>NC_041407.2:19376250-19712500 GCF_900747795.2 Erpetoichthys calabaricus
TGCTGAGCGGCACATTGTTGCACGGTATCGCTTTAAAGAGATTCATTCGTTGACAGAGAAACCTTGGACAGCAAACCAAAAACTAAGTGTTCGCTTAACGTCCCCTTAAAACTTGATGGTCATTAAATTCCAAAGAAGCTTTAAAAAGAAACCCGCAGTCTTTTTGAAGATGACAAGTGATCCACATTGGAGTCTAGAGGCATTTGAGGCCCTGTTTTCCCATGGAAAGAGGTGGTGCAACATGCCTTTTCTCAGATAACCAGCTGCTCTAAATTCTTTCTCTGACTGGAATATCTCTTCACTGGCACCACAGATCAGGTCTACGCATTGTGGCTGTTTTTTAAAAATGCCTCTTCTGAAAAGTTGCATACTTGAGCTGAAGCCATTAGTCAACAGTGTGCCAATAAAAAACTTTTTATCTGAAGTATGAGACCCGACCTTGGAACATGGGTTTCTCAAGATTCCTTTAGCAAATCAGCAGTTGTGGCAAATAGTAAGAAGTATAATCTCAGAAATGTGCACTTAACAGACTGTGGTTAGCATCTTCACTATGACATTTTGTCAGATCCTAATATCCTGCTGTATTTCCACTGTATTTAGGTCATATTTTAGGATACTGCAACTCTACCACAGCTAAAGAGGGGTGGACCAGCTTGCAGGTCTGGATGCAGGTTAACGTCATACCCAGAATGGAGCAATTGCAGATTAAGGGCCTGCTCAAGGGCTCAATTAAGTAGACTCGCTTCTGCCATTTACGGGATGCAAATCGGCAACTTTCTGATTGTCAGCCAGATCCCTAGCCTCAGATCCACCACTCCTCCCCAGCTAAAGAGAACAGACTTAAAAAGTAACAGAAATTGGATTCAAAAGTTAACATTAATCAAATATAATTGCAAAAGTGTTTGGAAAAACTTTGGAAGTAAAGTGATGTGCAGAAGTGGGGATTTGCAGCTGCTAAGGAGAGACGGAAGGGCTTGTGGATAATGGGGAATGGGAAATAGGGATTTTGATGGGAAATTTGCCTTTAAAAAAAGGCATGAAAGTATCTAAAAAAGAATTTTCGTCCAATATTTGGGGGAAGAGTTTTTGAAAAGAGAATACAGGATTATAGATTATTTGAAAATGGAAATTTTAATTATATTGCATAAGTATTATTTGTTTTCAATGATGGGATTGACAAAGGTCTTGAAATGTGAATGTTTTTGCATTTTGTACTGTACAAATAAGAAGTTTTTATATCAAAAATCTATCTGGTATAGTGCCTTTCATTATCTATCTATCTTGGTATAGAAGAGTATGACCTAACTAATCAATTATTTTGCTGCTTATTTGAAATGTCTTGTATCCCACATTGTTATGTTTCTTTGTCTCATAAGCCTTGTAAGAGGCTTTAAGTGAAATACAAAATGATTAAGGTAATCAGGTTAAGAATAGGAAGATTATAATTAGTATTATAAGATGTTAATTGTATTAGGGTAGTTTCCCATTGATCATACTGTTATTATAATAATCTCTCATTTAGGTCAAATTCTCCTCTTGCTTCATTTCTATACATTACAATAGTGTCACATTTTTTTTTTTTTTTAATAAGATGGACACCCTTCTTCACTGGCAGTTAATCAATTAGCCTAACAGTGTTACATTTGCTTTGACAATACATGCCACTTGTTCTGGCAAATCTGCTGTTGACCTATCAAACCCCTATATAGATAACAATACTCGCTTTTTTTGCCTTTAGTTGAGATCATTCCTTTTGTTAATTTTTAGTTATTATTGCCCATCCATCCAGTCACTTTTAACATCAGCTTTTACCAAGTCAGAATTATAAGGACATGTTGTTTTTCCCAGAAGTCAGGTTCCATGTAGGAGCCAGCAAAAGATGGTATTCCAGTTTATTGCAGGCCGCACTTAACACAGATACACCCACCCAGACCGACTTATTCTAATCAATGAACAGCATTAAGATCGTGTCTATCAGCTGTGTAGAGAATACAGGAAGCAGCCAACCCAGGACTTGATTTTTAGCTCTACTGCATGAAGCAGTACTCCTTCCCATTTTTACAATCATTGTGTCATCTGAGTTTCATTTTTTTTGATAGATAGATACTTTATTAATCCCAATGGGAAATTCACATTCTCCAGCAGCAGCATACTGATACAATAAATAATATTAAATTAAAGAATGATAATAATGCAGGTGAAAAACAGACAATAACTATGTATAATGTTAAATATTAACGTTTACCCCCCCTGGTGGAATTAAAGAGTCGCATAGTTTGGGGGAGGAACGATCTCCTCAATCTGTCAGTGGAGCAGGACAGTGACAGCAGTCTGTCACTGAAGCTGCTCTTCTGTCTGGAGATGACATTATTTAGTGGATGCAGTGGATTCTCCATAATTGATAGGAGCCTGCTGAGCGCCCTTCGCTCTGCCACAGATGTCAAACTGTCCAGCTCCATGCCAACAATAGAGCCTGCCTTCCTCACCAGTTTGTCCAGACGTGAGGCGTCTTTCCTCTTAATGCTGCCTCCACAGCACACCACTGCGTAGAAGAGGGCGCTCGCCACAACTGTCTGATAGAACATCTGCAGCATCTTATTGCAGATGTTGAAGGACGCCAGCCTTCTAAGGAAGTATAGTCGGCTCTGTCCTTTCTTGCACAGCGCATCAGTATTGGCAGTCCAGTCTAATTTATCATCTAGCTGTACTCCCAGATATTATGTTATATTATGTTTATTTTTCATTGTGCTCTTGTGCGATTTTAAATGCAAACCTAGTTATTGTATTAAAGGAATTTTTCATAATTTAGGCACTGTATTGACGCTTCATAAATCATCTTTGGTGTTTAATGATTACTTTGCCAGCAATGTAGCAAAAAAGGAAAACAAAGTAATTTTCTCCAAATTCAGGTACACGCAAGTTTTAAAAAGCAATCCATGTTATGCACAGTGAAATATTCTAATTCTACTGAACTCACGTTGTGTGTTAAAAATGCAGTGGGTATGCTTTTAAAAGGCTGACTATTTAACTTGAAGAATGTATTTAACATTTTTATGTTTATTATTTTCAAAGTAGTTTCACTTTGAATAATTAATAATAATTCTTTACAGTTATATAGCACTTTTCTCAATACTTGAAGCACTTTGCATAGAAAATGGGGAGCCACTTCAACTACCACCAATGTGCAGCACCCACCTAGATGATGAGCCATTTTATGACAGTACCTCACCACACATTGGCTATTAGGTGGTGAAGGGGTGAGAGACAGACAGTCAGTCAGTCAGTTAGGGACAGGGAATTATTAGGGGAGCAGAATGTCCAGGCCATGGTGGGCAAGACGTCGTGATAGATATGCCTAACTCTTTACAAAGGATGCCCAGTGATCTTTTATGACCACATTGAGTCTTGACCTCATTATGTCACCTGAAAGATGGCACTAATTTATACTGTATGGCATCATTGTTACTGCATATGGGAATTGGGATCCACACACAGACTAAGAAGGTAAGTGCCCCCCGTTGTCCTCTCCAACACCAACACAAATTTTTCCAAGAAAAGATCTCTAAAAGACATGTTTATTTCCAAAAGTCCAAAGTTTACCACATATTATATTAATGATCAGTGGATTCTGTTCTCTCTCAATCTGAAAAGTATAAAGAGGCATGAATACCTTGATAAGAACTAATATCAGGCACTGTTGCAAAATGGTGTATTCCAAACAACTGCTGTAAATTTACTTTCTTTGCCTCCTGTATCCTCATTATATCCCTTATTTGCTGGTGCTAGTTTATGACAAATGTGTGTTGAGATTTTTTTTTTATGCAAGGAAAACAGAACTCTCGAGGTTAAGGCAGTTATACTTACTTCTCTTGGTGCTTGAGAGTGACAACATGTTGCATTTTGTTTAGCACGTGCAAGTAAGAACTTTACTGGACTCTGTGAATGTAACAACAAACCATCTTAATATAAGAACAAGTGTCTGTGTGTGTGTGTGTCCGTGCCGCTGGTTGCTAGGGTTCGCATAAAAAAAAAAAAATTAAAAATATGCAAAATACATAGAAGTTATATACAAAAAATAAAAATGTTAATAAAAATACCAAACCAGGGTTTAGAGATAAGAAAAATCGGTCTTTTCGGCCTATTCGTTTTTTCCGACATTGTATGCTGGCAACGATATTGTGGTAGCAACTTTCTTGCACTGCTAGGTCCACATGAACGAGATTTATAGCTTTAATGCTAATAATGACTGATAACTTTGCATGTTGGGTAATGGATGACTGAAACCAAAAATAAATTATTGTGCATATTGGGAAGCCAAAGTCCCAATGCAACTGGCCAATGCAGTACAGACCACTGCCTCATTTTCCCAGCAAAATATTTTGACTGTAAGAGTGGTCAATTTGATGAGCAACACAGAGTGGAAATAACAAAAATGGGAGGCTCTGACCGAGGAAGAAAAGGCCGCCACCAAGGCAAGGGATAGGGTGTGTGTTGTTATAGCAGACCAAATGGACAATCCATGTATGAAGCAAAAAATTTAAGATCTTGGTTGATTACTTAGATTTCAACCGGTGTTAGAGTGGGTATTATAATAGACTAGCTATACTACCAGTCTATGTCTTTTGACTTTTTTGCCTTAGACTTATCTGTTCAACTTACTAAAGATTTAATTTCAACTCTCAGATTTCATCTTGTCTATTTGTTTATCTGTTTGTTGGTTCACCAATCACACTAAAAAGGGTGAACCAATTTTCACACAATTTTGCATGTAGGTTGCTGTCTGTCCAACTTAAAACACAGCCTAAATGGCATTTCAAAAAGTTCCCTGGGGAGTCAGGTTTTACTGAGGGTCAACCCAAACACTGCATTATTCCAAGTCAATCTTAATTAAATTTTGCATTTATAATAAAGGTGAACCAAATTAAGATCCAGGCTATATCACATTTCAAAAATAGAACTGAGAAACAGGGATGTAATTGTTTAGGTTTGGCCCTACTTACAGATAGAGTGGTGGCTCTGAGGCTAGGAATCTGCACCAGCAGATGCCAGAAGTGACACTGGGCCTTTGAGCAATGCCCTTCACCTGCAATTGCTCCGTCCTGGGTATGACGTCAATCTGCAAACAGGTCCTCCAGCTTATAGGGAAAATTTGGGTAGTGGCAGGATTGGCACTCCAGCCACTGTAAAAAAAAAAAAAAAACTCACACTGTTCCAGTGTGGTACTGAGGTGTCACTCGCTGCACTCGGGTCCCAATCCAGGTGGTTCGTCAAGTGGTGGGTGCAGCAACACGCTATCGGCAGATGCTCCCAACCTCCTCCTACTTACAGTGAAGGCTACATTCTGTATCAGTGACTTCATGGAAATGATGATGGGTGGGATGGGCATTGTGTGATGGGTGACCAACACAAAAATTGTGCGTCACTCAAAAACAGCTATGACTATTTTCATAAAATCTTATATTTATATTATTGTTCATGCAATTTAAATCACAGATTTCGTTGAGTTTCAAGAATTTCACTGGGGAGTCATAAGGGAAACGCTAACACCACAACAACCATGCATTACTCCAAAACAGCTCAATGGATGTTCACAAGGTCGGATTTCCCATAAGGCCAACCTAGATCATGGCCTAGGGCACAGCAGTCAGAGGGGCGTATATACAGAAGAAATAACAACCAAATATTTACAAATTTTTCAGTATTATTTTGAAAAGGCCATATAAAATGCTGTTTTTTAAATTTACATCCATATACATTAAATAAATTGAGCGTTACATTTATGTTGCCCATCTCTACAGCTTGCGCTGTCTTGCTCAGTCACAGGCAAAAACAATTTGCTATTTCTCTCTCACACACACTCAGAGTAAAGCACGTGTTAAAGGAAAATTCCAGATTTGGCATTACAATAGTGATTCATTATGCTTATAACGCTTGACTTCTACATATCTTCTGATAGTAGGTACGTAAAATATATCGTTACTACTTTTATATACTGTTTAGTTTACTCAGGGCTGTAAGCCTGAAAGCCGCACTCGATTTCAATGACACAATTGAAGTCTTTACATGGACAAAAGCGCAAAGGAAGAAATTCTTGTAGGTATTTAAGACAACTTGAAGAAATTCGATGGAAAGTTTTTCTGTAGGTGTTAATGTGAATATGTGAATTTCCCATTGGGATTAATAAAGTATCTATCTATCTATCTAATGTTATGCAATTTCATAAGTAGTGTAGTAGTGTAGTTTTGAATTAAAAATATGTGGTTCAAAGATTATAAAGAGTGTATCAAGTACTTATATGTTTCAAAAATAAACTATTACATAGTAAATTAAAAATTATAAATCAACTTTTTTTTTTTGGGTAGAAGAATTGTGCGCTTTGGCCTAGGGCGTAGAAATGTGTAAATCTGGCCCTGGATGTTCATGAAATTTTGCATGAATATTACAGCTAAGCCAACATAAAACTTTTCAAAATCCATAAACTCTGTTATCATGAACTAGGATTCAGTAGAGGGAACAACACATAATCTAGTAGCTTTGAATCATTGATAAGGTATGTAAACTAGACAATTAGTCAACAAGTCATTCAATTTATCAATGTGTGACTAAGCATCTATGCGTGAAACCACATTAAACCAGGCAATACAAAGAAGTAATGTTCATGGCTCCAACCCAGGAATGAGTTATTGCAGTTATGGAATCCAATCATGCATAAAAAATGACAAAATCTTGACTCATTAGAGCAGAGAAATTGATACAGAGGCAGCGTAGATGATAGATGGGACACTAAAATTTCATCCAGCAACGACAAAAGGGTCAACATTAATATTATTTTCTTTCTTACCTTAGCCCATTACACAAATATACATGGAACAACACCGGATACTTTGGCTAGTTACTCTATAAAGCAATCAGGCCTAACTTCTCTAGGTTTTGCATTCCATTATTGTAAATGATCTTTTTTTAATGTAGTAGCAGCAGAGTCCCAGACATAACAAGTGGCTACTGAAAAAAAAAATGTTAGGAAAATCTGTTTCTTAACATCAAAGATAATTTAAAGTTCACTTCTTAATAAAGCCATGTTTCATCTGGATTTGAGCTGGACAAAAAAAAGTAGTCGATTGAATGGCAGGGCAACTAAAAAAAATTAAGTGCCAGTCTAGAAGAAGTAGAGGTGAAAGGCAGTGTTACATGGTGGCGTTTTCTAGTGTGTAAGCAAATAATCAGGCAGAAAAATAATAAATGGTTAACTACACGGCAAAACTGCCAGTGTTAAATTAACTATTAGTCTGAAAGTTGTCATTGAAATTGTATGCAGATTATGGCAACATCACCACATATATTCCTTAAGTGTTAACTTTAACACTTGTGATTTTGCAGTGTAGATCCAGTGGGGCAGGTGGGTTTGTCGCGCTCTCTCTGTGTGAAGCTTTGTTTTACCGCTTTTATTCATTAATTCCTTGTCTATATCAAGGTATATACATATATATTTTTATAGATTTTAAGAATCTTTTTGACTCTTATTTCACGTGGATTGTTCTCTTTTGAGAAGTTAGACAAATGATTGAAATGAACACTCAAAATGGATTAAGGACATGAATAAAAAAAAAAAACAATGTTCACAATGAGCCAAATTACAAGGTGCACTGTAAAGCTATAATGAACAAATATAACCCATTATGTCTTACTGATAATCCAAAGACCGGTTTGGGTAGTAGACAGACTGCCCAGCAAGATGAATATGCCAACCTTCTTAAGAGTAGTGCAGAGAGAAGTTCTGGTACTCCATTTTGTGAGGCAGTTCCAACTGATTTTCTTTTAGAGTCTTAGTGAACTGGTGCAGTAGAACCACTTGACATGTTATGGACTTGTGATTCCAGATTTATTAAACATATGTAGCCTTTTAACACCTCAGGGTGGGCTGAGTGGGATAGGGAAAAAAGAACGTATTTGTAATCTGAGCGAGCTTTAATGGTAGCATGATCAGAGAGGTGGGCCCTAGAGACGCTTACACCATTGTGAAAACAGTATTTCATGACAGATGAGGCCGCTGCCAAGAAAGACTTACTGGCAGGCTCTGTGAGATGAGTAAGCCAAGTGTTTTTGAGCTGTGCTAGAGGGCCCCCACATAGAAAAAGGATCGGCTGGTGGGCAGCAGAAAACATTTGCTGACCTCCAGATATTATCATCAGTGAGTCCAGTGTAAACCTCACTGGAATTTTGAAATTATCCAAATAAATATGAGCTTGTGTTAGTGACCCAAAGGGGACTGTGGACCAGTCACTGAGTGGCCAAATGCTTAGGTGTGAAAGATACCAAGTGGCAGAGATTCACTTTGAACCTCCCCTTACAGCTAACTACTATTCTTCCATTTTCAGTCAATTTAACAAATAGGGGGCTCTCTGGTGGCAGGTAGAAGTCTCTAGCAATTCAAATTAAACTACTGGAGATATTCAAATCCTGAAAAAAACAACAAAAGAATGATAGAATTTGCACATAACCTAAAAGAGCAGTCACCCTGCAATTCTTCATTTAGACGGTGAGCAATTTCTAATTTTGTAGTGTGACTCACAAACAAAGGCAGCAGATTATATCACTGGAGAATGAAGCAGCGCATCTGAAGCGGGGTTTGTTTGCAGCAGTCATAAGTGCCTAAGAGTGGCAGATACTTTTACCATAGGAAAAATGTGTGCCATAATTCAGAAGAGAGTGTCAGGTAGCGTCAGTCTGAGCTCATGGCATGATGAAGTCTTTATTAAGAATACCCTGCTGTTCGGGGGCATTTGTGATTCATGACAGCAGCCCAGAAAATAGAGTGATGAGAAACTACTGCAGACCAGGCAGCCTGGCCAAATGGCTAAGGGTCTTTAAGGGCTAACTATAAGCCTCACAGTTGCAGATTTACTCCCCTAGCACTAACTCACGGTTTCACTCTGAGAAAGTCCTCCAGGTGTGGGAGTACCAAAGCAGCTGTATTGTATGGTTTATTTTCAAAATGCACTCTCAAAGGGCATTAATAAAGTTAATTCAGTAGAATTCTTTCATTTAAAAAGTAAATCACATATTCGAGGACAGCAGTGACAGTTAAGGGAAAGAGCTTTTAAGGCAGAAACCAGAGCTAGAGAGCACTTCTCCACACAAAACAGCCAGGCTAACCTAAAGCAAACTACCAAGTCATATAGATGGAGTGAAACCTTGAAAATATTTTTAAAAAGGTGGGGCACTTTAACTATTAACTAACCCAACATCCATCCATCCATCCATTTTCCAACCCGCTGAATCCAAACAGGGTCACGGGGGTCTGCTGGAGCCAATCCCAGCCAACACAGGGCACAAGGCAGGGAACCAATCCCGGGCAGGGTGCCAACCCACCGCAGGACACACACAAACACACCCACACACCAAGCACACACTAGGGCCAATTTAG
The DNA here is from genome assembly GCF_900747795.2 of Erpetoichthys calabaricus. Classification (NCBI taxonomy): domain Eukaryota; kingdom Metazoa; phylum Chordata; class Cladistia; order Polypteriformes; family Polypteridae; genus Erpetoichthys; species Erpetoichthys calabaricus. Next base: position 19,385,675 of record NC_041407.2, read on the forward strand.
AATCGCCAATCCACCTAACCTGCATGTTTTTGGATCGTGGGAGGAAACCGGAGCGCCCGGAGGAAACCCACGCAGACACGGGGAGAACATGCAAACTCCACGCAGGGAGGACCCGGGAATCGAACCCAGGTCCCCAGATCTCCCAACTGCGAGGCAGCAGCGCTACCCACTGTGCCACCGTGCCGCCCCTAACCCAACATGTACTAAATAATCTCTCATTTGTCAACGTTCTTATATTTATTTGTTCTTATGTTCAACCAATGCAATGCAATCCAAGTAAAAAGAGGATAACCCGAGATCACGAGGGTGTAATTGATTTTTCATGGCACTCTTCATATAATTGGACACAATCAGTACTTTGAACAACCCTGCTGTAATTCGAAGTCGCAAACATGTTGAAAATGGGTTTGCGGCCTCCAAAATACTCCACAACAGGCAGGCCAGGAGTTTCACCAAGACTACCCAGAAGAGGCCCAACCTCCATCCAGCTTACTCCAACTACAAACGGTTTCTTTCCACCCTAACAGGTGCAAAAATAGGAAGCCGACATTAAAGTTCAAAATATAATGAAATATTTCAAAAACACATCAAAAAGCCCTGCAGAGAGTAGGATAACCATAAACCCCAAGCTTACCAGAAAGAGGGCAACCAAAGAATGTTTATTCATGAAAGATTTATTATCAAAATAGAAAAATATCACAAGAATGCTCAAAAGGAGCAAAAAAGCAGTTGTCAGAAAAGCAATCCCAAGCAAGCAAGTCCCAAAACACAATCAAATTTACATGAAAAGCCATACTTACAAACAACTGCAAGCAACTTCATACTTGACTGCTGGGTCCCACTTCTGACTGAAAATGAATAGCCAGAAGGAGGAACCAGCAGTCGTGACATCAAGGTGGCCCCGCCTCCATCAGCTCCACCCACAAAGCACAGGGAATAGAGGCACATTTAAGGCATCAAAACAGAAATAACAAAAGATGAGTGAAATTAACAGAACATAAAAGTATGAAGAAAATAATACCTCAGATTTAACAAACAGAACAATAAAACATGGCATGCAATAAAAATGAGTTTATTATTATTTTTTTTTTTTACTCATCTTTCAATTCACTACAAGACTGGGGGAGCCAAATCATATCCTGGGGGCATCAAACTCAAGGCAAAAAAACAGTCCCATTTAGAATGCCTGTTCACTATTTGGCACACCCACTCACACTTATTTCCCCAACATGGCCCTAAGTGCAATGAAGTCAAAGTATCCATAGGAAACCCATGGAGAAATGAAGAAAATTTGAAAAACTCCACACCGATGACATTGACGAGGTCAGGATAAGAACATACTGTACGTCTCAGGATCTCGGAGGCAGTAGCGCAAACCTCTGCCACTCCTAACCTATCTATAAAGAAAAAAATCTCTCTATATTAGTAGTAATTAAAGCATGCATTTATTTTTCTTGAGAAATGGGTTAGCAGTTCTCATGATAGTACAAATAGGAGCAGAGATGTTTGTAGGATATTAATGAGGTGCTCAGGAAATGTATTGATAATATTTAAACTCCAATCTAAGTGAACCAAGATGGAATAAAGAACAAAGTAGAACAGAAGATTTAAAAAGTGTGATTTAAACCACAATGCCACTGAACTGCATCTGACATTCTGTCATCTGAGCTACCTGCAGCCATTGTAGGCCTGCACTAAAATAATCACTTCTGACTATTAAATACAACATATCTTTGTGATTTTATCCTTTTCATGATTAATTTAACTTTTGGGCAAGGTTGGATTCTTCTGGGCCTCAGGACAAACGGATTGGTCCATTAGTGAAAAACATTTTTCCTTAAGCTGTCTGCAGATAGCCAAGCATTGCTTATCAGTCAGCCAGTAATTAAATCAGGGACATGTAATTTTAAATTATATATAGATATACAGTAGATATAACTATCCATCCATCCATTTTCCAACCTGCTGAATCCGAACACAGGGTCACGGGGGTCCGCCAGAGCCAATCTCAGCCAACACAGGGCACAAGGCAGGAACCAACCCCGGGCAGGGTGCCAACCCACCGCAGAGATATAAATATAGATAAGATAAATAATATGTTATAATACATTATATAATAAAATATAATAAATGAATATATAGCAAATATTAAAACCTTGTTGTCTTCAAGTCAATAAATACAGTAAGTGGATAACAAAATGAATGACACAAAATCCTGAAAAAAAACAAACCCATCTAGCTCTTTGCTTAAACATATCTGACGGACATAAGCTTGTGGGTTAACCTCCCCTCACTGGGCAGATTAGCAATAAACGGATAAGGTGGGGATGTTATTTGAGACTCTGGGATCAGACAATAATGACAACTCTTCTCCCATCGGTTTGCATATTAGATAGGAGAAGTCATCTCACTAACAAATTTAAAAAAAAAAAAAAAAAAAAAACAGAAAATTGAATAAATGTATTTAATGTCAATAGTTGTGAACACTATAAAAGTACTATACAGTAATCCCTCGCTATATCGCGCTTCGCCTTTCGCGGCTTCACTCCATCGCGGATTTTATATGTAAGCATATTTAAATATATATCGCAGATTTTTTGCTGGTTCGCGGATTTCTGTGGACAATGGGTCTTTTAATTTCTGGTACATGCTTCCTCAGTTGGTTTGCCCAGTTGATTTCATACAAGGGACGCTATTGGCAGATGGCTGAGAAGCTACCCGGCTTACTTTTCTGTCTCTCTTGCGCTGACTTTCTCTGATCCTGACGTAGGGGGATTGAGCAGGGGGGCTGTTCGAAAGATTATCTTCACGTTGCTATCTTTTGTGCAGCTGCTTCCTGAAACGACATGCTGCACGGTGCTTCGCATACTTAAAAGCTCGAAGGGCACGTATTGATTTTTGATTGAAAAACAAACTCTGTCTCTCTCTCTCTCCCTGCTCCTGACGGAGGGGGTGTGAGCTGCCGCCTTCAACAGCTTTGTGCCCCGGTGCTTCGCATACGTAAAAGCCAAACAGCCCTATTGATTTGTTTGCTTTCCTCTGTCTTTCTGACAGCCTCTGCTCCTGACGCGCACTCCTTTGAAAAGGAAAATATGTTTGCATTCTTTTAATTGTGAGACGGAACTGTCATCTCTGTCTTGTCATGGAGCACAGTTTAAACTTTTGAAGAAGAGACAAATGTTTGTTTGCAGTGTTTGAATAACGTTCCCATCTCTCTACAACCTCCTGTGTTTCTGCGCAAATCTGTGACCCAAGCATGACAATATAAAAATAACCATATAAACATATGGTTTCTACTTCGCGGATTTTCTTTATTTCGCGGGTGGCTCTGGAACGCAACCCCCGCAATGGAGGAGGGATTACTGTATAGACAAAAGAAGACAGTGCATCAATGTACCATTGCCTCACTGGAGTGGACTATGCTGAAAAAATATGTTAACCTTTCACCTTAATTTCAATTAATTTTGAAATCAAATTTGATCAAAATATACATTTTAAATAATATACTCACCTTACAATGGACAGTGCCGTGTCCAGGGAATGTTTCTGCCTTGTGCCCTTTTCTTGTGGGCCCCCACAGCCCTATTCAGAATTTAGTATGCTTAGAAGATGGTTTGCTATGGTAAATAATATACTTTACACTCTTAAAAATAAAAGGTACCGGAGCGGCTTCACAGAGTGGTGCCACAGAGAAACCATTTTTATTTCCCAAAAGACCTACCTACATGATGGTTCCAGAAAGAGCCTTCTCCTAATTTAGATCTGTAATAGGCACCATACAGTAAACATTCATGAACAGATAGTAAGAGATATCAAAAAGTCATGATTGTAAAAGAACTCTTGATGCACACATAAAGGCAAAGTCCTGGTTTTCTTAATCTGATAGTGTCCTGCCAGGTAGCCTTCCATACATTAAAACATTTCAGGGGTTTTTTTTTCTACATATTAGGATGTTTTTAAATGCACAAAGAACCAACTTCATTTACAGAGAACCCTTCCCAGAATGGAATGTCACTCTTAAAAGTCCTAGCTCTTTAATGGCATTTTATGGTTCTTTATTGGCTTGTGTGTTTCCTTGTTGAACCTTTGCTTGAAAAAGCATCATTTCATTCTGGGATGGGTTCTTTGAATGTAAAGTTGGCACTTTGTGCTTTGAAAACCTTCCTAAAATGCAGAGAAAGAGAGAGAAAAAAAACACACTTTAATGTGTGGTAGGATATGTAGCAGGACACTAACAGATTAAGAAAATCTAGATTTAAACAGTATTACTGTACATATGCAGTAAGAGTCCTTTTGAAATCATCAGCAATTGATATTTCACTGATCTATTACCATCTATTCATGGTTATTTACTGAATGGAGCCTGTCTGAGATCTAAATAAAGAAAGATTCTTTCTGGAACCATCAAGTGGATGGGTCTTTTGGGAACCAAAAATGGTTCCTTTATGGCATCACCCTGACGAACCATTCAGGCCCCTTTATTTTTAAGAGCGGGTGCTTTTGTAAGCAATGGTTCTAAGAGGAACCACACAATCCAATAAAGAATCATAAAATATGATTAAGGAACCATTGTTTTTAAGAGTGTACAATTCCTGAATACTGTACACCTTAACAATAAAAGGTACCAGAGTGGTTCTTCAGAGTGATGCTATAGGGGAACCATTTTTGGTTCTCAAAAGACCCTTCTACATGAAGGTTAGAGAAAGAGCCTATTATTTCTTTAGATCAGGGGTCCTCAATCACGGTCCTGGAGGGCCACAGTGGCTGCATGTTTTTGCTCCAACTCAATTGCTTAATAAGAAGTATTTAGTGCTCAAGTAACATTTCTGCTTCACTTTACTTGACTGGCTCATTAAGATTTTGAACCTTTATTACTTATTTTAGTCTTAAACAGCTGTATTCTCGGTTTTTAATTGCTCCTAATTAGCAATAACATGCAAATGACAAAAGAGACCAGCATTTCTCTATTTAGCTTGTTACCATTTACACCTGTGTGTATTTTTCATGCACTATTGGGTTTAATTAAGTACTTGGAAGGAAAGTGAAGAGAAAAAAAGTAAAGGACAGAGAATTACTCCTCCATTTTAGCCTTCAAATCATTTGGATGATATCCTTAGAAAGGGGAAGAAAGTCCAGGATATAAGAATGAGCTGACATAGCAGAGTTAAAGCACTAAAAAGCCATGAAATTAAAGTATTGGCAAGAATTGCTTTCTAATTAAGTAACTGGGTTAGAACAAAAACCTGCAGGCACTGCAGCCCTCCAGGACTGTCATTGAGGACCCCTGCTTTAGATCCATGAAAGGTTCCTTACAGTAAATGACCATGAATAGATGGTAACAGATCTGTGAAATACCAATGGCTTATGAGTTTTAAAGGACTGTTGCTGCATATAACAACACAGGTTAAATTCAGGTTTTCGTGTCCTTAGGTTTTAGTGTCCTGTTAGGGAACTTATCAAACATTACAAATTTCTCTGGTCTACATATTAGGATGTTTTCAAACCACAAAACTTCATATGCAAAGAACCCTTCCCAGAATGAAATGGTGCTTGGTCAAGCAATGGTTCTAAGAGGAACCACACAACCTAGTAAAAACCATAAAGTACCATTAAAGTACCAGGATTGTTTTTATAGTGTGCATATTGTGGCCCTTGCCCGGCCAGGATGCCTCTGTGGTGTAAGGACCAGGAGAGAGAACATGTGCAGGGCATTATCCCCACTGGAGCAGTAGATGGCAGTTCCCCTGGGTTGTGGCAGTGCCACGGTTGGCCACAGGGCTTCACAGGAATTGGAGTCCTGCAACTCAGCCCTGTTGGGTGCTGTGGGTACCATGTGGACTGGGGAGACCTACTCACTGGGGCTCAAGCCTTATCCATAAATGCTCCCAGGTCAAGCTTTCGGGACACCAGTACTTCTTCCTGGGATCACTTAAAAGGAGCCACCTGCCTTCATTCCAGAATCAGGAGGTGGAGGACAAAGCTTGCTGGAAGAGGAGTGGAGGCGGAAGGAGAGACAGGAAGAGAAAAAGGGAAAGAAAAGAAGGCAAGCTGCTGTGTGCCTTATTATATTGTGCTCTGTACTGTGCATTGGTGGTGGGAAACGAAGGGAAAGCATTTCCCACATCACAAATAAAGCCTTGTGTGTTGCTGGACTTGTGCCTGTGTCTGTTGTGTCGGTGTTTGAGGAACTGGTGCGTCCCCTATAATATGAACAAATGTAAGAGTTAAAATAGACAATAATATATAATAAAACTCGCAAAAATGCCAAAGTCAAACATATCATGCAAGAGAAACATTGAAATAAATAAATATCTTATACACTTTATGCAATCTGCATGTATAAACATTAAAGGATAGCATTAGACAGAGGCAGGGCTTCACAAGGCTCTCTCTGTCTATTAAATATTATGCCGAACATGTTTATTAAATATTAATAGCGTATATCTCTAACATAGACGCATTCATATCTATCTATTTTACCTGCAATATGAGAGTAATTAAGAAAACAAACTACTGTAATTACTTCTTACAAGGCGTCTTTGGCTTCAACTAATACAAGTATATAACTGTTTATGATTTGGAGTTTTGCTTCAGGAAATAGAAAAGATCTTCTCAGATGGAAAAAAATGGAGTGCAGCATCTTCAGAGTGTACCGCTCGCTGCTCGAGACCCTTTTCACGATCCGGGACGGAATGAATAGAACCTGCATTACCGACTTCTCGACTGGCAGCAAAAAAGACATAAAATAGAAAAAAAAAGTGCGAGTAACCAACACTGCCCTACTAGCCACACAAAAGGTACAGCGCACACCAACAGAAGTAAAATGTATGACTGAATTAAAATTGTTATTAGCCTATAAACAAATAAACCAGCTATTTATACAAATACCGCACTGCAGCGCGCCCATCGCATGAACGGATTACAATACAAAAGACGCCACTAATAAAACACAAAAACACAAATAACAATTATAAAGGATTCACCAGCAGCGAGAAAAAGTTCCTTTAAATGTCCAACGGTGTAATAATTCTTTTTTTAATTTCTGTCACTGCGAGGATTGGGCCGAGCCATACCTCAATACTGGGAAACCTCTATCTCACACCGCTTCTTCACACAAGCATGTCACGCGCTCTCCCACGTTCTGCATAAAAAGGGTAAAAGGATTCTCTATGTTGCCTTCCATGAATGAACCCGGATTTACCTGACTCTTCCTGTAGGCAGCGTAGTTTTCCCCATAATACCCGCAACACACACACACACACATTCATTCTCTCTCTCTCTCTCTCTCTCTCTCTCTCTCTCTCTCTCTCTCTCTCTCTGGAGCTGTTCCTTGCTTCTCTTCTCTTTTCTTCTCTTCTCTTGTTTACTATTGCACCTTCACTCTTTTAGGTACGGTTAGCCCCGCCCCGTTTTCGATTTTATTGGCTCTCCGAGTCAGGTGCTCCTTTCCAGGTAATCTATAGGTTTTCAAAACCCATTCGGATTCTTTACTGTTAATGATAAAAAAAGCACAAAATACAACGACACCAAACACACACGACAAACTGTTAACAACAGGAGCACGCACAAACTAAACGCTGAACTTCCCAATTACTAAATAACTTCTACACATACTGAAAGCATTCTGACATGAAGTATTATTGCCTGGTTTGTGAACAGCGTGATAAAGGACCGCAAAGTTCTACAGAGAGTGAGGCGGTCAGCTAAATGCATCAGGGTGTGCACTCCCTAACTTCAAGGACATTTACACCAAGTAATGTCAGACCAGGGCAAAAAATATCATCAGTGACACCAGCCATTCCAACAGTCAGGTAAAACCTACTGCTGCCTAAAGTCCAGTTCTGAGAGACTGAGGAGGAACGTCTGTCTACAGTTCATCCGCATCTTGAATAAGTGTCGAGAAATACGTGACACCCAATCGTTAACTCTTATTATTTAAGTTAATGAACTTATTTATTTAGCTATTAGTAATCACATATTTGACATTCCATTTAGATTTTTGATATTTATAAAGTCATGAGGGTCCTCCCTGCGTGCAGTTTGCATGTTCTCCCCGTGTCTGCGTGGGTTTCCTCCGGGCACTCCGATTTCCTCCCACAGTCCAAAGACATGCAGGTTAGATGGATTGGCGATTCTAAATTGGCCCTAGTGTGTGCTTGGTGTGTGGGTGTGTGTGTCCTGCGGTGGGTTGGCACCCTGCCCAGGATTGGTTTCTGTCTTGTGCCCTGTGTTGGCTGGGATTTGCTCCAGCAGACCCCCGTGACCCTGTGTTCGGATTCAGCGGGTTGGAAAATGGATGGATGGATAAAGTCATGAATTATTGTTACTCTTTATAAATTCTTTAAAGAACAGTCATTGGAGTTGAGCATCTAAGCATTCCACTACATATTGTACTGCATGTATAATTTGTATGTGACAAATAAAATTTGGTTTGATTTGAACTACTAGACGTTTAGAAAGCACCACACATTTCAATTTCTCTTTTAACAGCCAATACATGGTGCAATGAGTTTGAGAAGAGAAAACAGGCCTCACAAAAGTGACCCTCAGATAACTAAGAGGGAGAGTCTAGCTAAACTTAGAAAGTGGGATTTATTAGAAAATGGAACAAACCTTAACAAAACTGATCATGTCATTTCTCAGTGTGGTTTCCATCCTTCTCAATCCACTTGCGCCACCTGCCTGGATGTGCATGGATTCCAGCAGAATAGAAGGTTTTGTCTTGTCCTCTCCACCACTTGTGCCCCCGAGTTATTGTTGAACACTACATGCCGAGGGGTACTACACTCACTAGTGCAAGTTACTGTGACTTGCTGGAGACCAATGTGAAGCCTGCTATTCGATCCAAATGGTGGGGACTGCTGTCTCAAGGAGTCCTTTTCCTGCAAGACAATAACACACTGCTAAGAACACCAAGGCCTATCTGGAGAAACTTAACTTTGAGGTATTACCACTTCCAGATTTGGCACTGTGTGATTTCTACCTTTTTGGACTGCTAAAAACATCTGGGTAGTCGTCAATTCAAGACAGATACCAACGTGAAGAAAATGGTACACGAGTGGTGGTGAGGACAAGACAAAACCTTTTATTCTTCTGGAATCCTGGCACTTCCAGGCAGGTGGTGCAAGTGCATTGAGAAGGGTGGAGACTCCATTGTGAAATGACATGATCGGTTTTGTGAAGGTTTGTTCCATTTTCTAATAAATCCCATTTTCTAACTTTAGCTTGACTCCCCCTCTTAGCAAGGAGGGATGGATTAGAGGACTCAGCATTTTCACCAGTCTAATGCTAAGAGTATGTGTGAGTTTCATTACATAAGTGGACAGACAGAAGTTCAATAAACAAGTCAGGAGAGGATAGTCTTGCTCAAGCCATATGTATAATATACTGTATATGCCTGGAAACAACCAAGAGTAAATTTTGTTTGGGTGGGAACAATTAGACAACTCACTAAGTGCCACAATCCAATGTCTTATGAAGGAAGCACTCAAAGTAGGGGTGGAGATTTTGAACTGCAGAGAGCAGTGGTGCTCTTGTTAACCTGATCTGATGGAGAGCAAGCTTCTGATTATGAGGAACAGATGAAAAATCTCCTAAAAAAAACTATTAGACATAAATGTGTCATGTTTGCAGAGAGCACAATGTACGTTTTAAATATACACATAACCTATTGCAAGGGAAAAACCTTTCTATGACATCACATTATACTTTGGCATTCAAAGACATCAATGGACAAGCAGTAAACGTGAATGATATGTTGTCACAGGTGCCGTGTGTGTTTCAATGATAGTGTAGGAGTCGATGTAAGGTTGAAAGAATTGGCAGCGATATTCATGAAAACATGAATTGCAAAATATGCATTTGAAGTAAAAGGTGTGTCACACTCCATCAAAAGGGCTGCCATCAAAAGAGCTGATAATGAAGAGCCACAGGATTTGCAGATTTCAGTGCCCAACACATCTGAATCAACACTTCTGCCTAACAACACCAGTGGAGGCCTTGGATGAGGGTGCACAGCATCCACCTTCTGATGGCACATCTGAATGAATAACTGAAGGAAGTTAACATTACTGTCTAATTAGAATTGCAAACATGTCATGGCAAAATATAGCCGCAACATTTTAACACGTTATATATCCATAGACCACAATGCTTATCTAAACTCAGTTTAATGTTGGTATCTCATATAGTGGCGCAATACTCAAAATGACAAAAGATATCATAGCAGACAAAAGTACTTCTCAAACGTGAAGCCAAGTAGCTGCAGTGGTCTGTGTGCGTGTCTTTCTCCTCTGTCACAGTGCTCATTACAACGTACAAATTAAAGCTTTAAACATTACTTACCTTGTGCTACTGAACTCCTGAACTGATAACAGCAATTTTACTTTTTTAGTTTCTCTCCATATCAAATCTTTTGTTCAGTTTCTTTCATTGAAAACCTGGTAGTTCAAACTTCACGGACTGTAGGAATTGGAGGTGGCTTCTTTCAGGAAGGCGTCCTGTGTGTTTATGTTTTTCAGCGCAGGATTTCATCGCTGTCCACTACACACTTTTAAACAGGTTGTCCTTTGATGTGTGTTCTTCTTTGAGAATCATGTCTGGCCCCATGAGACTAGGGGAAGATAATCCTGGGCAAGGTTGATCTTTGCTGAAAGCAAGGAGCATACTCTCAATGACTTCTCTGGGTTTTGAATTTTATTCTAAGAATTAAATCAAATTTGATTTGATTTGATTTGAACCACTAAATGTTTACAAAGTACCAAATATTTCAGTTTCTCTCTTAACACTAAATGTTTACAAAGTACCAAATATTTCAGTTTCTCTCTTAACAGCCAATACATTGTAGCGGTGCTACAGGGGAGTGAAGACTTCAACTCCCAGCATTCCCTGCAGTGGCTCTTCTGATGAGGATGTAGGGGCTGCTGGGGACAAGAAGGCTGCCGCAAGATTTAAAAGGAGGTCAGTTATACAGAGAAGAGGGGGGTCTTTTGTTGTTTCGTGTCTGGAGTTACCTGTCTGTTTGTCTTCCTGTGGATTCTTGTTTTGTCCTGGATCATCTCCTGTTTTGGTGTATGGACTGTCTGGTGTCTTCAAGCTGCATGAGGACTGTCTTAGGATTTGTTGTTGACCTGCGAAGAAAGAAACACTTCTGATCCTATCCCACGTCATCATCAGGAAATACCAGTAGGACTATTCTTTGCTTTCACATATAGCGAGCTGATCTCTGGGCTATCTATCTCCATCATTTCATTACATCAGTTGCCATTTTTTATAGAGTTCATCATGCGTGGTTTTGCTAGTTGTTGAATTCGTGTTTATTGTATATCACTGTAAAGGAAACTGGGGTGGGATCATTTTAGTTTGTGTAATTAGATTAAGTTTTATTCATTGTTAAATTTACTGTTTTAATTCAATTTGCTTTTGTCTCCATGAGGGATTGAGTGTGAGTTGGGCCAAGGCTGGGTGCATTCCTTGAATCCCCTCTGAAAAAATTAATAAATCACCATTAAAGGCAGTGTAAATCTTAGCTAAGCTTTTTAGACCTCTATAACATCATGCAGCCAATACCATATGCACTTCAGTACAAGGTCATCCACCTGAAGCTAAGCGTGTTTAGGCCCAGCCAGTTCTTGGATGGGAGAACATCTAGGAAACCTTGGGTTTCTGCTGGAAGAGGTGTTGGTAGAGGCCAGCAGGGGGCGCTTACCCTGTGGTCTGTGTGTGGCTCCCAATGCCACAGTGAAGTGATGGGGACACAATGCTGTAAAAATGGTGTTGTCCTTCAGATGAGACCAGGGATGGGCAAAGTCAGTCAGGGCTACAGTGGGTAAAGGTTTTTGTTGCAACCCAGTTGCCTATTTAGAAAACAATCCTTGCCAATAATTTAATTTCATGGCTTGTTAGTGCTTTAAATCTGCCATGTCAGGTCATTCTTATATCCTAGATTTTTTTTTTCCCTTTCTAAGGATATCACTTAAATGATTTGAAGTCTAAAACAAATGACTAATTCTCAGTCCTTCACTTTTTTCTCTTCACTTTCCTTCCAAGTATTTAATAAAACCAAATAGTGCATGATAAATACACACAGGTGTAAATGGAAACAAACTAAAAGGAGAAATGCTGGTTTCTTTTGTTATTTGTATCTTATTGCTAATAAGGAGCAATTAAAAACCAAAATACAGCTGTTTAAGGCTAAAATAAGCAATAAGGATTCAAAATCTTAACAATTGAGACAATTAAAATGAAGGAGAAGTGTTACTTGAGCAATAAGTGCTTCTTATTAAGCAATTGGGTTGGAACAAAAACCTGCAGCCATTGCGGCCCTCCAGGAATGACTTTGCCCACCCCTGCATAAAACCAAAGTCCTGACTCTCTGTGGTCATAAAAAGATTCCTGGGCATCCTTTGTCCTGGCTAAATTTCTCAGCACGGCCTAGTAATTCTGGGCACCCTAATCGCTCCCTGTCTCTAAATGGTTGCCTCTCTCACCACTTAACAGCTCATGTATGGTGAGCCAACTGGTGCCAAAATGGCTGCCGCCTTATCATCCTGGTGGATGCTACACATTGATGATCGCTGAAATGGCTCCCAACTCACTATGAAAAATGCTTTGAGTAGTGAGAAAAGCATGATATAAATGTATTATTATTATTATAAGTAGCAAACGTTTGTAAAAAAAAAAAAAGGTTAAATTACAAACTCTTCCTAGCCTTAAAATTTGGGAATAGTCTATGAAACATTAGAGTAGATTCCAATGTGACAGATTAAGCTAATCCTTGGTACACTGTAACTAGTTAAGAGCTAATATAATTCATGCATTACCTTGTGTGTTAAAAGGATAAAAATAATGCCATAACGTAGTTGAAATTCACACATAAAAAATGAATGCAATCATTAAAAATCATTCTTGTAAGAGACATGCCGCAGAGGGATGCCCTCTCAGTTTTAAGGATGGAGCAACTGCTGAGGGAACACTACTTAAGTGTGAGATTTGTTAACCATTTCTCCTTCATAGGGGAGCAACATAAAATGATCCAAATGCAAAAATGATTAATTTTCTGGTTATGGTGCATTAATAATGCCTGACAAAGCATGTTTTGCTTCCTGAAAAAAATTTGGTGACTATGGTAGACAGTGCAATAAGGCGCTATATAGCACCCGACCTGGCACAGACTGAGTAAGAGGCCCATGTAAAATCACTAAGAGTTTTTATTTTCTCTTCAGCCATGGGGCATGTCTTCCCCGTGTCCCACAGGCCCAACACAGTCCCAAAGCACTTCAATAACTACAGACAACCAAACCAATCCTTCCTCTGGTACCACCACTCCTCCCAGGCAACCTCGTCCTCTTTCTCCTGATTCTGGCCCCTGAGCGGTAGCCCACCCGGAAGTGCTCCAGGTGATTGATCACACGTTGCTAATTGCACTTCCGGGCGGGGCTGTAGAGGTGTCCACACAGGCTCCAGGATCCATGCAGCACCCCCTGGCGGCCACCCCAGATCCCCACAGGGTTGTGGAGAACTCCATCTCCCATGAAACCCTGCGGGAAACTGAGGCACCATCATCAGTCAGGGAGGCTGCCACCAAGCGTCCCGGGGGAGGTAGTGAGACGCCCATGGCTGCTCCCCCCGGAACATATGTGGAAGGGGCGTCCCAGCTGGGCATGGGACCCGGCCGCCCGCCACAACAGTTAATAGCTATACTCAAATATCATTCCAGATTGACTGCATCACATAAGAATTTGGAAAAAAATACAATTAACTTGTGCTAAATGTAACGTTTTTAACCGCTTAATGAATCTAACATATTACATTAGTTCAATTGAGCTAAAAATGTTTTGCTGCTGATTTTTGTTGCCTAACAATAGTCGTCCAGAATTGCCCTGATTCTGCACTTTTCTCATTGTAATATCCCAGTGAAACATTTGTCATGTTCCTCACTGAGTGCACCAAGATTTGTATCGAAGAAATGTTTATGTAGAATATGAATCTTTAGCAACTTTTGCTCTTCTTTTGTATACTTGAAGCATGTTGTCAACCAGCTTTGCATTGTCTGGTATTCCATAGTTATCAAGAAAATTCTCAATGACATCCTTGAATGCCTTCCATGTGATTTCCTCAGGCACCACCGGCATATGTGTAAACCACTTCACTTTTATTTTGTGTCTGATTTGTGGATTAGCAATAGCGCCATCTTTAATCTTGGCATCAGGTATTCGTGGAAACATCTGTTGCAAATATAGAAATCCTTCACTTTCCTTTTCACAAAATTTTTAATCAGTCCAAGTTTTATATGAAGAGAAGGCAAAAAAAATAACTATGTTGAGACCAGAAGTTGTTTGTACGCTATACTTTTCTTTTTTGGAACCAAATGTGTACAGGCTGGCCAGTTCTTTTTACTGTAATGATAACACGGCTGTCCCATTCGCAAATGAAAAAACGGGACTTGGTGTATCTGAGCTGCATTCCTGGTAACAGTGCCACAAATATTGTTGTTGTCTCTTCACCGAGAGGACCAGGGGGGTCAAGCGTGGGCAACACAGTTCCTCTCCCGGGACGCTAGATGGAAGCCACCATGGGTTGAAGTGGTGCCTTGAACCCCCGCAGGGCTTCATGGGAGATGGAATTATCTACAGCCCTGTTGGGATCCCGGGGTGCCCCCACGGGGTGAAGTAGCTGTTCCTGAGCCCGTGTGCAGCCGTATGTGGGACAACGAGCACCTGGAGCACTTCAGGGTGACTTATATAAGGGGCCAGCAGAGACTACTCCAGGAGCCAGCGTCGGGTGGAACGTGGACGAAGCTTGCCGAGGAGGAGTGGAGGAGAAAGAAAGGAAAAGTATTGTTTAGAGGTGTTTTGTACTTTGGGACTGTGTTGTGGAGATCTGGGGACCTGGGTTCGATTCCCGGGTCCTCCCTGCGTGGAGTTTGCATGTTCTCCCCGTGTCTGCGTGGGTTTCCTCCGGGTGCTCCGGTTTCCTCCCACATTCCACAGACATGCAGGTTAGGTGGATTGGCGATTCTAAATTGGCCCTAGTGTGTGGTTGGTGTGTGGGTGTGTTTTTGTGTGTCCTGCGGTGGGTTGGCACCCTGCCCAGGATTGTTTCCTGCCTTGTGCCCTGTGTTGGCTGGGATTGGCTCCAGCAGACCCCCGTGACCCTGTGTTCGGATTCAGCGGGTTGGAAAATGGATGGATGGATGGACTGTGTTGTGTACTTGTGGGAACGGGGAAGACGTTGCCCACAAGTGAAGAAACAAAAATAAAACTTTTGTGTTTTATTAGTGTGCCTCCTGCATCTGTCTGTGTTGGGTTAAGTGCTGGTATAGCGCCATCTATTGTCACAATGTATACTTAGAATATGAGAGGTAATCACAAAAACAGGTGATTACAATAAAGTGTTGCATGATGGGAAAAATTTAAAGATGAGTTTTGTGATCAGCAGGCAAAAATCCATAAGAAACACTACAAAGTGCTCAGAAAGCAAAATATTTGTTGTCCAGTGTAATATGTGTTGGATGTAATCATTTACAATGGACAGTACTTATTTTTCCAGCTGTAAAGAAAAAATAAACGACTTATTTCTTAAAATCAATACATATATTAGTTAAAACTAAACTCAGAAGTATATCACAGCACAATTCTTTTGCATTTGTTTAAGTTACTCAGTCCAGTATTAAACCAGTTTTTGGATTGAGACAACAGGCTAATAGTCTACTGACAAGCCAAACACATGCACAGTCCCAATACTAGGAGAACTATGACTAATCCACAAGTGGTTTGTCACTTCCCTGAGGTACAGTCCAGCTGACAAGAGTTAGCATGTGGACTTGCTCAGCATTCTCATGTTTAGTTGGTGATAAACAGAACGATTGTTTCTTGTCAGCGATACTCAGTTTGCTATTTTTGAATACTTGTATCCATTTATGACCACAAATGAATGGCATCATAGTGTGCTGCCAGCCTTTTATGAATATCTGCGGCTTTTACACCCTCAGGACACATAAATCAAATTATTGCACTTCTTCGGTGAATGTGGAAAGTGGAGAGTTCAAGTTGATTTCATTTCAAGCAAAAAAAAATTTGAACAGAGAAGGCTAAGTCTGTTGCTATGTGTATTATCAGGAAATTTGTGAGACTTACCAGGAACGTTGATTGGGGACATCTACTCTCACACACACACACACATTCAAATATACATACACACATACACATAGTGATCCTATCCAGACAAACTCCTGAGTGGTGCCAATTGCCAGTCGCGCCACAATATAACACATTGGACACAACTACACACACATACATATAGAGATCCTGGCCAGACCAAGTCTTGAGTGGTGCCAATTGCCAGTCATAAGATTCGCTACATAAGGATTATGATCACAAGCTCTAACAAATATTGTGACACACATAAAAGCGCAACGTTTTACTTATATGCCACTTACTAGCTAAACAATGTCTTACTTTTACCACAGTTATTCAAATTACTGAGGCACAACCTCAGTAAATGTTTTCCAGACATTAAAAACTGCATATGTTTGCGAGGGTTGAAAAAGGTGGTTTTTGTGCAGAGGTGCCACCAATAAAAGATTCTCTATCTTAAAATGCTTCCAACATTGGTTTCATATTCTGAGTGAGTGAAGCACAAATGGGTTGTTAGTATATTGGCAATAACTTCCATTTATTGGGGCACAAAGCAAGGAATGTAAAGAAGTACTGCAGGATTTTATTTCTATTGCGGACCAAGCCTGTATATGTTCATCTATTTGTGTCCATGTCCAGGTTTTTATAGTTTGAATGTTTGCTGCCCAGTAATTAAATTGAAAGTTAGGTAGAGCCATGCCACCTTCTGCCTTTGGCTTTTGTAGGGTCGCTCTTTGGATACGTGGATGTTTTGAATTGCAAACAAGTGTAGCTATGGTTGAATCTAATTTCTAAAAAAATGATTTATTGATGTATATTGGAATGTTTTGAAATAAGAAGAGAAGCATAGGGAGGATATTCATCTTAACAATGTTAATTCTTCCAGCTAAAGTGAAATGAAGGGTTGACCATCTAGGCAAGTCTTGCTTAATTTTTTTCATACAGATGGCAAAATTTTGTTAATAAAGAGCTTTATGTTTACTTGTGGATGCTAAATGTTCGGCTGTTTCAATTCAAGTCATGAATGTCTGCTTAATGTCTTCTAGCTAATCGGCAAGTGCTCTCAGTTTAGGCGCATTTTCCTCAATTTTTTCCAGCATACCTTTAAAGGCCATCTCAAAGCAATTATATATGCGTTTCTCCGAGTGTTTATTATCCTGCTGCAGCCCCTGCAGCTCCCGCTGCAGCTTCTGGCTTGTCTTCTCACTTGTCTTGAGCATACCATTTATTTCTTTCTTGATCTTGATCTTGTTTGAGCTCAACGATCATTACCTTCAGTTTGGACATATCATTTCTGCTTTCGTGCACCATAGGTGAAGCGGCGAGCCCTATTACAGCCGATTCTCCCGGCTTGTGAGGAGTAGATGAAAGCGCGGACTGCAAGGCCTTTTCCAGTTTCAAGTGATCTTCTGGAATCGACGAGCTATCATGACCTGCATCACTTGCACATTCGCTCCCATTTTTGCTCTCAACTGGAGACGATGCAGTGGACCGTGGTCCTGAGAAGTCTGGGCTTTCGCCTGTCTGTTCCAGGTCAGTTTCCAAAAGGCTGTAACTTGAACTTAAACTTGCCTGTCTAGGCTTGGATGTAACTTTAGGTTTCTTTTCTGTTTCTTTCTGAGCCCCTTTCTTACCGCTCATGTTTATATATGCTTGCATATACTGTAATAGAACCTCCTTGGGTTGGGTAAATACAGGATACCTCAGGATAATAAGAAATAATAGAAAAAATAACACCGCTGCTAATGGAGCTCTGCTTCAGACGTCCATCCCTCGCAACGGACGAGACCAAAATCCAATGCTGCCATCTTTAGTTCTTGCTTGTTTTGGGGGGCTCGTCTCTTTAAATGGAGGACCTGCTGAATTGGATTTAAACTGTGTGAGTGGCTTGGTCATTCAAGAATTTTTCATTTTTTAGCTTTGAAAAACTCCTGTGTTGCCTTAGCAGTATTTTTGGATAATCATTTTGTTGTAGGATGAAGTGCCGTCCAATGAGCTTGGAGGCATTTACTGGACCTTCAGCAGATCGGATGTTTCTACATACCTCAGAATTCATTGTGCAGCTGCCATCAGAAGTTCCATCATCAGTGAAGAGAAGTGTGCCAGTCACTGTGGCAGCCATACATGTCCAAGCTATAACACCCCCACTACCATGTTCACTACCATGAAGTAGTCTGTTTTGGATCTTGGGCAGTTCCTTTCGTCTCCACACTTTGCTTTAGACATCACTCTGATGCACTCTTTTTCTCGTCTGTCTACAAGACCTTTTCCAGAATTCTGCAAGCTCTATGAGCTCCTTTTTTTCACAAACTGTGATTTGGCCATCCTGTTTTCATGGCTAACTAGTGGTCTGCGTCTTGCATTGTGGCCTCTGTGTTTCTGTTCATGTAGTTTTCTCCAGATAGTCATCTCTGACACACACAAACACACATCGAGCCCCTGAAGACTGGGTCTGTCAGACATGTGTTTGTGGCTTTGTCTTTACCATAGTGAGGATTCTTCTGTCATCAGCAGTGGAAGTCTTCCTTGGCCTACAAGTCCCTTTGCAATTACTGACCTGAGGAATCACATGCCGATTGTCACAAATATTATGACGCCATGAAATGGGGGGTTTTGGGGAGTTAGGGGGGTGTGGGGGAGACTGTGTAGAATAAGTGTTGTGTGACTGAAATGTATGGAAATGCTCTTAAATGAAAGTCTGCGATGTGCACTTTAATCACAATGTCTGAATTATTTCATTTGAAATTTGCAACTGTGAAGCAGAGGGGAGAAATCAAGGAAAACAATGGTCACAAACATTATGGCGGCCACTATGAAGTGAAGCACACTGGTCACAAGGTTTTCTCACTTCATCTTTATAAGCCTTTGTACTGCCTTTCATAATTACCGCATATATACTTGCGTATAAGTTGGGTCTTGAAACCCGAAAAATCAATCATAAAATCAGACCCTGACTTATACGCCCGTTCAAAAATATGACGGTTCATTTTTTTTTTACATCTTCTTGCGTCCTCCAATCTCATATCAGTTTCTCAGACGCATCGAATTTTGTTGCAGCAGCGCAGTTACCAACTTCTTTTGCCACTTCAATGACTTTTAATTTAAAACCAGCTTCATATTTTCTTCTGATCGAACACTCCATCGCAGATTAGGGATGCTCTTACGATAAAGGTGTATGAGGGTGTGAGATACAAAAAAAAAATTAAGATGGAAGAATTAATATTGTTAAGATGAATATCCTTCCTAAGCTTCTCTTTTTATTTCAAAACATTCCAATATACATCAATAAATCGTTTTTTAAGAAATTAGATTCAACCATAACCTTATTTATTTGGAATTCAAAACATCCATGTATCCAAAGAGCGACCATACAAAGACCTAAGGCAGAAGGTGGCATGGTTCTACCTAACTTTCAATTTTATTTTATTTAAATTTTATTACTGGGCAGCAAATATACAAGCTATTAAAACCTGGACATGGACACAATGATGAACAGATGAACAGACACAGGTTTTGTCCGCAATAGAAATAAAATCCTGCGGTACTCCTTTACATTCCTTGCTTTGTACCCCAATAAATGCAAGTTATCAACAATATACTAACAAAAAACACAGAACAGTGCAAACGTCGCTTCGGAATATTTCGGGTATTACCGTGTGGTCACGTAGGCACAATACATTAAGAAAAATAGGCAGTGTCCTCCATGGTTACTCTCTCAGGTGGGTGTTAGCATATCATAATCTCTTGGACCAATAGCGTGAGTTTTCCACATTCAACTTATACGACCGACATTATACCGGAAATTATATGGTAAAATCAAGTCCCGACTTATAATAATAATAATAATAATAATTCTTTGCATTTATATAGTGCTTTTCTCACTACTCACTACTCTCACTTTCTCACTACTTATCTGTGGGAGAACTTAAACGCGAGTATATACGGTACCTACAATATTTGTTCCTCAGGTTTAACATAACAAGCTTATTTTAAACCAACACTGTAGTAGCATTTCCAGATTAGAATACGTCTGTGATAAGTGGCCTGCTTTTCATAGTATAAGACCTCAGCAGCACGCTATGCACTGTACCTACACAAGTCATCTGGTCAGTAACCTTTTAACTGTGCTATTTGTTGTATATTTAATATACGGTAAATCCCTCTGTTTGACTCTATACAGTGCATGTGCAAGACTTTCTTAATATGTGAAGCTTTGGCAGCAGACATTTGGCATCTAACACATTGTTATTTTTCTTCTTAAATAAGCCATTTTAAGCCATTCCTTGGCATCTAAATTCATTTCCTGAAAATGCGTCATTGTGGCCTGGTGGTTAAAGAGCTGGGCTGTCAACCACAACGTTTCAGGTCAAGTTCCCACTGCTGTCTCCACTGTATGACCCTAAATGAGTCCCTGGTCATAAGTAGCATATGTGCTTCAAGAAAGCAGTGTTACATTGTAAAAAAATAAAGGTTTGTCGCGTCAAACCCAATAGGACCTCTAGCTGGAATCGCTGCCAAAGGGGCTTCAACTACAAGTAAGTACTGATGAGTGGGTCTAAATGTTTCTGTTGTTTCTTTCTAATACATTTGCAAATATTTATAAAATCCTGTTTGCACTTCGTAATTTTGGGGTATTGAATATTGATAGATGTGGGGAAAAAAAATTGTTTAAATGTTTTTAAAACAAGAGTGCAACATAGTAAAATGTGAAAAAGTGAAAGGATATAAATAAATTCTGAATCCACCTTATATGAATATACACATACATAAAAATATATCTAAAAATATAAAAATAAAATTTCCTTTAAAGATTTCACTGTAACAAGCCAAACACAGGTGGTACCGATCAAACACATTTAGGGTGGCACTGGTAGTTTTTGATTTTCATTTCCTTTTTCAATATTTGTGCAAGTTCTGTTTGTAATTGTATTCCTAACTGGCACAACCAGGCCCAAACACTTTTCTGCACTGCATTCTGAGGTATCTTCTCTAGCCATATTTTATTACACTGATGGGCAAAATTTGATTGCAAATATTATGGTGCTGAAGAGTTTGTCGTGGTGAGAATCTAAAGCTGGACTCAAACAATTTTAAAATACAATACAATTTTATTTTATTATTATTACACAATTCACTGAGTGCAGGCACAGTGTGCTGTGAAAAATTCTTGTTACAGGTTATACTATGCTATATAATACTAGCTGAATATTTATGTGATCAATTATTTTGTGTTTTATATTTTAATAGGTATAGGCCTCTTTGCAAAGATCTATTTTCACTTTGATGTTAATGAGACTTTTTCTGTTGATCAAAATCAAAAAAGCCAAATTAAATCCAAAGTTGCAAAACAATCAATTGTAAAAATGCTCAAAAGGGTGAATACTTTTGATACCCATGTTAACATTATGCAATTCAGGCTCCAAATTGTTTGTAATTTCAACTGTAGTAAAAAGATTAAAATTAATAAAACTTATACAAATGTGCTCATGAGTAATTGAAAAAAAGACTTGCTATTCTTATTTAATTAAGAGGCACCTACTTTATGTGTTCCTGCCATCTAGTGGTGATTTATTGAATTGCTTGTTATATTTCGAGCAAACATTTTATTTGGAGAAGCAACGCCTGGAAGTTCTAAGGGGCAAAAGAGTTTTAAAAAAACAAAGACAAAGGAAAGAAATTGATATTAAATATTCAAAAAAAGGCAGCACCTCATTTTAACAAGATATTCAAAGTGATCTCAGATTGGCTGGCTACTTTTTAAAGTTATATGAATGGTCAGAAGTGGGTGGCACTGATATGGGAAAACAACATCAAAGGGCCTGGAAGGCAAGCAAAAGTGATCAAAACAATAAAAAAGAAAGACAAGGGAAATAAATGGGTCTTAAATATTCAATAAAGAAACACCTCACTTGCACAAAGTATTCAAAGTGATCAGTGATTCCTTATCAAAGAGTTACACGATGGGTCGAAAGCTGGTCTCCCGCGTGACAGGCGGGGATACTCACCACTACACGAACGGGTTTTTATTATTTTGATTATTACCAGTAGTAGTGGGAGTAGAATTGCCAGTTGTATTATTAGTATTAGCAATTGTATTTTTTTCAACATCTTTTACTGGACTACTTGCACACTTGGCCGCATGTTTGAATCCAACCTTTGCAGAACTCGATTTACTGATCCGGCCTCGGTGGACGACTTCACTTTTTCTCCCCCGCCCTGCCTGGCGTCAAGACGAGTTAGGGCTGCTGGCGCCCTCTCGGCCGCCGTCCTCCTCAGGCGCTCTTGCCTGCCTAACATGCAGCGCGGTCGGTCCGTCAAGTGCTGGAGCTCGGGCACAGAACACCCAATACGAATCGGTCATTCGCTTCCTGCCATTAACCTGTCCGTGTCGTCCTTCCTTAATGAATGTGCTTTGAGACATCTTTCCACATTGCCTCCAGGGACGGCCATCCTACCTTCGGGCAGCAGTCACTTCGCTCGAGACATCAGCTGGGCTTACTCAAACGTCCCCTTGGCCAGCCGGTACTTCGAGTCTCTGTGGCGCAATCGGTGAGCGCGTTCGGCTGTTAACCGAAAGGTTTGTGGTTCGAGCCCACCCAGGGACGCGTGTGGTGCATTTTGACAAAATCCCAAGCCAGCAACGGGCTGCCCGGGTTAAGGGTTGCAAAGAAACGGCCCTCCCAGCAGTGAAGGCGAGCCAAAGACGCGAACGACAGGGGCGCTAAACAACACGCGCCACCGAGCTTTCTGCATCGACAGCTGCCAATGTGAAAATGCACCTCATTCGGTTCGTTTTAAAGCTAAAGGTACGTCGTGGCCAACGGCTCGGGCATTACTCCACGTTCTTTAGGGTTTTAAAGGGGGCTGTGATAAGAAAGGACAGCTTAACGCTGCTCCTCAGGGTAGCTGCTAGGACTCTGACCTCGACGTGATTTGAACACGCAGCCTTCTGATCTGGAGTCAGACGCGCTACCGTTGCGCCACGAGGTCGACTGTCAGACTGCATGCTGACAGTATCATGGAAGAGGGCTGTGCTGCGCCTTCTATAATGGAAATGAGCAGCCAGGTGCAAAAGACCAGCCTCCCCGTCGGGGAATCGAACCCCGGTCTCCCGCGTGACAGGCGGGGATACTCACCACTATACTAACGAGGAGTAGATGAGCTGGGCAGCGTCTATCAACGTCCAGACGTGACAAAAAACGGAGCATCGACTTTACCTTTCATTGGGGGGCGTTGCTTTTTCACCAGTTAATTTAGTTCTCTTTATTGTTCTGTTTTTATTATTTTGATTATTATCAGCAGTAATGGGAGTAGTATTGACCGTTGTATTATTAGTATTAGCAATTGTATTTTATTTATTTCAACTTTTTTTTACTGCACTACTTGCACACTTGGCCGCATGTTTGAATCCAACCTTTGCAGAACTCGATTTACTGATCTGGCCTCGGTGGACGACTTCACTTTTTCTCCCCCGCCCAGCCTGGCGTCAAGACGAGTTAGGGCTGCTGGTGTCCTCTCGGCCACTTTTGCCTGCCTAACATGCAGAGCGGTGGGTCCGTCAAGTACTGGAGCTCGGGCACAGGACGCCAAATACGAATAGGTCACTAGCTTCCTGCCATTAACTTGTCCGTGCCATCCTTCCTTTATGACTGTGCTCTGAGACATCATTCCACATTCCCTCTAGGGACGGCCATCCTGCCTTCGGGCAGCAGTGACTTCGCTCGAGACATCAGCTGGGCTTACTCAAACGTCCCCTTGGCCAGCCGGCATTTCGAGTCTCTGTGGCGCAATCGGTGAGCGCGTTCGGCTGTTAACCGAAAGGTTGGTGGTTCGAGCCCACTCAGGGACGCGTGTGGTGCATTTTGACAAAATCCCAAGACAGTAACGGGCTGCCCGGGTTAAGGGTTTCAAAGAAACGGCCCTCCCAGCAGTGAAGGCGAGCCAAAGACGCGAACAACAGCGGCGCTAAACAACACGAGCCACCGAGCTTTGTGCCTCGCCAGCTGCCAATGTGCAAGTGCACCTCATTCGGCCCGTTTAAAAGCTAAAGGTACATCGTTGCACACAGTCACGGCTCGGGCTTTACTCCACGTTCTTTAGGGTTTT
Source organism: Erpetoichthys calabaricus (assembly GCF_900747795.2). NCBI lineage: Eukaryota > Metazoa > Chordata > Cladistia > Polypteriformes > Polypteridae > Erpetoichthys > Erpetoichthys calabaricus. The sequence continues at coordinate 19,409,917 of NC_041407.2, forward strand.
AACGGGGGCTAGAATAAGAAAGGACAGCTTAACGCAGGACCTTATCGCGAAGGGCAGCTGCTAGGACTCTGACCTCGACGTGATTCGAACACGCAGCCTTCTGATCTGGAGTCAGACGCGCTACCGTTGCGCCACGAGGTCAACCGTCGGCTTAGCGGCTGACAGTGTCATGGAAGAGGGCTGTGCTGCGCCTTCTATATGGAAGACGAGCAGTTAAACGGGCGGTCAGGTGCAAAAGACCAGCCTCCCCGTAGGGGAATCAAACCCCGATCTCCGGCGTGACAGGCGGGGATACGCACCACTATACTAACGAGGAGCAGATGAGCTAGGGAGCGTCTATCAAAGTCCAGACGTGACAAAAAACGGAGCATCGCCTTTACCTTTCATTGTGGGGCGTTGCTTTTTTTTTTTACCAGTTAATTTATTTCTCTTTATTTTTCTGTTTTTATTATTTTGATTATTACCAGCAGTAATGGGAGTAGTATTGACCGTTGTATTATTAGTATTAGCAATTGTATTTTATTTATTTCGATTTTTTTTTAACTTCTTTTTACTACACTACTTGCACACTTGGCCGCATGTTTGAATCAAACCTTTGCAGAACTCGATTTACTGATCTGGCCTCTGTGGACGACTTCACTTTTCTCCCCCGCCCAGCCTGGCGTCAAGACGAGTTAGGGCTGCTGGTGTCCTCTCGGCCGCTTTTGCCTGCCTAACATGCAGAGCGGTGGGTCCGTCAAGTGCTGGAGCTCGGGCACAGGACGCCAAATACGAATAGGTCACTAGCTTCCTGCCATTAACTTGTCCGTGCTATCCTTCCTTTATGACTGTGCTCTGAGACATCATTCCACATTCCCTCTAGGGACGGCCATCCTGCCTTCGGGTAGCAGTGACTTCGCTTGAGACATCAGCTGGGCTTACTCAAACGTCCCCTTGGCCAGCCGGCATTTCGAGTCTCTGTGGCGCAATCGGTGAGCGCGTTCGGCTGTTAACTGAAAGGTTGGTGGTTCGAGCCCACCCAGGGACGCGAGTGGTGCATTTTGACAAAATCCCAAGCCAGCAACGGGCTGCCCGGGTTAAGGGTTGCAAAGAAACGGCCATCCCAGCAGTGAAGGCGAACGACAGCTGCGCTAAACAACACGAGCCACCGAGCTTTGTGCCTCGCCAGCTGCCAATGTGCAAGTGCACTTCATTCGGCCCGTTTAAAAGCTAAAGGTACATCGTTGCACACAGTCACGGCTCGGGCTTTGCTCCACGTTCTTTAGGGTTTTAACAGGGGCTGGGATAAGAAAGGACAGCTTAACGCAGATCCTCACCGCGAAGGGAGGGCAGCTGCTGGGACTCTGACCTCGACGTGATTTGAACACGCAGCCTTCTGATCTGGAGTCAGACGCGCTACCGTTGCGCCACGAGGTCGACTCGATGACAGTGTCATGGAAGAAGGCTGTGCTGCGCATTCTATATGGAAAACGAGCAGCTAAACGGGCGGCCAGGTGCAAAAGACCAACCTCCCCATCGGGGAATCGAACCGCGGTCTACCGCGTGACAGGCGCGGATACTCCCCACTATACTAACGAGGAGCAGATGAGCTAGGGAGCGTCTATCAACGTCCAGACGTGACAAAAAACGGCACATCGCCTGTACCTTATAGGGCACATAACAGTCCGACAGCCTCCCTACAGCGACTCCTGGTGGCCCCCATGGTATCCACCAGGGCTTTGCATACAAACTACAAAGTCCATGAGGCCCTGCTGGAATTCGGGGAACGTCCATGCTGTCGGGAGAGCTGCACCTGGCGGCCTGGGGGTGAGGGCCGGAATCTTTAGCCGGCCATCCACCACAGCGTATAATTGTAATTAAAACATAAATAGAAAGTGGCCAAGAAGGGAAAAGGATGTATAATTACAGCCCCAGTATCATTGCAAGCAGATCAGGCAGCCGGTGATATCTTCTTTGCCATGCCATGACAGGGTGTGACTCACGATCATATTTCAAAAAAGTGTCAGGATCAGCTTTCTTAACTTTTTTCCTGCTTCCTCCATAGTGGTAAAGATGCAATGCTTATCTTGAATATCCACTTCAGTTTGGCAGGATACAAGAAGCTGTATCTGATCTGAGCATTCCATAAGCACTGTTTAATTCTGTAAAAAGCAGCATGTTTAGCAGCTGTTGAGGGTGAGAAACCAGGGAAAATACAAATATGGTTATTTTCAAATATAATCTCTTGTTTCTGTCTGAGAAGCAACATTACATTAAATTTAGATTGTGATTTTTTGAAACGCACGACAAAAGTTCTAGGTTTAGAGGTATTGGATCCCCGTATGCGGTAAGCTGCTTCAATCTCAGTGTCTGATTTAAAGTCCTCTCCAATTATTTCTGAGAATAGTTCAGCTACGAGTTTCACTGGGTTTGGATTTTCACGATTCTCAGGTAGACCTTCGATTTAATATTATTCCTACTACATCTGTCTTCCAGAGCAGCAAGTCTGTCTCCGAGTTTTTTGCATTCTAAATTTGCAGACGTTGCTTTCCCGTTGGTGGTGGATGCCAGATGTTTGGCTGTTTCAATTTGAGTCATGAACGTTTGCTTAACGTCTTTCAACTGATCACCAAGTACTCTCAGTTTTTCCTCAAACTTTGCTGCATTTTCTTGAATGTGTTCCTCAATTTTTTCCAGCATACCTTTAAAGGCTGCCTCAAAGCAATTTATGAACGCTGTCCCAGATGGATGGGGACCCTACCCAGCCGGGACGCCTGGATGGTCCCCGTGATGGACAATACTTCCCCTGGGCCATGAGGGGGCAGCCGCCCGGGTCTGCTTATGGGCCACTGGACCGGAGCTGGGACATTCATCCCTACCGGAGGATGTGGCCACCACCAGGGGGCGCCCAGACAGTCGTGAAGTCCCAGATGGCAGCCCTTCCACCACACCAGGAAGTGCTGCCGGAAGAATTCCCAGGGGCACCCGGAGTGCTTCCGGGGACTCTCTTGACTCTTCCGCCACACCAGGAAGTGTCATCAAGGGGAGCACTTGGAGCTCATCCGGGTCAGTATATAAGGGACCGCATCCCTCCAGAAGCTGGGCCAGAGTTGGGAGGAAGGAGACAAAGCTTGTGAGGAGGGGAGAGGCGGAGAGAAAGAGAAGAAGAAGAAAGAAAGTTGGAGGAAGGCATTGTGGTGCTCAAAGAAAATAAAAGAAGTGTGTTTTGGACATTCTGGTGTCTGTCTGTCTGTGTCCGGGAGTATGCTTTCCACAATGCGTTTCTCTAAGTCTTTATTATCCTGCCACAGCATTCCATAAGTACTGTTTAATAGTGTAAAAAGCAGCATGTTTAGCAGCTGTTGAGGGTGAGAAACCAGGGAAAATACAAATATGGTTATTTTCAAATATCTCTTGTTTCTGTCTGAGAAGCAACATTACATTAAATTTAGATTGTGATTTTTTGAAACGCACGACAAAAGTTCTAGGTTTAGAGGTATTGGATCCCCGTATGCGGTAAGCTGCTTCTATCTCAGTGTCTGATTTAAAGTCCTCTCCAATTATTTTTGAGAATAGTTCAGCTACGAGTTTCACTGGGTTTGGATTTTCACGATTCTCAGGTAGACCTTCGATTTAATATTATTCCTACTACATCTGTCTTCCAGAGCAGCAAGTCTGTCTCCGAGTTTTTTGCATTCTAAATTTGCAGACGTTGCTTTCCCGTTGGTGGTGGATGCCAGATGTTTGGCTGTTTCAATTTGAGTCATGAACGTTTGCTTAACGTCTTTCAACTGATCACCAAGTGCTCTCAGCTTTTCCTCAAACTTTGCTGCATTTTCTTGAATGTGTTCCTCAATTTTTTCCAGCATACCTTTAAAGGCTGCCTCAAAGCAATTTATGTACGCGTTTCTCTATGTCTTTATTATCCTGCCACAGCTCCTGCAGTTCCAGCCACAGCTTCTCGTTTGTCTTCTTGTTTGTCTTGAGCAAACCATTTCTTTCTTTCTTTACATCTTTCTTGAGCTCAGCGATCATTACCTTCAGTTTGGACAGATTGTTTCGGCCATTGGGCTCCGCAGGTGAAGCGGCAAGCCCCTTTACAGCCGATGCTCCCGGCTCACGAGGAGTAGATGATAATGCGGACAGCAAGGACATTTCCAGTTTCAAGTGATCTTCTGGAATCAACGAGCTATCGTGACTTGCATCACTTGCATATTCGCTCCCACTTTCGCTCTCAACTGGAGACGATGCAGCGGACCAGGAGAGCCATGTTTTTGCCCGTCTGTTCCAGGTCAGTCTCTGTAAGTCCATACTTTGATGTTGAATTTGGACTTGATGCCTGTCTAGGCTTGGGTGTATCTCTGGGTTTCTTTTCTGTTTCTTTCTGAGCCCCTTTCTTACCGCTCATGTTTATATATGCTTGCATATACTGTAATAGAACCTCCTTGAGTTGGTAAATACAGGATACCTCGGGATAATAAAAAAAATAAAAGAGACATTAAAGCCACTGCTAACGGAGTTCTCCTTCAGACGTCCATCTACTGCAAAGTACGAGACCAACTCTGGTTGTACAGTGCTGTAAGCATCCATTTCACTATCTGTGTCAACGTATCACTAATGCTTGATTCAAATAATGGTTCAGTTTCAGTTTGTTCTAAAACTACCTTTACATTTTTTTTATTTACACGTCATTGTGTGTGTAAGAGCCATTTTCCTTGTTCTATAAGTTTCATGAATATTTCTTAGATGACTGTGCATAAATATTGGGAAGTTCCTATAACCCCCGTAAATAGATTCGAAGTGGTATATTCTTACCATTTCTAACAGCTTGGAGTAAACATTATTAGTCAGTCAGCTAGTGATAGCCTTGCCTTGTATAAGGTGCAGAGGCATACGGTTTTTAACCGTGATCACACGTCACCGTGCCTGAGCACTTGCACTGTGCCAACCGGCCTACGGGCTCTTTGAATGTGAGAAATAGCAAGTAAAGAAAACTTATTTACTTAAGTACCGCACCGTACGCCAAGGCGTACAGAAAAAGAAATTAAGAATCTTTAAGTATAGAAATAACTAAAGTCTTTCAAGAAAGGCTAAGTTTAAAGAAGATACCTTTTTTCTTTTTTTTTGTCTTTTATTCTACGTGTGTAACTATTTTTTCTTTTATTCTTGTGTGGACTATTTGCTTTTATCTTTCACTAAATACCTTTAAAATGAACTCCTGGACTCTGAGAATTCTTTTGACACGCGTCTTACCCGTGCCTGATGACACCTTATATATTTCAGCAGCTACAGTGTGTTTTGATTGAAAGTTCCATTCAACTCATGAATGTTGATGATCTACCATAGAATGACAAAATGCATAGAAATATTCAGGATTTCTTTTTTCACCAATCCACTAGATCAGGGATGTGCAAAGTCATTCCTGGAGGGCCGCAGTGGCTGCAGGCTTTTGTTCCAACCCAATTGCTTAATAAGAAGCACTAATTGCTCTAGAAACACTTCTGCTTCATTTTAGTTATCTCCCTCGTTAAGATTTTGAACCCTTATTGCTTATTTAAGTCTTAAACAGCTGCATTCTTGGTTTTTAATTGCTCCTTATTAGCAATAAGATGCAAATGACAAAAGAAACCAGCAGTTATCCATTTTGCTTGTTACCCTTTACACCTGTGTGTATTTATCATGCACTATTTGGTTTAATTAAATACTTGGAAGGAAAGAGAAGACAAAAAAGTCAAGGATTGAGAATTACCCATCCGTTTTACACTTCAAAATATTTGGATATCTTTAGAATGGAAAAAAAAATCTAGGATTTGAGAATGACTTGACATAGCAGAGTTAAAGCACTAAAAAGCCATGAAATGTAATTATTGGCAAGGATTGTTTTCTAATTAAACAACTGGGTTGGAATAAAAACCCGCGGCCACTGCGGCCCTCCAGGAATGGCTTTGCACACCCCTGCACTAGATGGCCACTGCATAATGTGATGAGAGTTTATTGAGCTTAACACTTCATTGGCTCATAACAACTTAACCCGAGAAGTACTTGGGCCTAACCATTTTTACACTTAATTAGTTAATGCTAAGGAGGTTAATGGTAGGCTGATGCACACATTATTCTATAATTCACCCTAAGTGAATTATGCACCCTAAGAGGGTGCATAAAGGTTTGCTAATGGTATTCCAACGGCGAAGAATGGTGGTGGAAGCATCATGCTGTTTGGTTGAGGAATGAGAGACCGCACAGAGCAGAGGACAGAGATATCCATAATGAAAACCCGCTCCACATCACTCTGGACATCAGATTGGGCTGAAGGTTCACATTTCAACAGGACAGAAAAGACAACACAGGAATCGCAACTCGGGAGTGCACTTGAGTGGCCCATCCGGATCCCAGACTTGAATCCAATCAGACATCTCTAGAATGACGTGAAAATGGCTGTCCACAAAGATTAAGAGGATCTCCAGAGAAAAATGGAAGAATATTCCCAAATCCAGATGTGCAAAGCTTGTCGCGTCAAACCCAACAGGACCTCTAGCTGGAATCGCTGCCAAGGGGGCTTCAACTACAAGTAAGTACTGATGAGTGGGTCTAAATGTTTCCGTTGTTTTTTTCTAATAAATTTGCAAATATTTATAAAATCCTGTTTGCACTTCGTCATTTTGGGGTATTGAATATTGTTAGATGTGGGGAAAAAAATTGCTTAAATGTTTTTGAAACAAGAGTGCAACATAGTAAAATGTGAAAAAGTGAAAGGATATAAATAAATTCTGAATCCACCTTATATGAATATACACATACATAAAAATATATCTAAAAATATAAAAATAAAATTACCTTTAAAGATTTCACTGTAACAAGCCAAACACAGGTGGTACCGATCAAATACATTTAGGGTGGCACTGGTAGTTTTTGATTTTCATTTCCTTTTTCAATATTTGTGCAAGTTCTGTTTGTAATTGTATTCCTAACTGGCACAACCAGGCCCAAACACTTTTCTGCACTGCATTCTGAGGTATCTTCTCTAGCCATATTTTATTACATTAATGGGCAAAATTTGATTGCAAGTATTATGGTGCTCAGGGCCGGATTTTCCTATAGGCTAACTAGGCTTCAGCCTAGGGCCTCAAGATCAAGAGGGGCCTACATTCAAATTGTTAGCAAAATTAAAATTACACTATTCTAAAAACAGTGAACACTGAAACACTGAACCGAAAATAAGGAGAAATTCTACGCATATGACTAATAAACAAACATAAAAATGTATTGGTTAAGATCAACGCGTATTACATATTTTATTATCTCTCATGTAATTTACAAACTTAAAAATGGAAGGTGAAGGGGCCTCATAAGTGGAATAGCTTAGGGCCTCTTTTCATTTAAATCCGGCCCTGATGGTGCTGAAGAGTTTGTAGTGGTGAGAATCTAAAGCTGGACTCAAACAATTTTAAAATACAATACAATTTTATTTTATTATTATTACACAATTCACTGAGTGCAGGCACAGTGTGCTGTGAAAAATTCTTCTTACAGGTTATACTAATATATGCTATACAATACTAGCTGAATATTTATCCATCCATCTGTTTTCCAACCCGCTGAATCCGAACACAGGGTCACGGGGGTCTGCTGGAGCCAATCCCAGCCAACACAGGGCACAAGGCAGGGAACCATTCCTGGGCAGGGTGGCAACCCACCGCAACTGAATATTTATGTGATCAATTATTTTGTGTTTTATATTTTAATAGGTACAGGCCTCTTTGCAAAGATCTATTTTCACTTTGATGTTAATGAGACTTTTTCTGTTGATCAAAATCAAAAAAGCCAAATTAAATCCAAAGTTGCAAAACAATCAAATGTAAAAATGCTCAAAAGGGTGAATAGTTTTGATACCCATGTTAACATTATGCAATTCAGGCTCCAAATTGTTTGTAATTTCAACTGTAGTAAAAAGATTAAAATTAATAAAACTTATACAAATGTGCTCATGAGTAATTGAAAAAAGACTTGCTATTCTTATTTAATTAAGAGGCACTTACTTTATGTGTTCCTGCCATCTGGTGGTGGTTTATTGAATTGCTTTTTATATTTCGGGCAAACATTTTATTTGGAGAAACAACGCCTGGAAGTTCTATGGTGCAAAAGAGTTTAAAAAAAACAAAGACAAGGGAAAGAAATTGATATTAAATATTCAAAAAAAGGCAGCACCTCATTTTAACAAGTTATTCAAAGTGATCTCAGATTGGCTGACTACTTTTTAAAGTTATATGAATGGTCAGAAGTGGGTGGCATTGATAGGGGAAAACAACATCAAAGGGCCTGGTAGGCCAGCAAAAGTGATCAAAAGAATAAAAAAGAAAGACAAGGGAAATAAATGGGTCTAAAATATTCAATAAAGAAACACCTCACTTGCACAAAGTATTCAAAGTGATCAGTGATTGGCCGGTTCCTTATCAAAGAGTTATACGATGGGTCGAAAGCTGGTCTCCCGCGTGACAGGCGGGGATACTCACCACTACACGAACGAGTTTTTATTATTTTGATTATTACCAGTAGTAGTGGGAGTAGAATTGCCAGTTGTATTATTAGTATTAGCAATTGTATTTTTTTTAACTTCTTTTTACTGCACTACTTGCACACTTGGCCGCATGTTTGAATCCAACCTTTGCAGAAGTCGATTTACTGATCTGGCCTCAGTGGACGACTTCACTTCTCTCCCCCGCCCAGCCTGGCGTCAAGACGAGTTAGGGCTGCTGGCGAACTCTCGGCCGCCGTCCTCCTCAGGCGCTCTTGCCTGCCTAACATGCAGAGCGGTCGGTCCGTCAAGTGCTGGAGCTCGGGCACAGAACACCCAATACGAATCGGTCACTCGCTTCCTGCCATTAACCTGTCCGTGCCATCTTTCCTTTATGACTGTGCTCTGAGACATTATTACACATTGCCTCTAGGGACGGCCATCCTGCTTTCGGGCAGCAGTGACTTTGCTCGTCCCCTTGGCCAGCCGGTATCACGAGTCTCTGTGGCGCAATCGGTGAGCGCGTTCGGCTGTTAACCGAAAGGTTGGTGGTTCGAGCCCACCCAGGGACGCGCGTAGTGCATTTTGACAAAATCCCAAGCCAGCAACGGGCTGCCCGGGTTAAGGGTTGCAAAGAAACGGCCCTCCCAGCAGTGAAGGCGAGCCAAAGACGCGAACGACAGCGACGCTGAACAACACGAAGCACCCAGCTTTCTGACTCGCCAGCTGCCAATGTGCAAGTGCACCTCATTCAGCCCGTTTAAAAGCTAAAGGTACATCGTGGCCAACAGTCACTGCTCGGGATTTGCTCCACGTTCTTTAGGGTTTTAACGGGGGCTAGGATAAGAAAGGACAACATAACGCTGCTCCTCACTGCGGGAGGGGCAGCTGCTGGGACTCTGACCTCGACGTGATTTGAACACGCAGCCTTCTGATCTGGAGTCAGACGCGCTACCGTTGCGCCACGAGGTCAACCGTCGGCCTGGATGATGACAGTGTCATGGAAGAGGGCTGTGCTGCGCCTTCTATATGGAAGACGAACAGCTAAACGGACGGTCAGGTGCAAAAGACCAGCCTCCCCGTCGGGGAATCGAACCCCGGTCTCCCGCGTGACAGGCGGGGATACTCACCACTATACTAACGAGGAACAGATGAGCTAGGCAGCGTCTATCAACGTCCAGACGTGACAAAAAACGGAGCATCGCCTTTACCTTTCATTGCGGGGCGTTGCTTTTTTACCAGTTCACTTATTTCTCTTTATTTTTCTGTTTTTATTATTTTGATTATTACGAGTAGTTGTGGGAGTAGTATTGGCAGTTGTATTATTAGTATTACCAATTGTATTTTATTTATTTCGATTTTTTTTCAACTTCTTTTTACTGCACTACTTGCACACTTGGCCGCATGTCTGAATCCAACCTTTGAAGAACTTGATTTACTGATCTGGCCTCAGTGGACGACTTCACTTTTTCTCCCCTGCCCTACCCGGAGTCAAGACGAGTTAGGCCTGCTGGCGCCCTCTCGGCCGCTGTCCTCCTCAGGCGCTCTTGCCTGCCTCACATGTAGAGCGGACGGTCCGTCAAGTGCTGGAGCTCGGGCACAGGAAGTCCAATACGAATCGGTCACTCGCTTCCTGCCATTAACCTGTCCGTGCCATCCTTCCTTAATGACTGTGCTCTGAGACATCATTCCACATTCCCTCCAGGGACGGCCATCCTGCCTTCGAGGAGCAGTCACTTCGCTCGAGACATCAGCTGCGCTTACTAAAACGTCCCCTTGGCCAACTAGTATTTCGAGTCTCTGTGGCGCAATCGGTGAGCGCGTTCGGCTGTTAACCGAAAGGTTGGTGGTTCGAGCCCACCCAGGGACGCGCGTGGTGCATTTTGACAAAATCCCAAGCCAGCAACGGGCTGCCCGGGTTACGGGTTGCAAAGAAACGGCCCTCCCAGCAGTGAAGGCGAGCCAACGACAGCGACGCTAAACAACACGAAGCACCGAGCTTTCTGCCTCGCCAGCTGCCAATGTGCAAGTACACCTCATTCGCTTCGTTTTAAAGCTACAGGTACGTCGTGGCCAACAGTCACGGCTCGCTCATTACTCCACGTTCTTTAGGGTTTTAAAGGGGGCTAGGATAAGAAATGACAGCTTAACGCTGCTCCTCACTGCGGAAGGGACAGCTGCTGGGACTCTGACCTCGACGTGATTTGAACACGCAGCCTTCTGATCTGGAGTCAGACGCGCTACCGTTGCGCCACGAGGTCGACTGTCAGACTGCATGCTGACAGTGTCATGGAAGAGGGCTGTGCTGCGCATTCTATAATGGAGACGAGCAGCCAGGTGCAAAAGACCAACCTTCCCGTCGGGGAATCTAACCCAGGTCTCCCGCGTGACAGGTGGGATACTCACCACTATACTAACGGGGAGCAGATGAGCTAGGCAGCGTCTATCAAGGTCCAGACGTGACAAAAAACGGCGCATCGCCTGTACCTTTCATTGCGGGGCGTTGCTTTTTTTTTACCTGTTAATTTATTTCTCTTTATTTTTCTATTTTTATTATTTTGATTATTACCAGTAGTAGTGGGAGTAGTATTGACAGTTGGATTATTAGTATCAGCAATTGTATTTTATTTATTTCGATTTTTTTTCAACTTCTTTTTACTGCACTACTTGCACACTTGGCCGCATGTCTGAATCCAACCTTTGCAGAACTCGATTTACTGATCTGGCCTCGGTGGACGACTTCACTTTTCTCCACCGCCATGCCTGGCTTCAAGACGAGTTAGGCCTGCTGGCGCCCTCTCGGCCGCCGTCCTCCTCAGGCGCTCTTGCCTGCCTAACATGCAGAGCGGTCGGTCCGTCAAGTGCTGGAGCTCGGGCACAGGAAGTCCAATACGAGTCGGTCACCCGCTTCCTGCCATTAACTTGTCCGTGCCATCCTTCCTTTATGACTGTGCTCTGAGACATCATTCCACATTCCCTCCAGGGACGGCCATTCAGCCTTCGGGCAGCAGTCACTTCGCTCGAGACATCACCTAGGCTTACTCCAAAGTCCCCTTGGCCAGTCGGTATAACGAGGCTCTGTGACGCAATCGGTGAGCGCGTTCAGCTTTTAACCGAAAGGTTTGTGGTTCGAGCCCACTCAGGGACGCGTGTGGTGCGTTTTGACAAAATCCCAAGACAGTAACGGGTTGCAAAGAAACGGCCCTTCCAGCAGTGAAGGCGAGCCAAAGACGCGAATAACAGCGGCGCTAAACAACACGAGGCACCGAGCTTTCTGCCTCGCCAGCTGCCAATGTGCAAGTGCACCTCATTCAGCCCGTTTTAAAGCTAAAGATACATCGTGGCCAACAGTCACGGCTCGGGCTTTGCTCCACGTTCTTTAGGGTTTTAACGGGGGCTAGGATAAGAAAGGACAGCTAAACGCTGTTCCTCGCTGCGGGAGGGGCAGTTGCTGGGACTCTGACCTCGACGTGATTTGAACACGCAGCCTTCTGATCTGGAGTCAGACGCGCTACCGTTGCGCCACGAGGTCGACTGTCAGACTGTATGCTGACAGTGTCATGGATGAGGGTTGTGCTGCGCCGTCTATAATGGAGACGAGCAGCCAGGTGCAAAAGACCAGCCTCCCCGTCGGGGAATCGAACCCCGGTCTCCCGCGTGACAGGCGGGGATACTCACCACTATACTAACGAGGAGCAGATGAGCTGGGGAGCGTCTATCAACGTCCAGACGTAACAAAAAACGGCGCATCGCCTGTACCTTTCATTGTGGGGCGTTGCTTTTTTTTTACCAGTTAATTTATTTCTCTTTATTTTTCTATTTTTATTATTTTGATTATTACCAGTAGTAGTGGGAGTAGTATTGACAGTTGGATTATTAGTTTCAGCAATTGTATTTTATTTATTTCGATTTTTTTTCAACTTCTTTTTACTGCACTACTTGCACACTTGGCCGCATGTTTGAACTCAACCTTTGCAGAACTCGATTTACTGATCTGGCCTCAGTGGACGACTTCACTTTTCTGCAGAACTCGATTTACTGATCTGGCCTTGGTGGACGACTTCACTTTTCTCCCCCGCCCTGCCTGGCGTCAAGACGAGTTAGGGCTGCTGACGCCCTCTTGGCCGCCGTCCTCCTCAGGCGCTCTTGCCTGCCTAACATGCAGAGCGGTCGGTCCGTCAAGTGCTGGAGCTCGGGCACAGGAAGTCCAATACGAATCGGTCACTCGCTTCCTGCCATTAACCTGTCCGTGCCATCCTTCCTTTATGACTGTGCTCTGAGACATCATTCCACATTCCCTCCAGGGACGGCCTTCCAGCCTGCGGGCAGCAGTCACTTCGCTTGAGACATCAGCTGGGCTTACTCAAACGTCCCCTTGGCCAGCCGGTACTTAGAGTCTCTGTGGCGCAATCGGTGAGCGCGTTCGGCTGTTAACCGAAAGGTTGGTGGTTCGAGCCCACCCAGGGACGCGCGTGGTGCATTTTGACAAAATCCCAAGCCAGCAACGGGCTGCCCGGGTTAAGGGTTGCAAAGAAACGTCCCTCCCAGCAGTGAAGGCGAGCCACCGAGCTTTCTGCCTCGCCAGCTGCCAATGTGCAAGTGCACCTCATTCGGCCCGTTTAAAAGTTAAAGGTACATCGTGGCCAACAGTCACGGCTCGGGCATTGCTCCACGTTCTTAAGGGAGCTAGGGTAAGAAAAGACAGCTTAACACTGTTCCTCACTACGGGAGGGGCGGCTGCTGGGATTCTGACCTCGACGTGATTTGAACACACAGCCTTCTGATCTGGAGTCAGACGCGCTACCGTTGCGCCACGAGGTCGACCGTCGGAATTGACGCTGAAAGTGTCATGGAAGAGGGCTGTGCTGCGCCCTCTATATTGGTAGACGAGCAGCTAAACGGGCGGTCAGGTTCAAAAGACCAGCCTCCCCGTCGGGGAATCGAACCCCGGTCTCCCGCGTGACAGGCGGGGATACTCACCACTATACTAACGAGGAACAGATGAAGTAGGAAGCGTCTATCAACGTCCAGACGTAAAAAAAAAACGGAGCATCGCCTTTATTTTTCATTGCGGGGCGTTGCTTTTTTTTACCAGTTAATTTAATTCTCTTTATTTCTCTGTTTTTATTATTTTGATTATTACCAGTAGTAGTGGGAGTAGTGTTGACAGTTGTATTATTAGTATTAGCAATTGTATTTTATTTATTTCGATTTTTTCAGTCACATCTCGGGCTTTGCTCCACGTTCTTTAGGGTTTTAACGGGAGCTAGGTTAAGAAAGGACAGCTTAACCCTGCTCCTCACTCCGGGGGGTCTGGAGAGGGACAGCTGCTGGGACTCTGACCTCGACGTGATTTGAATACGCAGCCTTTTGTTCTGGATTCAGACGCACTAGTGGGAGAGGTATTGACAGTTGTATTATTAGTATTACCAATTGTATTTTATTTATGTCGTTTTTTTTTCAACTTCTTTTTACTACACTACTTGCACACTTGGCCGCATGTTTGAACCCAACCTTTGCAGAACTCGATTTACTGATTTTGGCCTCGGTGGACGACTTCACTTTTGTTCCCTGCCCTTCCCGGAGTCAAGACGAGTTAGGGCTGCTGGCGCCCTCTCGGCCGCCGTCCTCCTCAGGTGCTCTTGCCTGCCTAACATGCAGAGCGGTCGGTCCTTCAAGTGCTCCATCTGCTCATAGAAATCTCACTACGGGGTGTGGGTTGATTTGTTTTCAATATTATTTTTGTAAAAATGTATCTATCTGTATGGATTGTTGTGCGATTACAATAAAGTCAAAAAAACTGAAATAAAAAAAAAAAGAATAAGAAATCTCACTATTGCACGTTGGTGCGACCCCGTAGCAGAGCGTCCATGTTCAATTGACCTTGGCTCCAACTAGTGTGTGCGTGTTTGCATTACCCATAAGCCATTGCGACCATGTTGTATTGTGTCAGCTTCTATCTGCAGCGGTAACTTCGTAATTTTCAAATCGCCTTTTCCTTTTGATTTACCCTCATAGTAATGGAATTGTTAATGCTTTAAACCCTAGCCTTGTCCCCACCTGTTTTTTTCCCCATTCTTATCCAACTTTTTTATTTTCTTCACTCATCTTTCAACAGTGCAGAGGCCACTGTTTGCCCCTTCTTTGTAGAGGGCTGTATCCTTTGGATGGCCTGTCATCCCAATCAGGACCAATAAGCTTCTGCCTCTATGAACATGTTCTGGAATTAGTGAGCATCACACACGTGCGCATGGATGGTAGCTAAAGGGCCCGAATGTGAGTAATTCCATGCCAGACAAAAGGATGGCAGAGTGTACTAACTCTTTCTGTCACCTCTCTGCACACCAGTTACGGGAAATCCTGCCTGGGCCGGTTGATTGTACTTCCGGTTCCGGCCCCACTGACGTCACTTTCTCTGCTCTCCTTTAAAGCCGCCATCTTTGTGCTATTGAGTCAGCTCTGTTTTGGACTCTAACCTGTACACCTCAGTTATTTCCATTTTACAGCTAGGAACAATATACTGGGGTCTGCCCCAAAGCTTTTTGTGGCTCCTTTCTTTGTTTGTCTTTGACATGACTTTGATGGAATCATTTATATTTTGTTCTTTGCCATGTGTTAAATATTGCAAATTTAATTATCAATTACAGGCCATACTTTGTTCATTTAGTTATTTGGAGTCTATTTGTTCCTAAAGTAACTGAATCGAAATATAAACCATTTCAAATGTGTTTTTAGCAAATCAAGGGTTAAAATTCAAAATTAAAGGCTCCATCACGCACGTGTGTTTGATTTTTTTTTTTTTGTTTTTTCTCCACCATCCATCATTTATGAAGACAGGTATGCAGACAGGCCACTGGGGGAGGGTGGGCTGCATCTATCAGAAGGGTTAAGCTGTTTATCTGTGAAGCAGCTGGCCTTCTGCCTCTGTCGGTAAATGAATGACGCAAGCGGTGGATGACTCACTGCCTCCCCGAGGACGAGACATTTCTGCTGCTCTACCTGTTGTCAATGGATCTGCGTCACGAAGGAGAGTACAAGTGGCTGCGCTGCGATGCCTGTACAGAAAAGCATTTGCAAAATGTCATCTCCTCTGCTGCTTTTGTTGAGCTCGCTGCTCAGTAATTACTGGCCACCTTGAACCTCTTTTGTACTGGTCCATCAGTGGACCGGCTCTGGGAGTGAATGTGAGGGGAAAAAACACAGAAATGGAAAAACAGTCTGGGTGGGCAAGCAAATGGGAGTCTTGCTTTATGGTTTCCATCTGCTAGTCAAAGATAATAACGGTGTTCTAAAGCAATTGTATTAATGCATTTAAAGGAATTACTTCCATTTTACAACAATTTATTTCTTCTTCTTCTTCTTTCCGCTGCTCCTGTTATGGGTTGCCACAGCGGATCGTCTTCTTCCATCTACATCTTATTCTGCTACACCCATCACCTGCATGTATTCCCTCACCACATCCATAAACCTCCTCTTAGGCCTTCCTCTCTTCCTCTTGCCTGGCAGCTCTATCCTTAGCATCCTTCTCTCAATATACCCAACATCTTTCCTCTGCACATGTCCAAACCAACACAATCTCGCCTCTCTGACTTTGTCTCTCAATCGTCCAACTTGAGCTGACCCTCTAATGTCCTCATTTCTAATCCTGTCCATCCTCGTCACAAACCAATGCAAATCTTAGCATCTTTAACTCTGCCACCTCCAGCTCTGTCTCCTGCTTTCTGGTCAGTGCCACCATCTTCAACCCATATAACATAGCTGGTCTCACTACCATCCTGTAGACCTTCCCTTTCACTCTTGCTGATACCCGTCTGTCACAAATCACTCCTGACACTCTTCTCCACCTATTCCACCCTGCCTGCACTCTCTTTATCACTTCTCTTCCACAATCCCCATTACTCTGTACTGTTGATCCCAAGTATTTAAACTCATCCACCTTCACCAACTCTACTCCCCTCATCCTCACCATTCCATTGACCTCCCTCTCATTTACACACATGTATTCTGTCTTGTTCCTACTGACCTTCATTCCTCTCCTCTCTAGAGCAGATCTCCACCTCTCCAGGGTCTCCTCAACTTGCTCCCTATTATCGCTACCAGATCATAATGTCATCAGCAAACATCATAGTCCACGGGGACTCCTGTCTAATCTCGTCTGTCAACCTGTCCATCACCATTGCAAATAAGAAAGGGCTCAGAGCCGATCCCTGATGTAATCCCATCTCCATGTTGAATGTATCCGTCACTCCTACCGCAGACCTCAGCACTGTCACACTTCCCTCGTACATATCCTGTACAACTCTTACGTACTTCTCTGCCACTCCCGACTTCCTCATACAATACCACAACTCCACTCGAGGCACCCTGTCATATGCTTTCTCCACGTCCACAAAGAATGCATTTTGTCATAGTAATAATAATTATTTATTACTCAAAGCACTTGACATTGTGAGTGTTGAGCCACTTTAACCACCACTAATGTGCAGCATCCATGCTCCCCACACATTAGCTATTAGGTGGTGAATGTGTGTGTGTGAGAGAGAGAAAGAGACAGGGGATGATTAGGGGGTCTGAATGACCAGGTGATGGTGGGCAGTTTATCTTGGACATCAAGATGCACCCTACTCTTTACAAAGAATGCACCGGGATTTTTTATGACCACAAAGAGTCAGGACCTCAATTTTGCAACTCATTCAAAGGCTGGCGCCATTTTTACAGCACAGTGTCCCCATCACTGCACTGGGATCGACATTCACACCACTGGGTAAGCCCCCCCTGCTGGCCTCACCGATACCTCTTCCAGCAGTAACCCAAGCTTTTCCTGGTTGATCACCCACTCAAGTACTGGCCAGGCCTGAACATGCTGAGCTTTAGGTGGGCAACCTTTTCTGAAGAGTAGGTGGGGGTCTCTGAGCATGTGTGGAGGTCCCAGAGCACAGACGTCTCAAAATTAAAGGAACTGGAGCTGAGCACAAATTAAACCCTAACAATCATCAACTGTGTTTTATGGCCGCAGCATTTGATTTAAACCAGTTTTTATCTTTTATCAGTGCACAGCCGTGCCTTACACAGCAGCATTCCTAAAACTCCAGACTTACAATGCAATTAAAATAATCATCAAAAATTCTAGGAAACACACGAGTGTAAAGTTGGTTCATATAGTGTGGTGGTCCTTAGTCACGGTCCCAGAGGGCCGCAGTGGCTGAAGGTTTTCCTTCCAACTAGATAATTAGAAAGACAGTCCTAGCTGATGATGAAACTTGGTATTTCACTATTTGGCTTGTCAGGGCTTTTATTCATCCATCCATCCATCCATTTTCCAACCCACTGAATCCGAACACAGGGTCACGGGGGTCTGCTGGAGCCAATCCCAGCCAACACAGGGCACAAGGCAGGAACCAATCCCAGGCAGGGTGCCAACCCACCGCAGGACACACACAAACACACCCACACACCAGGGCCAATTTAGAATCACCAATCCACCTAACCAGCATGTCTTTGGACTGTGGGAGGAAACCGGAGCGCCTGGAGGAAACCCACGCAGACACGGGGAGAACATGCAAACTCCACGCAGGGAGGACCCGGGAAGCGAACCCGGGTCCCCAGGTCTCCCAACTGCGAGGCAGCAGCGCTACCCACTGCGCCACCAAGTTAAATTTTAATTGCACTGTACAATACAATACAATACAATTTATTTTTGTATAGCCCAAAATCACACAAGAAGTGCTGCAATGGGCTTTAACAGGCCTTGCCTTTTGACAGCCCCCCAGCCTTGACTCTCTAAGAAGACAAGGAAAAACTCCCAAAAATCCCTTGTAGGTAATAAAAAAATGGAAGAAACCTTGGGAAAGGCAGTTCAAAGAGAGACCCCTTTCCAGGTAAGTTGGGCATGCAGTGGGTGTCAAAAAAAGGGGGCAAATACAATACAATACATAGAACAGAACACAAGTAATCATCAATACAATATAATAGTTGTCACACACGTGTGAATGCAGCTGAAGGGCTTGGAGAATAATGGTAACACATCCGCCCAGGGGGTGTCGGGGTGCACTAACGCTCTTTCTAAGTTCCCTGCAGACCTTTCCCGGGAAATCCCACCAGGAGCCACTGCCTCGACTTCCAGCCCCGAGAATGACATCACTTCTCCCAGACCTCCTATAAAACCTCACTCCCTTCCCCTGGTGGGTAGTTCTGTTTTGGACTCTGGCTTGTAACTACTACTTGCTTGCACTTTTACTTTTTGCAGCCAGGATACAGATTATACAGGTGGCTGCCCCAAAACCTTTGCAATGTCTTGAGTCTCTTCTTGTTACAAGTGCAATAGAAATCTTACAAGTACAGAGCAGAATTTCAGCAGTAGATGATATCACATCATAGGATTTAGATTTGTTCAGAGACTTGGAGACCTCAGCCATCAAGCTGCCTCCCCCTATTGGCCATTCCACAACTGAGTCAGCACTGGGCCAGCCAATCCGATGAAAAGACCTCTCTATCTGACAATTCCTGTGATCCTCCATCAGGGATGACTTTACCTTAGGCAGGCAACAACTTGGCAGGTGGGCAGTGGCACCAAGTGCCACATTTGAGTACCGAGAAGAGAAACAGAATAAGTGAGGGTGAGTATCTATCTATCTATCTATCTATCTATCTATCTATCTATCTATCTATCTATCTATCTATCTATCTATCTATCTATCTATCTATCTATCTATCTATCTATAACTATAATTATGATTACAAAATAACAAATTATAATTATCCTTCTCTGAGAACATTGTCAATGTGTTTTATTAAGCAGAACAGATTTAAACTTAACAACAACAACAACATTTATTTATATAGCACATTTTCATACAAAAAGTAGCTCAAAGTGCTTTACATAATGAAGAAAAGAAAAATAACAGACAAAATAAGAAAGTAAAATAAGACAACATTAGTTAACATAGAAAGGAGTAAGGTCAGATGGCCAGGGTGGAGAAAAAAATAAAATCTGCAGAGGTTCCAGGCCACGAGACCACCCAGTCCCCTCTTGGCATTCTACCTAACATAAATGAAACAGTCCTCTTTGTAGTTCGGGTTTTTCACGGAGTCACTTGATGCTGATGGTCGTACAGACTTCTGGCTTTTAATCCATCCATCATTGTTGGAACATCATGGTGCTTTGGGTAGATGGTGGTGGCGCACGCCACCACCAACAGGACACCGGAAAAGGAAACAGAAGAGAGAGTAGGGGTTAGTACAGATTTTGAATGAATAGTTATTATAATGAATTGGATATACAGAGTATCAGGATTAAATTACAGTGAAGTTATGAGAAGGCCATGTTAAAGTAATGTGTTTTCAGTAGTTTTTTAATGTGCTCCACTGTATTAGCCTGGCGAATTCCTACTGGCAGGCTATTCCAGATTTTAGGTGCATAACAGCAGAAGGCCGCCTGCCTCACCACTTCTTTTAAGTTTTGCTCTTGGAATTCTAAGGAGACACTCAGTTGAGGATCTGAGGTTACGATTTGGAATATAAGGTGTCAGACATTCCGATATATAAGCCGGGGCGAGATTATTTAAGGCTTTATAAACCATAAGCAGAATTTTAAAGTCAATTCTGAATGACACAGGTAACCAGTGTAGTGACATCAAAACTGGAGAAATGTGTTCGGATTTTCTTTTCCTGGTAAGGATTCTAGCATCTGCATTCTGCACTAATTGCAAACGATTGATGTCTTTTTTGGGTAGTCCTGAGAGGAGTGCGTTACAGTAATCTAGCCGACTGAAAACAAACGCATGAACTAATTACTCTGCATCTTTCGATGATATAAGAGGTCTAACTTTTGCTATGTTTCTTAGGTGAAAAAATGCTGTCCTAGTGATCTGATTAATATGCGATTTAAAATTCATGGTCCTTCCAATTCCCCTCTCATTTATTTCTAAACATTTTTTAACTCAGATACTTCATGGTGCAGATGCACAGGTTTAAAAGGAAGCATGTTAGCTGGAGAGCTGCTGGCTTATTGATTATCACCGTTTCATTATTAACGAGTGTCTGGTTAAGAAAACAGGCAATAAGTAAAAGTTAAATGCAGCTGCTAAAATCAAAAATAGGCAATCAAGGCTTCTGAATTGTAACAGGCAAGATAACTAAAATTAAGCCCAAAAGTTGTATTGCTTTAGTAGTAAATAAATGGGTTCTTATTAAGAAATTGCTTGAAGTGAAAACCTGCAGCCACTGCGAACCACCAGGCCTATAATTGAGGACCTCTGATTTACAGAATGCAAGCCGTAACGAGGTACAGAGTTAAATACCAAGTTTCATTATTAGCAAGTTCTGGGTTCTAATTAGGAAACTGGCTGGAATGAAAACCTGTAGCCACCGCGGCCCGCCAGGACTGTGATTGAGGACCCCTGATATACAATGTCACACACGCATCCCTAGGAGGACATGTCAACTTGTAATTTCACCCCGGGCCAAGGGTGGGTGCTATCTTGTAATGCTTCTCCTATCTTTCTCTCTACTGATACAGAAACCAAATGTCACCGCCGGCACGTGACATCATTTCCGACTCTGGGGTTCCTGGACCTGCCTCTTCATCCTCAAAGACTTCATACCCAGCACCACTGCCATCTTTCTCCAGTCTAATGATAGACGCATGTCTGTAAAGTTGTTTCTCTCACAACACATTCATTGTTGTTTATTGGTTTGCCTGAGGGTGCCCAAAACTTTATCCTTGTTCTCTGTTTCATTTATAAGAACAAGTGGAACATTTCCATGAAAAAAATAACACTCAACAATGAGCATATTGTAAATCCAACTTTCGGAAATAGCGCACCTAAATCAAACATTGACGTAAGGATGTAAAATCATTGTTTTCATATGGGCCGAAGTTGTAAGTATTTAACAATCCCCTTGTTCAATGCTTGCTTGGGCTGGGTGTTGGGCAGGCTTGTGGGGTCTAGTGGCTCTGGGGAATCTGTTGGAGAAGAAAGATTCACTGATCTTGACTTTGCCAGTCAATGTAGGCTCTGATTGGGGCTTTCGAGAGACTGAGCGCGGAGTCTGAGTGTCCTGATAAAAACCAACATCCGTGCCTTTAATAACCTCTTGGGCATGGCCATCAGCAGTGTGTCTGTCTGCAGAGAGAGTGTTGACCGCGTCGAGAGGTTTACTTACCTCGGCAGTAATATTCATGTCTCTGGTGACTCTTCTTATGAAGTCAGTAGACGGATTGGGAGAGCATGGTGGGGTCATAAGGTCACTGGAAAGAGGTGTGTGGTGCTCCCAATATCTCTGCTAAATGGACGAAGGTCCAAGTCTTTAGAGTCCTGGTGCTTACTGTCTTGCTATATGGTTGGCAGACATGGACGCTATCCAGTGCCCTGAGACGAAGATTGGACTCCTTCGGTACTGTGTCTCTTCGGAGAATCCTTGGGTACCGCTGGTTTGACTTTGTGTTGCTCAATGAGGCACATCCCTGCATTGTGAGGGAGTGTCAGTTACGGCAGTATAGCCAGGGTGATCCTCATTGTTGAGGTCCCGAGTAGCTGGACCAGTCTGCGGCAGAGACAGGGTCATTTTCGGAGGGTGGGACTGTACCGCATGTCTGCCTGGGGGGTTGCCAACAGGGATCCTATGCTGTTTCATTGTGTGGTGGGTGAGACAATGTGCTGTACCAGTGCATGCTCCCCAACCTGACCTGACCTGACCTTTGAGTGTCGGCATACATTTCTCTGTCATTCCATTCTCTATTGTGTTGTGCATGTCAAGGAGTCATAGTATTAGCCAGCTGCTCAATGGCTTTGTATTCAGGCTTACCTCTCATTGTTTTTCGTCACTGAAGTACCTCCTGTCATGCCATCACAGTATGTAGTACTGTATCTGGAGATCATAAGAATCACTTTGGTTAGAGGACAGGAGCACAGGTCAGTTTGTGAAGGCATTTGTCTCTCTTTGTCGTTCAAACATTCAGTTCCCCCTACTTGATCAGCAGATGGAGCTGCTGTTCTCCTTCTTGTTATAAAGGCCACAGCATTGTGCCTCATGTCCAGCAGATGTCTCTGCTGTTCTTTTTCTTTCTGCTATTTCACCCTCTAGAGCAGTTTGTCTTAAGGAGAACACAAACCCCAATAACTTCTTAGAGTTTGCCGCTACCCAAATTTTTTGCTTCATCAGCACTGATTATATTGCATCATAAGGTTTGGATCAAGGTTCTAGCCCCAGTGGTTCATGTCAGACAGACACAACCCTTAACATTTCATATATCTTACTCTTCTTTATTTATTTATCTGGTTTAGTACAATGCTATATACTATATATCCTGCCGTTCTTTCTTAAACTCTGTGAAGTGCCTTGAGCATGGGAAAGGTGCTATATAAATAAAATGTATTATTATTATTATTATTATTATTATTATTATGATTATTATTATTATATAAAGATTCTGGCAATATCTATCTGAATACAAAAACAAATATACAGTAAACCATGTACATTTTGCTTATAACACAAAAGGCTGTTTTATCATAGAAAAGCAATGAAGGGTCCTTGATAAAAGTCTTCAAGTTACATTTTAAGTCACTTCAAGAAAAACTCTGCTCTTTCCACAAAAGTTCTGCTCCTTCCTCCTACAGGTGGTTACAAGAAGCTGCAATCAGATAACTGACTGAGAGATCAACCTAAGATGCTTCTTCCCAATACTGAAATCACTTGTGCCATGGTTTTTCAAAGCACACTATGTAAATCTATATCTAAAACATTCAAAGGTTTTGTGTCTGTCTGTCACATAATTACTCGCAAGCCACTGGGGCCAGAACCTTGATCTTAGTCTTACACAAAAGTTTACGACGTGATATGATGAAGTGAATAGCGGCAGCCTGTAAAGAGCTCATGTCTGCTCGAGAGGGTGGCAAAGAAGAAAGGAAAAGAATAGCAAGGCCATCTGCTGAGTGTGAATCACATTGCTGAGGCCATTTACAGAAAGAAGGAAAGCAGCAGCGGCATCTGCTGAATGTGAAGCACATTGATGAGGCTGCTTACAGAAAGAAGAAGAAAAGCAGCGCCATCTGTTGAGCGTAAAGCACATTGCTGAGGCCGCTCACAAAAAAAAAAATAAATAAATAACATGAATACCATTGGCATCTGCTGAGTGTGAGGCACATTGATGAGGCTGCATATAGAAAGAAGAAGAATAGCAGCGCCATCTGTTGAGTGTAAAACACATTGATGAGGCTGCTCACAAAAAAAAAAAAATAACAAAATACCACTGGCATCTGCTGAGTGTGAAGCACATTGATAAGGCCGCTCACAGGAAGAAGAAGAACAGCAGTGCCATATGCTGAGAGTGAAGTACACTGATGATGACAGTTACAGAAAGAAGGGGATCAGCAGCGACATCTGCTGACTGTAAAGTACATTCATGAGGTTGGTCACTGAAAGAAGAACAGCAGCGCCATCTGCTGAGTGCAAAGCACATTGGTGAGGCTGCTCACTGAAAGAAGAACGGCAGCGCCATCTGCTAAGTTTAAAGCAAATTGCTGAGGCTGCTCACAGGAAGAAGTAGTACAGCAGCACCATGTGCTGAGAGTGAAGCACACTGCTGACACCGCTCAAGGGAAGAAGAACAACAACAGTGCCATCTGCTGGGTGCGAAGTACATTGAAGAGGCCACTCACAAGAACTGGAAACAAAATGCAAACACGGCAAAGACAGACAAATGACTGCACAAATCCACCTGTGGTCCTGTTCTCACACTGAACTGATTGTTTTCATTGCAAAATACAATACTACACACCATGATGGTGCAAAAAGGAACTCCAGTGGAGACATCTCCTGAGGGTCAAGCCAAACACAGGAGGTATTTACGTGACAAAGAACAAAATAAGGTAAGCCTGACTATAGAGCCATTGAGCACCTATGCCTCTTTGACACGCTACACATACTCCATGATAAAGAATACAAGAACAACAATGACAGAAAAGTGTGTGCTGACAAACAAGGTGATTGTAAATAACGGAATTATGTCCAGAATGGAAATGTTCAGCTTGCTCGTTATAAACCATCTCTATTTGAGGATGAGATGCCTCCATGTTTTGTTTTAAAAAGTAAAACAAGATTTTTGTGCAGGAAATCCTATCAACAGTAGGCAGCAACCCTTAAGCTCTACAAGTACAGAATGAGAGCATCCATTTATATTCAATTACAGCACTTAAGCTGTAATTGTCAGATGGCGAATCAGCAATGTGACACCCTAAGGATATGCAGTCCAGTTCCTGCCTAGCTTCAGGGGCAAATCATCAAAGTCCCTCATGAGATTACAGTCTTATTACGGGAAGGGAATGGGTCTGCCTGCAGGAGGGAGGTAGTGGATATGGTGGCATGGTGTCAGGTCAACCTCAGTACCTTTCAGTAAGACTGAGGAGACCTACATATGAGGGGGGAAAACAGAATGGAGTACTGCACATTGGTGAAGCAGAAGTAGGGAGAGATAACACTTTTAAGTTCCTTGGTATTTAAATGATATCACAATACTACCCAGTTGGTTAAGAAAACCCCCAAAAGCATCTGTACTTCCTGAGAAGGTTACAAGTCTTTGGACAGTGGGATTAAACCCACCCAGGCAGACTCAATGAAGGGAAGATGTGGGATGCAAATCCTGGTCTCTTTACTGCAATTTTAAACCGTGCAGCAGAGAGATAAATGAAGGAAAAATGTGTCCTTGTCCCAAACATCTAACTATCTATTGTGGAATAAACCAGGGCCATACCGCACCCCGAACCCGAGCAAAGACAGATAGACCACACAAGTCCAAAAAAAAACACACTTTTATTTTCTTCCTTTTCCTTTTTTTACAGCACACAGTACACAATCCCCAGCAATCACTGCTCAGTCCTTCACCCTCTTTATCTTTTCTCTTTGTCTTTCTCTCTCCATTGCAACCTCCACTCCTCCACTCCTCCTCTCCTCGCAAGCTTTGTTCACCTTCCACCCAAATGTGGCTCCTCAAATGGAGTGAGGTGGCCTCTTTTATACCACACCAGGAAGTTCTCCAGGTGCTCTCTAATTAACTTCTGGCAGTAGAAGTGGCAGAAGTGCTGCATTCCAGGCTTCCGGTACCGTCCTGGTGCCCCCTGGAGGCGGCCACAGGCCCCAACAGGGCTGAGCATCCAAGCTTCAAGCCTGTGGCCCCGATGCAATCCAGAGAATGTGTTCTGGGGAAGATATTGCTTTCTCCTGGTCCTTCCATAATAAAGGCGTACAACATGTGTGTGTTGGGTTAGCTTGTGACTCCAAACTGGCGTGGTGTGTGTGAGTGTGGGCATCTCTGTGACTGTCTGTGCACTGTACTGGGCTGTTGGCCTGTCCAGGGTTATAGCCGACTTGTCCGCAGTGCTGCTGGGATTGGCATCAGTTCATTGTGAACATGACCTGGATGAGCTGGTTAAATGAATTGAAAAAATAATGCATAATGATGAATTATGTAGGGCCTTGCATAATCTATCTATCTATCTATCTATCTATCTATCTATCTATCTATCTATCTATCTATCTATCTATCTATCTATCTATCTATCTATCTATCTATCTATCTATCTATCTATCTATCTATCTATCTATCTATCTATCTATCTATCTATCTATCTATCTATCTATCTATCTATCAGCTAAGGCACAGTTTAAGTGCATTTCATTTTGTTCGCTGATCCTAGGTAGTGCCATTCGTGATAGAACTCTTAGGGTGCCAGCATGGCAGTTGCTTTTTCATCAGCTTAGATCAATTTATTTTCAGAACTGTTTCTTTTGCGGCGGACTTCAATACTTTACAGTCAATATTCAGTACAACAACAGCAATAAATCACAGAGAAGACAGAAAGTCCTGTTCAATGAAAAATGATGCAAGTCGTCGTTCTTCTCCCTGTTAAAATTCCCAGTATCTCTGCCCAAAATCGTGCTGGGTGGCCTGCTTCATGTTGTTTTCTCACAACAGCGCTTCCTTTATGTTGTTGTCTGTTGTCCTTCGTAATTCTCATGTGAAGTGACGTTTGTAGAGTGGCACCAGAGAACCAGTTACGCAGACCAAGCTTGTGCCACCTTAACCACTAAGTCACCTGTCTGTTAGGCTCACTGTTTTTTGCAAAGAATTTTTTTGTTCTTTACAGGACGGCCAAAATGCACACTGGAGTGATACGCCGTGTTTGCTTTGCTTGGACAACACCCAAGAGCAGATGTAAATAGTTTAGGTGATGGAATCATCACAGACAACCAGTTCAGCAAGTTATTATATTAAGGCAGCACCGAGGCTGCAATGGAAGGCAGCCACAGGAATTTCTAGTCTTCTGGTGTGAACAATGCTCTTTCAAGATCAGAATAGCCAAAGCATTGGCAATGAGGGCCTTAAGGAAGATTCCTAGATGGTGATAAGTGAGCCAATTTTCAATTCGCTTAAACTTTCACAAAACCGTGTGATGCCCCAAGCAGTTGGCACCTGGAACCATAGCCAGATGACTCGGGGATGGGAGAACAGACAATGGGGACTGTTGGTTTATTCCAGATGTGCCAATAACTACTTACCATAATGCCTTGCAATTATATACACGTTTCAAAGTAAAAAACATTAACAGAAACAAGAAAAGTCAGTGCAGGTGTTATATACTATAATCTCAGTGATTCCAAAGCAAAAAAAGTGATGAGAAACAAATTCAACAAAAATAAGCAAAAAGCCTGCTTTTTCTTCTTCCACAGACAGTTCTTGTTTATGAAGGGCGGACAGAAAAATAACGAAAAACAAAAAAGTGAAAAATGATGCCCAAAGACAATAGTGAAAAATGAACATCCAGAAACGGTGATTACTCCTACAGAAAAATGAATAGAAATTGGAAGTCAGCTATCCATACTGACATTAACAAACTTAAACGCTCTTCACTCAGCTCTACCAACTCAGCAGTAAAGAAGTGTCAAAAGCCCAAAGTCAAAAGATGACCCTTCGTGGTCTGGACTTCCATTTTACACTGCTAGCCCTTTTGCCTACACAATCATTATTTACATCTTCCGGGGTCCTCCAATAACAAGTTACGTTCCTGGGTTGCAGCTTCTTCCATTATGGCCGGGTAATGGTTTACTGTCTTTCCCAGTCGGGATGCCAGGCAGTGGCATAGCTAGAGTTCGTGCCGCTTGGGACGGGGCGGTGCTTCACTTTGCCGCCCACCAACATATCTGAATATGTTAACCTATTTAAAAAGAACATTAAAATGACGTATAGATAAAAATTAAGATACATTTTGCATAGATTTATTCATATATAGAGAAACAGCAACAATTTTTCACCTATAATTAATTATAAGCATCAACTAGACAAGAATATAGAATAAACGCACTGACAAGCCGTGTTGTAATTATTAGTTTAATATAATTACTCTCCGAAAACCAGAACCAGTGTAGTGTACAAGTGATAGATAGGTGCAAGAACTCTTTCGGAATTGATAACGAA
This sequence comes from Erpetoichthys calabaricus, assembly GCF_900747795.2. Classification (NCBI taxonomy): domain Eukaryota; kingdom Metazoa; phylum Chordata; class Cladistia; order Polypteriformes; family Polypteridae; genus Erpetoichthys; species Erpetoichthys calabaricus. Next base: position 19,437,882 of record NC_041407.2, read on the forward strand.
ATGAAATTATAAATCGTAAACTAGTTGTTTATCTTCCCTGAATTGGTGTAATGTTTAAGTTTATTTTTGTTATTGCCTCATAAATTTCAACTGCTGTGTCTGACGCCATCACAGAAGGACAGTCTGAAAATTATTTTTGAAGCGTTTGTGGATAAAAATCAGAGAATTTGACTTTTTTCATTGATGAGTGATGTTTTTCCGAACCCTGGTACTTACACATGAATTGTACTGAGCCTTGTGGCCAACAATGCCGCCCCCAAAAATGTGCCACCCTGGGTGGACTGCCCACTCCGCCCACCCCTAGCTATGCCACTGAAGCCATGGCATCTTCAATTGTTTTGCTGCTGTAGTTTGAAGTTTCTCTCCCTTACTGTTTTATCGAATTTTAAAGCTTTGTTATTCACGTGTACTGCATCTTAACTGAATGCTAGGATTTGATTATACGGCCTTGTGGTGTTAGGTCTGAATTTGTGAGGTGAGAGTTTAATTTAAGCAAGAGAAGGTTAAGAGGAGACCTGAGTGAAGTGTTTAAAATGATGAAGGGAATGAGTCCAGTGGATCGAGACGGTGACTTTAAAATGAGTTCATAAAGAACACGGGGACACAGTTGGAAACTTATTAAGGGTAAATTTCGCACAAACATTAGCAAGTTTTTCTTCACACAGAGAACCACAGACACTTGGGATAAGCTACCACATAGCGTGGTAGACAGGAGGAATTTAGCGACTTTCAAAACTCAACTTGATATTTTTTTAGAAGAACTAGGGGGCTGTGCCCCCTGCTCACTTCGTTCGCCCACCCCTCCCCCCAGGCCGCACTGCGCGGCAGCCACTTCGCGTCTCTACCACTCGCAATGTGAAGGGGGGGATGGACGTACGCTAAGGAGATTTGGACCGATCAACTGCTGGCTTGCTGCTGCTGCTGCTGCCGAGCTGCGTGTTCTGCTTGTCGCGGTGCGCGTCGATCATTTAAAAGCCTGTGCAGCAGCTGTCCTTTTGTCTCACTGCCTTGTCTCGCGGGACATTAAAGTGTCTCTGAGAAAATCACGTATCGTCTCCTTCCAAGCCTTCAAGATAATTTTTTTTTATAATATAGAGATTAGGTGGATAGGACTGGTGAGCTTTGTTGGGCCTGTTCTCGTCGAGATTGTTCTAATGTTCTAATTTCTTTAGAGAATAAAGAAAAGGAGTTTGGTGTTTCACTTAAGGGCTGTTAGTAGTTCCCTTTCGTATCCCATTTTTGTTGGACCTGTGCAGGCAGAAAAGCCTGCTTCTTGAATTGGGGTAAGGCTGAATTTTTGTTTTTATTTGTTTCTAGACCTTAAAGGTGGCTGACGCTAGATTTTGGAGACAAGACCTCATTTGGAATTGAGAACTAGGACAGCATTTGTAAATAAATTGCAGCTGCTGGCTCAATATAAGATGAGAACTGTTATGTAAACTTGTAGAACTTCCAGTTTTCTGGCCATACTTGGGCCTCACCATCTTGGTAGGTTAGTGGCTTCAGTTTATTGTGGCCACGTTTTCAGTTATAGCTTTCTCTGTCTGTCTCCCCACTGTCAGACATCATCAGGAATGTTGATGGATGAGCACAGCCATGCAAGTATAATATGATCATTTGAGATACTTGAGGAAGAGAAAATAAAAGCTCAGAAATAATGGTCTCTGGTGGCCCACCATAGAGGAACTATTCATGCGGCTAACATTTTGGAAGCAAGCCTTTTGCTAATTGATAATCTGTCTCAGGCAACTTATATTGAGTGTGCTACCAAAAAAGAGCACCTAGCCGGAGCACAAATTAATTTACCACGGCTCTGCTTTCACTAATATAGCTGACAAATCCCTTAGTGATTCTTGATAAACATTTGCTTCTCTTTATGTTGAACTATTTTATTAAAAGCAAATGTCCTAAAAGTTCAGCAATAAATCTCAGGTGGGTGCAGACTGCTTACAGTTGACTCATTTCCGACAAAGGCAAGAAGGGTCGTCATGGAGGAATAGAGTGGGGAAAATAAAACAGCAAATGTTTAGGGGGGCTTTGTTTCTTAAAATACAAGGGAATTTGAACATGCCTTTAGGGGTATACGTAAAGGAATACTCCACGCAAAAATGTTATTTTTTATTTGTTACTTACCCCAAGAAGTTTGTAGTGGTGTCTGAAAATAAAATTTGAATCACATGTTTTTGAAACAAACACTTAACAAAGGTTCTGATAGAATAGGACTCAATAGTGGCCAACGCTGGACAATGGCAAACAATGTGAAGAATGCCCATGAAACAATGGACAAAAAATTCTCACGCAACTTCTGCTGCATAATCCACCTGTCCATTATGCATTTGTATGCTCAGAACATCCTAAATGTTTTTATACTATTAATACTTTCCAAAAACTCAGCATACAACATAAACAGGAGGGGCACATTTCCATAATACTGTGCTTTTTCAATTGAAGAGAGGATTCTTGACCAATGAATGAGGAGGGGAGGCGGGTCTTCAATTTTGTTTCGTTCAGGCAGTGCCATTTTGAGGATCTCGTTGCTATGATGCTGGGGGCGTGTTCACAGAGGTCGGCAGGGTTTGAGCATTCATGTTTTGCAGATAAACCTCGCATTCGGAATCTTTCTAAGCCTTTGGTTTTGACTTCCCAGTTTTTGATCTTTTGCTTTTCTTTTCAGTGTGTTGGAAAGATAGGATTGACTTTTGGTTCCGATCTCGGCTTTCTGTTCAACTTTCCCTGATCATTTATATTAAAACTAGGGGGCTTCGCCCCCTGCTCGCTTTGCTCGCCAACCCCTGGTGTTGGGTAACCCGAAATACATTGATGTATGTATGAGATATATTGGAGTGTAAAGGTGTAGATGACGAACAAAGGAAGTAAAGAGCCCATAGCATGGCACATTAGAAAGATTTATTGGAATATTTCTTTATACACAACATTTGTAATAAAGATGGTGTGTTGTCCTTGAATGAGTTTTCCTTGGTATGGAGTATCTACAACTTTAACTTTAATGTCAGATGAACGCCAAACTCTTGAGAAGGCTACATAAAGTTGTCCATGTCCAAGTACAGGCTCAGAGAGGTATATGCCAACTCTGTCCATGGTTTGTCCTTGGGATTTGTTGATTGTCATGGCAAATGCAGGTTTAATGGGAAATTGGCGTCGTTTAAGTGTAAAAGGTAATTCCAGATCAGAACTTCGAAGGTCAACTGTAGGAATCAAAACAGTATTGTTAGAATGTGATCCTGTAAGTACTTTTGTAGACTTAGCTAATGGGTGACTGTTTATGACTTCAGCGACGTTTCTCATTATCAGCTCTGTGCATTGCTTGTTTTCAGGAAGGGTCATTCGTTGAAAGATTGCGACATCTGGATCTAACACGTAGATTTGTGCATAGTTGCGTTCGTGATATGGTTCAGGGTGCACTATTCCAATCTGATGTAATATTTGTCCACATATGCGAAAGCAGTATGGGCCATTGCCAGCTGGTGGCCTGATATTTACCCCGGTAGATGCAAAAGCAAATGAACTATTGTAGGATCCAATGCAGTCCATAAAGTCTTTACTTTCAGGTACATTGTTAGTTAGAAGCTTCTGTAGATATTCAGGAAAGTCATCTAAAGGAGACAGTCTAAACTGACCCTTTTGACAACAACGTGTAAACTCATTAGTTGTAGTGCCAATTGTTTCGTCAGGGAAGTTAAGTGAATGACAATGACAACAAATGATATTCATTAATCCTAATGAATGTTCATTAATCATTTTTGTAGCTCTGTTAGTTGAGCTGGATCGTTTTGGAGCTGTGACCGTGACTCCATTAGTTATCCGTTGTCTACCGTTAGTAATATGGATAATTGCACTTCCTGTTAATACGGAGCATTTTCTGTGGTTGTACTGTTAATAATGCATCACTGTAATGTGATTCACATATGCTATATGGTTTGGACATGTGAGGATGCCGTACGTTTAATACGGAGAGTTCGTTTATTCTTATTACCCGGACCATGCTGTGTAGTGTGGACGTTTAGTTCAGAAGCGTGTTGTAGGTGCCGGCGCCTTTCGTACTATCTTTGTGGACCTTTGCGGACCCCATAGTGTCTTCCGTTTGACTCTGGGGTGCAGTGCAGAATCCTCTTTTCTGTGTGGCGTTAGTTGAGCTCTTTCGTTTTTGAGCCGTGACTCCTTCGTTCACGGTGGATGAGACGCGCGTCTGTAGGCGCCTGCGCACTGTGTCTCCTGCGTCCATCGCCGTGTACCTGGGTCCGTGCCTTCCGGTTTACCATTCTCGCTTAGTAATATGGATATTACTGCAGGGTCACCTGTTGGCTCCTCCTTCTGATGATTTATTTCCATTCAACAGTGAGACCCACCAATTGAGTATTGGATCTTGTTAATTTACTGGTCTTTCATGTGCACTTTTGAATTCTGTTTGTTTGCTTGGGACTACCCTTTAGGGAACCCCTTTTTGGTCTTTTGAGAATTTGTATTATATTTTTTCGATTTTGATAAATACATCTTCCATTTTGCGGCATGGTGGCGCAGTGATAGCGCTGCTCCCTCGCAGTTAGGAGACCTGGGTTTGCTTCCCAGGTCCTCCCTGCGTGGAGTCTGCATGTTCTCCTCGTGTCTGCGTGGGTTTCCTCCGGGTACTCCGGTTTCCTCCCACAGTCCAAAGACATGCAGGTTAGGTGCACTGGCGATCCTAAATTGTCCCTAGTGTGCTTGGTGTGTGGGTGTGAGTGTGTGTGTGCCTTGCGCCCTGCCCGGGGTTTGTTTTCTGCCTTGTGCCCTGTGTTGGCTGGGATTGGCTCCAGCAGACCCCCGTGACCCTGTAGTTAGGATATAGCGGATTGGATAATGGATGGATGGATGGATCTTCCATTTATAAAGGTTCTTTGTTTGTTCTTTAATGCAAAAGCCAGGTGTTTACGATCATCCCCTTGTGGTAAGGCACACTCCAGACACAGCAGTTTTACTGAGTACTTACTTGGAGTTGCCGTAACCATTTAAGGAACAGTTCCAAATAAAGACACCTAACTTTTAAAATGTTTGAAATGAGTGGACAAGTTGCGGCAAGCATAGAGTCAAAGCTATGATGGGTTCACGATACTTGTACATGACGATGTTACAGGGAAGGTGGAACAGCCTAGAGATCTTGTCCATCCAATGGGAGCTGGCATGTCAATGAGTTTGCCGGATGCCATTAATGACTTAATGACAGATACAAAAGCTCAGAGGTGGATCCTATAAAAATTAGTGTAGTAGGTAGGATCTGTTTTTTTACTAGATTTTGTACCTGATTTGGTTTACAGTGTTACAAAGCTCAAGCAAATAATATTTTTGAATTTGGCATGAAATACAAAAAATGACATACTGGATAGGTTTTACATTTGGGTTGAAATGTTACATAATAGGGCTGCATGGTGGTGCAGTGGCGCAGTGGGTAGCGCTGCTGCCTCGCAGTTAGGAGACCCGGGTTCGCTTCCTGGGTCCTCCCTGCATGGAGTTTGCATGTTCTCCCCGTGTCTGCGTGGGTTTCTTCAGGGTGCTCCGGTTTCCTCCCACAGTCCAAAGACAAAGGTTAGGTGGATTGGCGATTCTAAATTGGCCCTAGTGTGTGCTTGGTGTGTGGGTGTGTTTGTGTGTGTCCTGCAGTTTGTTGGCACCCTGCCCGGGATTGGTTCCTGCCTTGTGCCCTGTGTTGGCTGGGATTGGCTCCAGCAGACCCCCATGACCCTGTGTTCGGATTCAGCGGGTTGGAAAATGGATGGATGGATGGATGGATGTTACATAATAAAGGACAGTTGGCAGCTCAACCCAGACAGGACGCCCCGAGAAGGAAAGGATAGGAGAAGGCAACAACGTTTAGACACTGCCTCCCTCAAGAAGCTACATGGGGACTTCCCTGCAGCATAGTGGTGCTCCGGATTCCCGCAGGGCACTATGGGATTTGGAGTTCGGCTGCACAGCCCTGCTGGGTACCGTTGGTGCCTCCAGGAGACACTGCAGGAGGACCTGGGGAGTCGTGCTTCCCTCATAGCCCGGGATCACTAGTGAGTCACGAGGACGGAAGTCCCGAAGTACTTCCGGGATGATTAAAGACTTCAATTCTCCGTCTGACCAGGAAGTGCTGGCGGGTCACATGGAAGGAAGAACAGAAGCACTTCCGGGTTTAGGTCTATTTAAAGGACTGCTGAAGACCCAGCAGGCGAGCCAGAGTCAGGAAGAGGTGAAGGAGAAACAAATAGCTAGAGAATATTGTGATTATTATTGTGATTGATTACTTGCCTGTTTATTGTGGCCATGGTGCTCAGGGGAGCACTGCTGGAGAAGAAGACAGAAATTAAAAATCTTCTTGGTGCTTTTACCTGGTGTCCTGAATGTCTGTCTGTTGGGTTTAAAGGAGCAACAGTGCCGCCTAGCATTCACAGTGTTGATAATGTTTTGCTTTTGGTTAATAATGTAATAAAATACACATTGATAATGCTGTGTTAGTAAACATGTTGCTAAGCCACTAATGCATTATGAGGCTGAGCCTGAGGTGGGTCCATTATTTCAGTTCTATCCCGGTTACCCTGACATGTATATTGGCACCCCTGTTCCTGGTTACCATTTACTTAACGTAACTAAATGTAGCTGATCAGTTTGTCAAAAGGAAGTTTCCACTCAAGCCTCCAGGTTTCAGACTGTTCATTCAATAGCTCTGGGGCTCATCTCCCTTAACCTGTATAAAATCCCAGATCCTGGAAACTCAAATAAAAAGAGCAGAAACAGACTCCTGGCTGTCTGCTTGCGTCGGGTGAATGAGTGGCCTTGTCGAGACAGTCTTGTCTTATTTTATTTTATGGCTCACATAAAGAAGCTTTACACTGCGAGCTGACGATTAAACTGCTTAGTGGTCTGAATTAAAAGACCATTGTGCTAATCTGTGTTGAGGGACACTGCAGGGAGAAATGGTTGGAAGTGTGTAGGCGGCATGTGCTGCCCTCACGCTTTGTCTTGCAGTCGCTTTCTAGCTCCTTAATCTGTGCTTTCTTCCTTGTTCTCAGTCTTACTTTGAGACATGAGGTGGAAGTCAGTATTGTAGCTAGACCCTGCTGCCCTATAGTTCCAGAGATACAGGTTCAATTCCTGGCACTGCCATGTCAGTGTGGAGTATGCACTTCCGTGTCTAGCTAGGTTTTCTTTTTCCCAAAGATGTAAATCTCGGATTATTTGGCCAGGTTTCAAAGCATGATTTATAGGCTGTAGCCCGGAAGGGGTGGAGTCACCCGCCCGCACTGGACATCTTCTTGGCACTGTGGGGTGAATGGAAGTGGACATGATTAGCACCAGCGCCCTCTCTTGTCCAAGAATTGTATCACTTACCTTGGATGACAATAGATACTTTAGGGAGGGCTATGTGCAAGGGGGTTATATGTAAAACTAAATCAGTAAATATGTGCAATTAAGCAATCTATACTAATAAAAGGCAAAGCCCTCACTGACTGACTGACTGACTGACTGACTGACTGACTGACTGACTGACTGACTGACTGACTCACTCACTCACTCACTCACTCACTCACTCACTCACTCACTCACTCACTCACTCACTCACTCACTCACTCACTCACTCACTCACTCACTCACTCATCACTAATTCTCCAACTTCCCGTGTAGGTAGAAGGCTGAAATTTGGCAGGCTCATTCCTTACAGCTTACTTACAAAAGTTAGGCAGGTTTCATTTCGAAATTCCAAGCGTAATGGTCATAACTGGAACCTCTTTTTTGTCCATATACTGTAATGGAAGGCAGAAAGATGGCTGTAGGAGACGGAGTTGCGTGTCGCGTCATCACGCCTCCCACGTAATCACGTGAACTGACTGTGAAGGCAGTACATAGAAAACAAGGAAGAGCGTGAAAGAGCGCTGAAGAAAACATTCATTACACAATTGAGGAGGCAGCGAAAGAATAAGAAGCGAGAGAGTGGCTCACGTGAAGTGAATGAACGGAGCCCGAGTGATCACTTGGATGAATCAAACCTGTTCAAAAAAAAAAAAAGCGGAGCACCTTATATGAGCAGGCAGTCAGCTAAAGAAGGGAATCAATAAATAACTATAATCGTAATAAACGAACAAAAAATAGCGGAGAATCCGCGGATTACATAAATGAAATGGGTACCTGAACAGAAAAGTAAGTCTCAAATATTCACACTAAGTACCATAGTTCACTTGCGGCATAGTTCAACAGAGTGGCTGTGGGCTCAGAGCATGGGGGCGGGGCCTTCCTCATTCACTCGCCAGCCTCTGTTACAGTTACTCCACGTCTCGCCACGTGTTGCAGTGCACCTTGCCTCCACTGAGCTAGCGATACCTGTGTGTTCAACAGACATTATCATCTACAGATTGTTAAGGAGTAACGTTTAACGTTATTGAGAGAGAGATCAGAGCTACGTGTGTTTTAGAGGGTAGCTGCTGATTGCCACAGATATCACGGGCATGTGCTTTTCTCCCCACCTGGGGAACGCTTTCCCGTAAGAACTGAACACGATCAGATACAGTGCCAACATCTATTGTCCTGTTTCATACATACAAGACCGCAAGACAAACACATTAGTTAGTCTTCATTGTTTGTTAATTTATTTTTATTTTTAAAGTTGTGTTTTTGTTTTTATTACCGTATATACCGTCAGGACTGGATTTTACTGTATAATTTATGGTATTTTATACTGTCTGTTGTCCAAGTCGAAAGCGGAAAACTCTCGCTATTGATCTAACAGATTATGATATACTAATGCCCACCTGAGAGAGTAACCACAGAACACACTGCCTTTTTTTGTAGGTGAGGCAATGCGCTGTATCAGCGCGTACTCCGAACCTCTCTCTCTCTTTCTCTATTATGCCTACGTGACCACACGCTAATACCCAAACTATTCCGAAGCAACATTTGCACTGTTTTCTGTTTTTTGTATCTCACACCCTCATACACTTTTATCGTAAGACCATCCCTTATCTACAATGGAGCGTTTGATCAGAAGAAAATATGAAGCTGATTTTAAATTAAATGTCTTTGAAGTGGCAAAGGAAATTGGTAACTGCGCTGCTGCCACACAATCCAATGCATCTGAGAAATTGATGCAAGATTAGAGGAGGCAAAAAATTTAAGTGTTGCATTTTTGAACGGGCATATAAGTTGGGGTCTGATATTATGATTGCTTTTTTGGGTTTCAACAACCGACTCATATTTATTATTATTTTTAAACTTGTGTTTTTTCTAATTCTATTTTTCTCAAACAATTAAAAAAAACACTTTATTTTCCTCCCAGGCAACGCTGGGTATTTCAGCTGGTATATATATATATATATATATATATATATATATATGTGAATGTTTGTATGTATGTATGTATGTATGTATGTATGTCTATATATATATATATATATATATATATATATATATATATATATATATATATATATATATATATATATATATATATATATATATATATATATATATATATATGTAGATATGTATATATATGTGTATATATATGTAGATATGTATATATATATGTAGATATGTAAATATATATGTAGATCTGTGTGTGTACCCTGTATATTTATATATATATATATATGTGTGTATGTATGTATGTATGTGTGTATATATATATGTATGTGTATGTATGTATGTGTATATGTATATATGTATATGTGTGTGTGTATGTATATGTGTATATGTATGTGTATATATATGTTGATATGTGTATATATATAAATGTATATATATGTGGATGTGTATATGTATATATATATATGTTTATATGTATATACGTATGTATATGTAGATATGTGTATATGTAGATATGTATATATATGTATATATGTATATATATGTTTATGTGTGTGTGTGTGTGTGTGTGTGTGTGTGTATATATATTTATGACAGCAACACTCATAACAATGACAACACAATTACATTGACAATCATGTTACGTTATTTTTAAAATGTTTCCTTTTCTTTTTCATAACCTCTTTAACACACTACTTCTCCGCTGCGAAGCGCGGGTATTTTGCTAGTTAAATTATAAGTAGGAGACAGAGCTGGAGGTGGCAGAGTTAAAGATGCTACGTTTTGCACTGGGTGTGACGAGGATGGACAGGATTAGAAATGAGGACATTAGAGGGTCAGCTCAAGTTGGATGGTTGAGAGACAAAGTCAGAGAGGCGAGATTGCATTGGTGTGGACATGTGCAGAGGAGAGATGCTGGGTATATTGGGAGGAGGGTACTAAGGATGGAGCTGCCAGGTAAGAGGAAAAGAGGAAGGCCTACGAGAAGGTTTATGGATGTGGTGAGAGAAGATATGCAGGTGATGGGTGTGACAGAGCAAAATGATGAGGACAGGAAGATATGGAAGACGATGATCTGCTGTGGCAACCCCTAACGGGAGCAGCCGAAAGAAGAAGAAAAGAAGAAATTTTTTCAATGAAAAATAATGTAACAGTGCAAATATACAATATATATAGAAAGAAGATCTGTAAACATTCAAGTATGTTGGACATAAAGAAACAGAAGAAGAAAGGTCAGTGGCAGCAGTTCCTGAGAGCAACTATGCAGCTTGTGTATCGCATGATGTTTAAACAGTCACAGACGATATGTAGTTTTATGGGATGACAACAGCAGTAATAGAGGCCATGTAATGATTTAATTCTAGTTTGAGTTTGGAGGAAGAAGGCTGTTCAGTTGTCTGCAGCCTATTGTGTAGTCTCGAAGAGCTTGCCCAGATACTGTGAATCCTTCTGCCAGACAGCAGGAGAGCTGTTGTGATGTGAAATTTTGCATACAACTTGATAAATATTTTGTATGTCTTTATTTGTAACTTAGACAAAGCAATATAATATTAATGTTACATTATAGATAATAACAGCAATGGTTTGATGGTTTAAGAACCCCTCCCCCCCCTTTAGGACGGAGTCTTTTTGTAATTTTACAATAGGGTTGGGGAAAGTGCCTCAATCAAGTTTGGTTAGTGTTTCTCTACAGGATTCTCAATCAACCTCCAGAGGAAAGCCAGGCTGCCTAACTGGCAAACTTTAGCTCAACAAATGGTTTTGGGGGGTGACAGGTGTGAAGATGTTTTTAGTTCCCCCATTGGTCTGAAGAATGGCTGTTTGGAACTGGCTTGTATCAGACGCCTTTAAGTACCATGATGCCCTATTGGCTCTAGGGGTTGGATAGAAAACCTATAAATTTGCTTGCTTTACCCAGCTCTCTCTCATACCAAATGATGAAAGACCATCTCACACCATGAACTGTAAAGGACGACACAATGAAGAGCACAGCTCAGCAGCCAAATTGAGACAGGCATGCGGCCTGTCCTGAAGAAAGCTGACCACAAAATGATGCCTTAACTAGAGACATTTTAAGTAACTAACAAGTCTGTGTCCCACCTGAAACTACACATCACCATTTATCAGGTTGTATGGTTGCCAATATTCAAAAGTACTTTGCATATTGTTATTATTTATGAATATTATCAATAATACATTGTTTAAATTGTAACTTAACTTCTGCTTGTCTTTTACTACACCTAATTACCTGAAGTTATAGATATTGAAGGAAATGTGGGGAGAAGTTATATGGTACAATACCTTATAATCAGTGGTAAGTCTATGAGATTTGAGGCATTCTGACAAAGACTACATATTAATAATACAAAAGGGGAAAGTAGAGTAATATTTTACTCTACCAAGACAAAACAAGAGCAAACAGTATTGTGGCAGAGATGGGAAATCCACAATGTTGGAGGCCTTGTGAATACAACGTTTTTGGAAAATGTTCTGGATGGAAGGCAGACAGGACCCAATAATTTTCTCCACAGTACTCACAAATACCTGGATGGACTTGTGGTGGGACACATTACAATTCCCACACCACACAGTGATACAGCTGGTCAAGAAGGGAATTTGGTACTTCTGACTGTGTGCACAGCGGAGCCCTCAATGTGAGGGTATGGGGTTCTGGACTTTCTGAAGTCAACAATCATCTCTTTTGTTTTGCCCACATTTAGTGACAGGTTGTTGACCTTGCACCAATATGCAAGCTGCTCCATCTCCATCCCGTATGCTGTTTCATCATCGTTCTTGATAAGGTCCACCACTGTGGTGTCATCGGTCAACTTGATAATGCTGTTTGAGTTGCACTTTGCAGTAAAGTTGTGGCTGAGCAGACTGAACAGGAGTGGGCTGAGCACACAACCCTGGGGGACGCCTATGATAGTGTGGGAGATGCTGTTTCCGATCCAGATTCTTCCAGGTCTTCCAGTTACAATGTCCAGGACCCAGTTACACAGAGAGGTGCTGAAGTCAAGCAGGTATAGCCTGCCTATCAGTTGCTGTGGGACAATGGTGTTGAAAGCTAAGATGAAGTTAATGAACAGCATTCTAATATAATGAACAGCTGAGAATGTTGAGATGAATGTGTGGAGTTACAGAAAAGGACAGAAATAAGAAATGAGACAATCAAAGGTACCATAAAAGTGAGAGAGAAATCTAAAAAAATGTAGGAAAGTAGGTTGAAGTGGTATGGCCCTGTGATGAGAAGAGACAAAATATGTGGATGGAAGATCTGAAGGAAAAGGACTTGACTGGCGAAGAGGTGCAAGACCGAGCAGTTTGGAGATGGCTGATCAGGCAAATTGACACCAAATAGATGTGGGGGGAAGAAGAAGAAGAAGAAGAAGAAGAAGAAGAAGAAGAAGAAGAAGAAGAAGAAGAAGAAGAAGAAGAAGAAGAAGAAGAAGAAGAAGAACTTTTATGCACTTGCTACTGGTTCATCCTTGGTCGACGAACTACTAGATGCTGACAAGGGATGATGCCATAGGTTGCTTGAATGGGGCATCACATCACTCTTATTAAATTTGTCAGAATGATCTAATTTACCTGACAGCATGCATATCTACTTGAAAACTGACCCCCGGGTGTATGCTCGCTCAATGATATTGCCTTGCACCCAATATCGTTGAAGGTGGGTGTCCACATGAGAGTGCTCTGCCACGTACTGCCTCCTCATCCAGGGCTGCCTCCTGCCTTCAATCCTGCACTCTTATGTGATTGCCTTTGTCCCATGGCACTTAAATCAAATAAGCAAATTTGGTAAAATATGGATGAGTCTAGCTCTGCAAATGGGAGTTAGATATGTTTGATGACTTAGGGAGCTTGAAGAGCTTATGGGTGTAGACAAATGCTTAAGGTTGAATAGAACTTTAATTGTGTGAAGATTAAGAGCACATGTAAAGGTTAAGGGTGTGAAACTGGTTTAGGGATATGATAAGGATTTAGATGATAAGCCAACCTTTTTAAGAACGTTTTTTCTTGGTGAGGGCTGTAAGTCATTTAGAGGGTGTAACGATTTACAATCTCGGGGACTTGGAATGGGTGGCTTGGGTATATAAGAATGTGTGGAATGCACACTCACTGGCCGCTTTATTAGGTACACCTGTTTAACTGCTTGTTAACACAAATATCTAATTGGCCAATCCCTTGGCAGCAACTCAATGCATTTTGACTGTTGACATTATCAAGACGACCTGCTGAAGTTCAAACTGAGCATCAGAATGGGGAGGAAAGGTGACTGAAGTGTCTTTAAACTTGGCATGGTTGTTGACTCCAGACGGGCTGGTCTGAGTATTTCAGAAACTGCCGATCTGCTGCGAATTTCACATACAACCATATCTGAGGTTTACAGGGAATGGTCCAAAAAAGGGAAAGTATCCAGTGAGTGGTAGTTCTCTGGATGAAAATTGCCTTGTTGATTCTAGAGGAGAATGGCCAGAGTGGTTCTAGCTGACAGAAAGGCAACAGTGACTCAAATAAGCACTCGTTACAACCGACGTATTCAGAAGAGCATCTCTGAACAGACAAAACATGTCAAACCTTAAAGCAGGTGGGCTACAGCAGCAGGAGACCATACCGGGTTAGCTGAGAACAGGAAACTGAAGCTACAATTTGCACAGGCTCACCACAACTGGACAATAGAGAAGGCTGGAAAAATGTTGCCTGGTCTGATGAGTCTCGATTTCTTTTGATCGATGGTATGGTCAGAATTTGGCATCAACAACATGAAATCATGGATTCATCCTGCCTTGTATCAACGGTTCAGGATGATGGTGGTGGTGATATAATGGCATGGGGGATATTTTCTTGACATGCTTTGGGCTCCTTAGTACCAACTGAGCATCGTTTAAATAAAGTCAATGTGAGTGAAGCAGGCTGAGGTGGATTAAGCTAAGTGACATCAGAATAATGTCAATATAGCTACAATGGTTTAAAGCTGGATTGTTTTAGTGACAAATACCAGAACACTGCTTTAGTAACACATTATTTAACAATATCAATAAAATGCAGCCAGACAAGTTGGAAAGAGAGTAAGAACATCTAGACAAACATCCAAGCAAATGCCGGAGCTGGGTGCAGTGTCTTCTTGAAGGCATTGCTTAATTTGGGTGAACTTTTGACCCATTTGGAACAAAAGAAGACTTGCTTTGTCATCTCATTTTTGTCAGCAATCCAATTAAAACAATTTCAAGCAATAGAAACAATATGATATTTTGTTTGAAAAAAAAAGAAACATATTGTGAGAGTTTGGTATCTTTTGACACATTCAAAGATGTTTGGCCGGCCTGTTGAGATGCCACCAGTCCCTGAAGGGTCATTAACACTCTTTTATTATACCTGATCAAATTACACCTAGAAATATACATTGGGCTATAATAAAACATGAACTGCATATGCATGGTATATCCATCCATCCATCCATTATCCAACTCGCTATATACTAACTACAGGGTCACGGGGGTCTGCTGGAGCCAATCCCAGCCAACACAGTGTGCAAGGCAGGAAATAATCCCCGGGCAGGGCGCCAGCCCACCGCAGGGCACACACACACACACACACCCACACACACACACTAGGGCCAATTTAGAATCACCAATGCACCTAACCTGCATGTCTTTGGACTGTGGGAGAAAACCGGAGTACCCAGAAGAAACCCACGCAGACACGGGGAGAACATGCAAACTCCACGCAGGGAGGACCCGGGACGTGAACCCGGGTCTCCTAACTGCAAGGCAGCCCCATGTATGGTATATATAATTAAAAATATTCTTCCACTCATTTTTTTTGTACCTCTTACTCCAATATAGAATTACAGGGAGGAGAACTCAACCGGACAATGCTTCTCTTGATTGACTAACACAATGTCTGACTTGTATTTCAGAATGGATGAATAGTAACTTTCTCAAGCTAAATTAAGAGAAAACTGAAATCTTAGTGATTGGCAATAATGGATACAATGAGGCTATTAGAAATAAACTGGATGCATTAAGACTAAAAGTCAAGACGGAGGTAAAAACCTTAGGGGTAACTGTTGACTGTAATCTGAATTTTAAATTGCATATTAATCAGATCACTAGGACAGCATTTTTCACTTAAGAAACATAGCAAAAGTTAGACCTCTTATATCATTGAAAGATGCTGAGAAATTAGTTCACGCGTTTGTTTTCAGTCGGCTAGATTACTGTAACGCACTCCTCTCAGGACTACCCAAAAAAGAAATAAATTGTTTGCAACTAGTGCAGAATGCAGCTGCTAGAATCCTAGCAGTGAAAAGCCTGGAGATGTTGTTGTGTTGATTGTTTATTTTTATTTGCTTAGGTTTGTGTCTCCTATTCTATTCCAGTTTAAGGATTATTATTATTATTATTATAATACTTACACTTACTGACACTTACTGTACCATACATGTTTGCTTAATACTCTGATAAACCTGTTCACTGCATTTACTCTGCCATCATCTCTGCTACTCTAAAGGCCCTTCTTCAGGAGTTTGATGCAGTGACTCAGTGCACTGACTCCACTGGGCAGCAGCAGTATTTAAATAACAATGGAGATGGATCATGGTTTTATTAAGGGGCAAAAGGTCAATACCGGGAAGACAATGTTCTAATAAACAAGTCTGGGACGTTAAACCAAAATTGCAAATCAAAGAAGGTAACTGTACTGTTGGTGGTTTTGAGCAGCGCAAAAAGAGTGAATACACAAGACCGGGAAATGAGTCAAGGTCAGATCCAGAAAAAAACAGAACATGAATCAAAATCATAATTGAAAGGGAATAGCAAAAAAATGTAACCGGAATAGCAAAGAAAGACAGATAGATAGATAGATAGATAGATAGATAGATAGATAGATAGATAGATAGATAGATAGATATGAAAGGCACTATATAATACATAGATAGATAGATAGATAGATAGATAGATAGATAGATAGATAGATAGATAGATAGATAGATAGATAGATATGAAAGGCACTATATAATACATAGATAGATAGATAGATAGATAGATAGATAGATAGATAGATAGATAGATAGATAGATAGATAGATAGATATATGAAAGGCACTATATAATAGATAGATAGATAGATAGATAGATAGATAGATAGATAGATATGAAAGGCACTATATAATACATAGATAGATAGATAGATAGATAGATAGATAGATAGATAGATAGATAGATAGATAGATAGATAGATATTAAAGGCACTATATAATAGATAGATAGATAGATAGATAGATAGATAGATAGATAGATAGATAGATAGATAGATAGATATTAAAGGCACTATATAATAGATAGATAGATAGATAGATAGATAGATAGATAGATAGATAGATAGATAGATAGATAGATAGATAGATAGATAGATAGATTATGCAAGGCACTACATAATTCATCATTATGCATTATTTTTTTCAATTCATTTAACAAGCTTATCCAGGTCAGGGTCATAATGAACTGATGCCAATCCTTGCAGTTCTGCGGACAAGTTGTCTACAACCCTGGACAGTCCACCAGCCCAGCACAGTGCACAGTCACAGAGATCTCCACACTCGTACCCACCAGGCCAATTTGGAGTCACCAGCTAATCCAACACACACATGTTGTATGCCTGATGTTTTAATAACGCCTCATAGGGTCCCTGACTTTCTCACAGATATCATGTCACATTCTCGTTTCAGAAATCTGTTGCTCTGAACTGTATCGCCTAATATATGCGGCTCATGTCTTGTGGAGTATATCTGCAGCTACGCAGACTGGGGAATTCAGTAATTAGGAAGTGTTTTATTTTCCCAAGAGGTATTCAGTTCAGAGTCAAGAAGTGTGAAGTTTCAGCTCAAAGAAGCAATTTTATTTTTCATCTCCATTTAACCTTTGACTGCTGCTTTCACAACAGGACTGCATTTAAGAAGCGGGTAAAGCCTGAAACATCTTTTTTTTTTCCAATTAATCTCTGCAAGTTACTTTTGTGATATTTTAATTTTCTTTTGTTTCTGTGTAGGTAATGTCAGTGCAATTTGGTAATGTTTTTTATGATTGTATTGATTAATTAATACATTTAACACTCTAATTTCACATAACAGGACATCAGGTTTCTTCTTTGGCCAAACAGTACATGGCCAGGATGAGAAGTACTGCTCATTGAATAAGCTCTCCAGATGTCCAGTAAGAGGGTCTCTAAGCATGGTTGGAGTCTTGAACCTGTCTTTACCTAAGACCTAGATGGTCTTATGCCTCACCAACAGCTACATTTTTCATAAAGCATTTTTTCCCCAGAAACTTGTTCCTTTGATTATACTTTCCATTTCAACCTGAGTGTTTTTCAATGATCATCTAGGGAAAGGGGGACATGTGTTTATAGAGCCTTCTTGGGTTTAGCCTTATCTCCATTATGGTGTCCTTTGAGTCTCTCATACTTTGTGCTTGCCTTCTTTACATTTTGACGTTCAGGCTGATATTGGATTTTGTGTTCTCCTACACCTAGAAACTTTTTCGATCCACAGAACTGACTACTGAACATTTCATTTCACTTCAGCCTTGGATGGCCGCAGTGGCTTCGGGCTTTTGTTCCAACTCAATTGCTTCATGAGAATATGGCTGAGGAATAAGCAAAGGAGAGTGTGGATGCTAGAGGTCACTGTTGCCCCTTTAACCCAAAAGGCAGACACACGGGACACAAGGTAAAAGCACCAAGAAGTAATTTAATTAACTTTTCTCCTTCTGACAGTGCCCTCCTAGCACCACAGCCACTATAAACAGGTAAATACCACACAAAGAACAAAACTCAAATCTTCTCTCTCTTTTCTCCTCCTTCTCTGCACTTCCCAGCAGGCATTGTCCACCTCCTCCCGACTCAGGCTCCCTTGCTGGGTTCACAGCAGCCCTTTATATAGTGTCTGACCCGGAAATGCTTCTGCTCTTCTGTCCATGTGACCTGCCAGCACTTCTGGGTCAGATGGAGAATTCAAGTTTTTGATCAGCCCGGAAGTACTTTGAGGCTTCCGTACTCGTGACTTTTAATACTTCCCTCAGCATCCTCTGGCGGCACCCACGGTACCCAGCAGGGCTGTGATAGCAAACTCCATGTCCCATGATGCCCTGTGGGAATCCGGGGCATCGCTACAGTCCAGGGAAGCTGCTATCTAGCATTTTGGGGGAGACAGTGTCCCACAGTAGCTGCCTTCTCTCATCCTTCTAGTCTCTGTGGGTCCCGGCCTGGTTGAGCTACCGGGACAGAGAGACAGAGGCATATAAGGTATGACCGGCACGAAAAAGGGGGAGAAAAACAGAAGAAAGGAAAAAAGGAGGTAAAATAGTCTTGACAGTAAGAGACAGTAGAAGGAGAGATGGAGGTTAAATGGAGAAGAGAGAGACAGACGCAGAGAGTGAGCGTGAGAGCATCCATGCTGCTGGGAGCGAGAGGCAGGTGGTCTGGAGTGGGCTTCAGGGATGCGGGAGCCTGAAGTTGAAGAAAGGGCGCTCCTACTGAGCGGCCCAACATGCAGAGTCTTCCATAGACACTGAAGGATTAGGCGGCGGGGGACGTATGCGGCTCAGTGTGTCACCCCAGGATTGACAAAGGCTGGGCAATGGGGACCTGAGCCAGGATATGAAGGTTGACTGCACCCATCGGTGGGCATCTCCTCCTTCTGCGAGATGCAAACAAAATAAGGGGAGGTGGCGCCAGGCTTAAAAGGGCAGTATTTATGGACTGTCTCTGGACATTTTTAATGAAGTGTATTTATTGGAACTCTTTTAAACCTCCACCATCACTTGTTTTTATGGATTATTGATTTATTATGGATTGAGCACTGCACTTGGTTTTGAATGCTGTTTTGCTGGATTTTAATGAAGGCACTTTGGCACCTTTATGCACCTACCCCTTGTTGCTGCATGTGTGTCCTCATTTGCTAGGCTCATTCCTCTGTGGTGTCAGGTTCACAAGACTCCTGGATGCAACGTAAACCCTTAATTGCTTATTTTAGTCTTATACAGCTGTATTAATTGTTAGCAATAAGACGCAGATGACGAAGGACTCATCTAGCTTGTCTCCATTTCCACCCATGTATTTTCATCATTCACTATTTGGTTTAATTAAGTACAGTGGACCTTTGACTTACGAACTCAATTCGTTCGCGAGGGCTGGTTGTAACTCAAGTTGGTTGTAAGTCAAGACTATTTTTCCCATAAGAAATAATGGAAATGCCCTTAATGTGTTCCGAACCGCCCACAGCAACACTTACTTAACTTTTTGTAATAGAAAAGAATTGTATAATGTGCATAATTTACCAAAAACACCAATACTTTTTCTAATGTACTAACCAAAAAGTTATAAAAAGTGCCCAGCCTACCAGAAACAACAATTTCATACTGTACTCACCATTTAAGTTGACATCCTTGGCTTGCAGGAAGGAAGGAGGAGGAGAATGAAATGGAAGGTGGTCATTGTTTGGAAGTAGTTTCCTTATATAAATCTTTTCTTTGTAAAATTGTCGAGATGGTGGATTTCGACATGCTGTATATATTAGCGAGATCGGTCACACGAACGCCACTCTCATATTTCCACACAATTTCCTTCTTCGTTTCGGTTGTGATTGCTTTCTTTACCTTCGTTACCTTCGCTTCCTTCTTTAGCAATTATCGAAATTAATTATATAAATCACTGCACTGACCGAAATTACGTGCACAAACACATGTATCTGGGCCCCGACTGACGCTTACAAACGCTCTTGGCTGTTTGTTTACAATCGCACAAGCGGATACACGTGACCGCATTTGGGTCGTAACGCAAGATGTTGGTCGTAAATCAAAACAAAAATTTTGGCCGTAAAGCAAGTTGTTCGCATGTCAGGCCGGTCGTATATCAAGGGTCGACTGTACTCAGAAGGAAACAAGAGAAAGTGAAGAACTGAAAATGACTCCTCTGTTTTAGGCTTCACATTACTTGGATGATACATGGATCATTAGAAAGGAAAAAAAATCTATGATTTAACAATGAACTGACATGATAGAGTTAAAACTCTAACAAGCCATGACAATGAATAAGATCTGTCATCGGTGAGGATCGGCTTCTAATTAGGCAACTGGGTTGGAATAAAAACTAGCAGCCACTGCAGCCCACCAGGATCAGAGTTGGCCACCCCTGATTTATAGGGTTCGCTACCTAATCTGCGCTAGGTCTCAGATAGAGGGTGACTACTATATTATTTTTTCTGTATAACTTTGAATGGCTGCCTTGTATAGGAGTGGTGCAGTGGTGCCTCGCAACTCCATACCCCTCAGTTCAAATCCTAAACAGGTCACATGGCTTGCGTGAATTTCCCACCACTTCCCCCAACATTCCCCCCCAAAAAAATGCCAGTGTGCCTTATCTGGCTCAATGTGAGTGATCCGGAGTGTGCTCTGTCATATGTTGTATCTCAGTTTATGGCTGCTTCCTGCCTTGCACCCGCTTCACTCACCAAAACTGAATCAGTAGACACACTGAATGATGGCTTCTGTGTTTCTGTTCCCACATGTATTCGTTTTCACAAGAGCCCCTCGGCTCCCCACCCTGACTTTTTCATTTCTGTACCACCACGTTTCATTAATAATATGATTCTTCATGCTTGTAATCCTTCTTGTTATGGATGCAGCATTCCAAACTGGTTCAGACATAATTAAAGCTAATGAGTTATTTCTTTTTTAAAAAGACTCAGAAATAACTCCTGCAGCTCTCACAGATGACATTGGCATTAATTTAGCTTTGAAAAGGCAGCTTTTGAAGTCGAAGGAAATCCTATTAAGCGCTTTTTTTTTTTTTCCAAATGAGAAGCCAGGCACTGATAGTGTGGCACCTTTGAGCAAGCAGCAGAGATGGAGTGACTCAGCCGCGTTTCTCCTGAAATGTCTGCCTTTCATGCAGGAACCACACGTGTCGGCTAGTCTTTAGTCTTCGAGCACCATGTAAATTTTACAGGTAAAGTGACTAGACTGAGATTTACACCCAGGGTAAACCCATTAGAACGTTAGAACATTACAGTATTACATAAACCGTCCACCATTTTGTGCATACTGGTAGCCTAATTATATGGCAACTGGACTGGATGGCACACACATTTGCCATGTCTTGTTTTTGGAATGTGGGTGGAAAACTGGCGTGAAGCCACATCAGACTCAAAGAGAACATGCAGACTCCACACTGACAGTGATAAGATGAGGAAAAGCAACCTAGGTGTCTGAAGCTTTTAGGCAGCAGCACTAAGCAATGTACTGTTAAGCTCATTAGTTATTAAAAATTATTAGGAAAATATGCATTTATTAATTGTATCTCAGAAATAAATTAGATAAAAAATTGAATTCATTTTTCTAATATTTGTGTCAATTACAGGTGGCACGATGGTGCGGTGGTAGCGCTGCTGTCTCGTAGTTAGGAGACACATGTTCTCTTGGTGTCTGCGTGGTTCTCCTCCGGGTGCTCCGGTTTTCTCCCACAGTCCAAAGACATGCAGGTTAGGTGCATTAGCGATTCTAAATTGCCAATAGTGTGTGCTGGGTGTGTGAGCCCTGCAGTGGGCTGGTGCCCTGCCCAGGGTTTGTTTCCTGCCTTGCACCCTGTGTTGGCTGGGATTGGCTCCAGCAGACCCCCGTGAACCCTGTAGTTAGGATATAGCAGGTTGGATACTAGATTGATGGATGTCAATTATGTATTGTATGTGTCCAACCAAAGCGATCTACTGTGCCACCGTGAATCTCAATTATATTATTAACAGCAGCATGTGGTCATTGGGTCAAAAACAATCCGAAGACTCCCTAGCAGTTTTACTGTATTGGTGAACTTGGAGAGGCATCAGCTAACTCTTAAGAATGACCCAGGGTGGAGGACGTGGACCCACCTGTGCTTGCTGCCCCACTGGCTTTCATAAGAACAAACTGGCAATGTCATATCTAAGCCAATTCCCTGGCAAATTAATCCCATTCATCTTTGTCTCATGAAAATACCTCCAGATAGACAATGGTTTTAGTGAAAACGTCCAGCCATGATCACCATTGCTGAGGTGTTCCACTTGAAGTGACAATGCTTGCTTCGTTTCGAGGTTGTGTCTCGTCATCTGTGTCATTAGAACAACGTCGTTGCTGTGCGGTGCAGTGACGTTTGCTGCACACACGTCATTCGGAGTGAGGTGCATGCATGCAAGCGCCATCTAGTGGCAGTGGTTGAGTGTGAGCAAAGCAGACTGCTCCATGCACACATACACAGAGGTCTTTCATAGTGAGAAGTGAGGTACATGCAAGTGCCGAAAAAATTTAAAAGTGCATGCATGCGCCATCTAGTGGCTGTGCTTCAGTGTGAATAGAGTGGACTGCTTTCATTTATATATGTCTAATTATTATGAATTATTATTATGTAGGATCAAAATTTGTACTAGAAATAAAACATCAAAAGCAACAGGAATCTAAAAAGTTTTAAAAATCGAATTACCGTATATATTCACATATAAATCGGGTCTTGAAACCTGAAAAATCGATCATAAAATCAGACTTATGCGCCCGTTCAAAAATGTGACACATTTTTTTTTGCCTCCTCAAATCTCATATCAGTTTCTCAGACGCATCGAATTTTGTTGCAGCAGTGCAGTTACCAATTTCCTTCGCTACTTCAATGACTTTTAATTTAAAACCAGCTTCATATTTTCTTCTGATCGAACGCTCCATCGTAGATAAGGGATGCTCTTACGATAAAGATGTATGAGGGTGTGAGATACAAAAAACACAAAACAGTGCAAACGGCGTTTCAGAATAGTTCGGGTATTACCGTGTGGACATGTAGGCACAATACATAGAAAAAAAAAAGGCAGTGTGCTCCGTGGTTACTGTGTAAGCCCTTGTTGTAAAAAGCCTGGCTCCTAGAAACCATTGAAATCGTCAGAAAGAAAATTGAAATGCACAGTCGGAGGTTTCGTTTTACAGATGTGCTCGCCCCCCTTGTCTATCAGCAGCTAAACGAGTTTATCTTTTGTCAACAGTTTCACTTTGGCGATGGAGTTGCTTTCTTTCAGCTTCATGCTGTAGCCTCTCACTTCTTTCTTCTTCTGATTCATTAACTTGGGGCCACCTTGCTGGCTCTTTGAGCTTCATGCTGTATCCTCACACTTCTGGGCCGGACAGACAGACACACACATTTCCACATGTAGACATTTATATATCAAATAAAGTGAATATGGCAATACAAAAGTAACATGCAGGAGAAATAGACATGATGTAGCAAACTGGAACAAAATGGGGCAGGTAAATTCAGATTACCAAAAGTTTAGCGACCTTATGCCTTGAGTGTGGTAATATTCTGGTATTGTTTGCCAGAGGGCAGGAGTGAAAACAGACAATGTGTTGGATGGCTAGCATCAGCGGTCCTCAAGCAGTGGATGGAAGAGATGGTGTAGATCTCTGGAAGATCAGCCCCCAATGATTTTTGGTGGATTACTGCCATCTCTTGAAAAAGCTTGCCAATCAGGTTACCAAACCACACCATGATACGTCTGGTAAGAAAACTCTGAATGGTGCATTAGTAGACATTCCCCGGGATTTATACTTATATTGAGTGGATCAAAGAATAAATTTGATTAAAGTTGAACTCTTTCTAATAAACAGTCTAGGGTCTAGAGATAAGAGATGGGAGGAAGTATGCTAACGATAGATAAACTCAACCCAAGTTCATCCTGATGGTGGCCACAAGTGAAGATGCAGACTGCTGGTAATCCTGGTAAGTCTGATTTAATAGGACAATAGTCACAGGTCTGGGTTACTCAGGCCTACATGGAAGATCCTTCAGTGAGGATAGGATTCCTATTAGACCCTTTTACATCAAAATAGCTGCCTCGCCCAAACTCATGGCCCTGTAAATGAAGACATCAAAAAAATGAGGCAGAAGCAGATGGAATAAATCACACTGAAAAGGGAGTCAACCCTCCCAGGTATATTATATACAGTACATGCAACCTCAAACCCACAGAATCCATTACTGGCCTTTCAGGGGGCTGGAGCAAGGCAGGAAGCAATACTGGACATGGCACCAGGCCATTACTTGTTAAACACAATTCACAATGTTCATTTACAAATGATGTGACTTTGGCAATAGAATCATAAAGAAATAAGAAATGACTCCAAATGAGCCATACAGGAACTAATGCTTAGAAAATCTGAGCACATCACACCAGTCTTGATGTCACTGTGCCATTTAGAATTGACTTTAAAATCCTGCTTATGGTTTACAAAGCCTTCAATCATCTCGCTCCATTCTATATTTCAGAAGGCCTCTCACCTTACACTCCAAATCATAACCTTAGATCTTCAAATGAGGGTCAGCTTATAATGCCAAGAGCTAAACTTAAAAGAAGTGGTGAGGCGGCCTTCTGCTGTTATGCACCTAAAATCGGGAATAGCTGACCAATAGGAATTCGCCAGGCTAATACTGTGGAGAACTTTAAAAAAACTACTGAACACCCGTTTCTTTAACATGGCTTTCTCATAGCTCCATTTTACTGTAACCCTGATATTCTGTATATGCACTGAGTTATCGTTTTTATCATCCGTACTCACCTCTACTTTCTCTGCTGTTCTTTTTCCATTTTTCTGTGTTGGTGATCTGCGCCACCACCACCTGATCAAATCACTGTGATGTCTCTACATTGATGGATTGAAGGCCAGAAGTCCACATGACCATCATCATCAAGTTCTTCCATGTGAAACCCGAATACCATGAGGACTAATTAATATAATTTATGTTAGGTAGAATGCCTAGGTGTTGTGATGTGAGATTTTGCACATAACTTGATAAATATTTTGTATGTCTTTATTTGTAATTTAGGCAAAGCAAGGTAATTTAGTATTTATCCCCCCTTTTACCACTGAGTTTCTTTGAATTTTATGACAGGATTTGGGGTGTGTGCTTTAAACCAGTCTGGCAAGTGTTTCTCTGCTACAGTCTTTCAACCCCTCGCAAGAAAGCCATAAACACATATGGTCTTGGTTGTGGCAGGTATTAAGATGTTCTATTTCCCCCATTGGTCTGAGGTATGGCTGTTTGGAATTGGCTTGTCTCAGAGGCCTTTAAGTACTACGACGCCCTATTGGCTGTAGGGGTTGTACAGAAAATCTATATATTTACTTGATTAACCTCACACTCTCTCTCTTACCAACCAACATATGATGAAGTGTCTCTCTCTTGCTAACCTGTGATGATGAAGACAACACAATGAAGAGCACAGTTTAGCAGCCATTTTGAACAGACATGTGGCTGAAAGCTGAGCACCAATGATGCCTTAACTAGAGACATTTAAGTAACTACAAGTCTGTGCGCCGCCTGAACTACATATCACCATTTAATCAGGTTGTATGGTTGCCAATATTCAAATGTACTTTGCATTTTGTTATTATTTATGAATATTATCAGTAATACATTATTTTATGTGTAACTTAACTTCTGCTTGTCTTTTTACTACATCTAATTGCCTGAGGTTATAGATATAGAAGGGAAGGTGGGGATAAGTTATATACAATAGTACCTTATAAACAGTGGTAAGTCTGTGAGATTAGGCATTCTAAGGATACATATTAATAATACAATAGAGGAAAGTAGAGCAATATATATTACTCTACCAAGACAAAACACTAGGTATTACCTAATTTTATTTTTATATTTTCTCTTTTTTTTCTTTTTCTTCATCCTGTTATGCACTTTGAGTTACATCACTTGTATAAAAATGTGCTATATAAATAAATCCATCCATCCATTATCCAACCCGCTATATCCTAACTACAGGGTCACGGGGGTCTGCTGGAGCCAATCCCAGCCAACACAGGGCGCAAGGCAGGAAACAAACCCTGGGCAGGACGCCAGCCCACCACAGGGCACACACACACACATCCGCACACCAAGCACACACTAGGGACAATATTTAGAATCGCCAATGCACCTAACCTGCATGTCTTTGGACTGAGGGAGGAAACCGGAGCACCCAGAGGAAACCCACGCAGACACGGGGAGAACATGCAAACTCCATGCAGGGAGGACCAGGGAAGCGAACCCAAGTCCTCAGGTCTCCTAACTGCGAGGCAATATAAATAAATATTGTTGTTAATGCTTAGTTTAATACTAATAATAATAATTATGGGTCGTATGGTAGTGTCGTAGTAAGCACTGCTATCTAAAAGATTCAGAATTCAGTTGTTGCCCAGTTTTTCCATTCTTGTTTGTAGGTTTTCCTCCAAAATTCCAAAGGACATGTAGCCGCATAGTTGTATTCTAACCATTTACCTTTATTAATAGTTTAAATTTACCAAATAACAACTGTCAAAAGAGGCTTTTTGCACTTCCTTATCTACCATCTTCAAAATGAACAGATACTCTTCCATATTTGAAAATTGTTCCCATGCATTGTGCACCTTATTCATTTTGGTGCTTTGGTCATTATCCATAGCCATTATTCCACATGTTTTACATATTTAAAGAGAATAACTAATGGCTCATCCCTACCGCTTCATATTTGCGGAATAGAAATTTGCAGTGCATTATAAAGCAAATCTGGGATGTCTAATATAAGCTGTTGTGGGCCTCTCAGACTGAGAGTAAGCCACCCAAAGCCAGTGCTTTTGTTTTTTTCTTTTTTTTTCTTAACACACCACCTCCCCTTGTCCCCCTGAGCTTTTTATTCCTCGGGATCAGACTTGGTGTGTTTGGTCTCGCTTGGGCAGGCAGAATAAGACAGAATGCGTCATGCAATTAAGGAGTTCATGGCAAAATTTAACAGACAGCTCCCAACTCTCTCTGTTGCTAGGATGCACTAGTGATGAGACCACTGGCAATGTCTTGTCACTTCTGCAATCCGTGGGGGAGGGCTTATGGCGTCGGGGCTGACAATGGTTTCGTTTGTTTCCATTATGTTTACATCCTGTGTGATATTTTCACGCTCAGGCGAGAGCTGCTGTCTCATAGCTCTGGACAGTTGGGTTCACAGCTATCCCCTTGTCGGTCTGATTTTCTTTTGATTTGTTTTCTTAGATTACCTCCTAAACTCCATGTATGTGCATCCAAAGGTAGATTAACGAGCTCAGATTTTTCTACACCCTGTTCACCCAGGACTGTGTCGCCTCCCACAAAGATAGTATCATCCTAAAGTTCACAGATGACACCGCAGTGATTGGACGCATCACTGGTGGGGATGAAGCGGCCTACAGGAGGGAGGTGGACAGTCTTGCGTCATGGTGTGAGGACAATAACCTCACCCTCAACACAGACAAGATGAAGGAGATGATAGTGGACATGAGGAAGGAGAGGAGACCTCACTGGCCACTGTTCATCCGAGGGCTTGAAGTGGAGAGGGTGAGCAGCATTAAATACCTGGGAGTCTACATCAGTGAGGACCTCACTTGGACACTTAACACCACACAGCTGGTCAAGAGGGCTCAACAGCGGCTGTACTTTCTGAGGAGGCTGAGGAAGTTTGGCATGTCGACTAAGATCCTCGGCAACTTTTACAGCTGCATTGTTGAGAGCATCTTGACCAGCTGCATCACCGTGTGGTACGGCAACACTACTGCTATGGACCACAAATGCCTGCAGAGAGTGGTAAAGACTGCTGAGAAGATCACCAGGACCCCACA
Source organism: Erpetoichthys calabaricus (assembly GCF_900747795.2). Taxonomy (NCBI): domain Eukaryota; kingdom Metazoa; phylum Chordata; class Cladistia; order Polypteriformes; family Polypteridae; genus Erpetoichthys; species Erpetoichthys calabaricus. Next base: position 19,465,906 of record NC_041407.2, read on the forward strand.
GCCCTCTCTGTAGAGTGCACAGGAGAACTGCCTCGATCCTCAGGGACCCCACCCACCCCCAACACGAACTGTTCACACTTCTACCTCTTCCAGGCTAAAGAACTCTTTCTTTCCCAAAGCCATTAGACTCCTAAATAACTGACTGCAGTTTATAACCATTGTTCACCTCATTGTATCGACCTCACACAACTGTATTTGACTTGACCATCACACACCTACCTGCACACACTTTATACTTCTATTCTGTTGTTATTCTTTATGCTACCTCTGTTACTTATTATCTATCTGCTACTTATTATTTATGTTTATCTTTATACGTTGGTTTTGTCATTTGGTGTGGACATCAAAGAAAGAATTTAATTGTACAGGGAAACGTGTTTCCTTACTGTGCACATGACAATAAACTTTGAACTTGAACTTGAAGTGAGTGTGTGTGGGATATGCGAGTGAGTGGCCCCAAAGGCCTTTAATGACTTGGGCACAGCCATCAGTAGTGTGTCTGTCTGCGGAGAGAGTGTCGATCTCGTTGAGAGGTTCACTTACCTCGGCAGTGACATTCATGTCTCTGGTGAGTCTTCCTATGAATTCAGTAAACGGATTGGGAGAGTGTGGGGGGGTTGGGTGTCATGAGGTCGCTGGAAAGGGGTGTGTGACACTCCCGATATCTATGCAAAAGGATGAAGCTCCAAGTCTTTAGAGTCCTGGTGCTTCCTCTCTTGCTGTATGGTTGTGAGACATGGACGATCTGAGATGAAGACTGGACTCCTGTGTCTCTTTGGAGAATCCTTGGGTACCACTGGTTTGACTTTGTGTTGCTCACGGAGTCCCAAATGAGTCACATTACCTGCATTGTGAAGGAGTGTCAGTTACAGCACTACGGCCATGTGGCACGATTCCACGAGGGTGATCAGGCTCACAGAATCCTCATTGTTGAGGACCCAAGCGGCTGGACCAAGTCAAAGAGACACCCATGTAATACGTAGGTGCGGCAGAGATATTGTCATTTCCGGAGGGTGGGACTGGACCATATGTCTGCCTGGAGTGTTTCCAACCAGGATGCCGAGCTGTTTCGTGGTGTGGTGTGTATGGCACCATGCTGTACCAGTGCAAGCTCCCTAACCTGACCTGACCTAACCTGTTTTACATTCTGGGACAATTGTTTCCTTTTTTTTTTTTTTTTTTTTTTTTTTACTTGTTTCACCCCATTTTGAAAGACTCCCAGTTGCTACTAGGGTACCATGGGTAAGCCAACTGTTTCAGCATTTATGCATGGAAGTTTTAATATAAATTTTGTGGTTGTGCGAGATATAACAAACGATTTCAAGAAATGTTGGTGTGCCCGCCAGGTCAACCCATTTAATTGATAACATAATTTTTAAACAGAAAAGGCAAACGATGGCGCAAATAAAAAGCATAACTCAAACATGACCTGACCTGAGATGGGCTGACAAACTCTTCAGGACTGTTTTTTGTCTTTTATAAGTATTCATGGAGAATATTTACAAGGAACATAAACACTGGGATATTTTGGATTAGACTAATGATCATGTCTATGGGATGTCGGGTTAATCAACACCACTAGAGATAACCTCTGTGAGCAAAGCAAGATCATGCAATCTGCGCATAGGCCAGGGGTGTCCAACTCGGGGCCAGGAGGGTCTGCAGGTTATCATTCTCACCCTTTTCCTAATCAGTGACCAGTTTTCACTGCTAATTAACACCTTTTCCCTTCATTTTAATAACCCTGTTGTTAAGGATTCAGTCCTCTGAATTGATTCGTTTCTTCATTAAATGGCAGCCAAACAGAAATGAGACGTGAAACAAGTCAACAGATGACCAGCTGAATTGGAACGTGAAACTCAAGCTAATTCCACTCCAACCAGTTTCTTAATGAGAAGCCAATTCTTGCTGTTATTTAAACCCGTTACTGAATATCAGGACTTGTTGTTGCTCTCATTCTGTCACAGCAAACTGTTGATTTTCTGTTTTTTCTAAGACCATCGTCAAGATGTTTTGGTGACCTGAGGAGACCAACATGGCTGAGACCTTCACCTTTCTTTATTTCAGGTTAGCTGGTTATGTGGCGGCTTGTTTTGTGTCTCATTATTGTTGGGCTGCTCGTTAAGGAAAAAGAAACAGCTAAGGGGTCTGATTCAATTAAAACTGTGACCAAACAAGTTAATCAGCAGCAAAATCGGCTCACCAATTAAGAAGATGGTTAGAATGAAACCCTGCAGCCACTGCGGCCCACCAGGAATGGAGCTGGACACTCCTGGCATAGGCAGTGAGATGATGAGTTACGAGTAGAGGTCTATGCTGTTGTAAGAGAATGGCGCTAAGCACTGCCGGTCCCTGCTGCCTGGTAACTAACAAGTAACTAATTTAATTTTCTACTATAATGCAAAGAAATAAGAGTGTAGAATGTATGGAATATCAATCCTGCAGGACACCCCTAAGCCAGACAGGCACTTCATTTCAAGTCAACACTGAGTATGCAAAGCCTGGCTCTTCAATTTGAGTGTCAAGGGTGTACAGAAATTGCATCAATCTCATATCATTCAGTCTGTGAATGAATTTTAAATTTCTCCATAGTTCATGAGCTGTAGGTGGTTTGCTGATAGCAAATGCATTTTGGCCTCACTTTTCTTTCAGTACACTTTAAAAAGATATCTTTTGAATTATAAAAAAATAAATTAAAGAAGAGAAAAACAAGGGGGGCATGCCAGCTGAACAAAACAAGAGTGATATGGAAGTTCCGTGATTTCTTTAGACAGAAACACAAACACTAAATCATTTAAAGTCATTGACCACACAAGTAGCTCACCAGAGAGCCACATAAGTCAGGTTCTGTCCACACCCATCATGGTTATGGAGTAACACTAGAAAGCTGATGGTTTCGCTCATCATTACTGGTCAGACTATCAAGTCAAGTCAAGTTAGGGAGCATGCACTGGTACAGCGCAGCACACGACAAAACAGCTCAGGATCCTGGTTGGCAACCCCCAAGGCAAACACGCAGTCCAGTCCCACGCTCCGGAAATGACCTTCTATCTGCCGCAGCCAGGTGTTACGTGGGCAACCCCTTGGCCTGGTCCAGCCACTCGGGTGTCCAACAATGAGGATCCTGTGAGTTGGATCACCCTGGTCGTAGTGCAGTGACTGACGCTCCCTCACAATGCAGGTAATGTGCCTCATTCGGGACTCCGTGAGCAACACAAAATCAAACCAGCAGTACCCAAGGATTCTCTGAAGAGACACACATGATGGAGTCCAGTCTTTGTCTCAGGTCACTGGATAGCGTCCATGTCTCGCAACAGGTTAGGTCAGGTTGGGGAGCATGCACTGCCACAGCATGTTGCTGCACCCACCTCACGACAAAACATCTTGGGATCCTGGTTGGCAGCCCACCAGGCAGACACGTGGTCCAGTCCCACCCTCTGGAAATGACCATCCATCTGCCACAGCCAGGTGTTATGTGGGTGTCCCCTTGGCCTGGTCTAGCCGCACGGGTCCTCAACAATAAGGATCCTGTGAGCCTGATGACCCTCGGGGAATCGCGCCACATGGGCAATGCTCCCTCACAATTTAGAAAGATGGAGGTCTTAGTCATGTTGGTTTTCTCAGGTCACCAAAACATCTTGACGATGGTCTTAGAAAAAACAGAAAATCAACAGTTTGCTGTGACAGAATGAGAGCAACAACAAGTCCTGATATTCAGTAACGGGTTTAAATAACAGCAAGAATCGGCTTCTCTTTAAGAAACTGGTTGGAGTGGAATTAGCTCGAGTTTCACGTTCCAATTCAGCTGGTCATCTGTTGACTCGTTTCACGTCTCATTTCTGTTTGGCTGCCATTTAATGAAGAAACGAATCAATTCAGAGGACTGAATCCTTAACAACAGGGCTATTAAAATGAAGGGAAAAGGAGTTAATTAGCAGTGAAAACTGGTCACTGATTAGGAAAAGGGTGAGAATGATAACCTGCAGACCCTCCTGGCCCCGGAGTTGGACACCCCTGGCCTATGCACAGATTGCATGATTTTGCTTTGCTCACAGAGGTTATCTCTAGTGGTGTTGATTAACCCGACATCCCATAGACACGATCATTAGTCTAATCCAAAATATCCCAGTGTTTATTTTCCTTGTAAATATTCTCCATGATTACTTATAAAAGACAAAAAACAGTCCTGAAGAGTTTGTCAGCCCATCTCAGGTAAGGTCATGTTTGAGTTATGCTTATTATTTGGGCCATCGTTTGCCTTTTCTGTTTAAAAATGATGTTATCAATTAAATGGGGTGACCTGGCGGGCACACCAACATTTCTTGAAATTGTTTGTCATATCTTGCACAACCACAAAACATAAATTAAAACTTCCATGCATAAATGCTGAAACAGTTGGCTTACCCATGGTACCCTAGTAGCAACTGGGAGTCTTTCAAAATGGGGCACAATAAGCAAAAAAAAAAAAGAAAAACAACTGTCCCAGAATGTAAAACAGGTTAGGTTAAGTCAGGTTAGGGAGCATGCACTGGTACAGCGTGGTGCCATACACACCACACCACGAAACAGCTCGGCATCCTGGTTGGAAACACTCCAGGCAGACATACAGTCCAGTCCCACCCTCCGGAAATGACAATATCTTTGCCGCAGCTACGTGTTACATGGGTGTCTCTTTGACTTGGTCCAGCTGCTTCGGTCCTCAACAATGAGGATCCTGTGGGGCTGATCACCCTCGTGGAATCGTGCCACATGGCCGTAGTGCCATAACTGACACTCCTTCACAATGCAGGTAATGTGACTCATTTGGGACTCCGTGAGCAACACAAAGTCAAACCAGCGGTACCCAAGGATTCTCCAAAGAGACACAGGAGTCCAGTCTTCATCTCAGATCACTGGATAGTGTCCATGTCTCACAACCATACAGCAAGACAGGAAGCACCAGGACTCTAAAGACTTGGACCGTCATCCTTTTACAGAGATATCATGAGCGCCACACACCCCTTTCCAGCGACCTCATGACCCCCCATGCTCTCCCAATCCATCTGACTATTCTTGTATATAATTTGCACTCTAAGTTTCCTTGGTCATTCCTTCATTTATAGCTCCACCCTCTTCTTTCCAATGTATTTGTCCTGCTTTAACTTTCTCTTTATTTGCTGTTGCCCTCCCATAGATAGAAAAATTTTTCTTCTCAAAGGTTGATCTTTGATGACGCATGAAACTTAAAAGAGATTCTGTGTGTGTGTGCTTGGTGTGTGGGTGTATTTGTGTGTGTCCTGCGGTGGGTTGGCACCCTGCCCGGGATTGGTTCCCTGCCTTGTGCCCTGTATTGGCTGGGATTGGCTCCAGCAGGACCCTGTGTTCAGATTCAACGGGTTGATGGATGGATGAATTTGTAATTGATTTAATTTATTATTTAATAGGCATAGGGGAGAGGATGTTTATGTGAAGCCCTGTCCATTTTTTTCCTTTTGTTTTGAAAAGGTATGCTCTATATATTTTTCTTTTTTTTTTGTTAAGAATATGTAATTATAAAATTAGGATTTTTGTTTGTATAAAGCTATGTGTATTGTAAATAGTTCTCTTTGGATAATTTGAGTAATTTTTTTTTTTGTAAATAGTTTTATATGCAATGTGTTTGTATAAATAAAAAGGACAGAAGCGCGGTGGATGCTGTAGGGCATAGGGGAGAAGACGTTTATGTGACGCCCTGTCCATTTTTTCCTTTTGTTTTGAAAAACGTTTCTTGAAGAGGAAAATAAAAGCTTGTGTTTTAACCCTACATGCCTATGTGATGATCATTTACACAACACAGAGAAAGGTGGATTGCATTCGGTTACATGGACACAGGGAAAACGTGAAAATTCTGCACTGGAGGGAACCTAAGAGATGGAGCACAGTTTGTGCTTTGTGAGGAAGCAGCACTACCACTTTACCACCGTTGTTTTACTAAAGTACAGCATCATTTCACAAAGCCTGCCATGGGTATGACATGTATGTGTGGTCCTGCCATCTATTGATAGCTAGTGAAGGAGCGCATGCAATCAAGTGACAAGAACTGAACAGACATTAATGGCATAAAGTGTACATTTTCATCCTACATTTTGGGTCACAGAGAGCCAATGATTATCCCAGCAGCACTGGGTGTAAGAAGAAAAGCACACAAGCCGATTGGCCATATTTTTTGCAAGGCACAATCACACAGCCAATCAGGAAAGAGTATGCTGTGTGCAATCCAGTAACCTCAACCTATAAATAAAGTGCCAGTTTAGTTTTAATTAATTTATTACCTATAGATAATTTGAACCAGGGTTATCTGGTTGAACAGCAGCCTGTGTTCATACCTTAAATCTTCGGGAGACCTGGTTAGGGATGAAAAAGAGGGACTGGATGTTATTTACTTCATAGCACAAGAAGAACTAAATGTTTTTGGTAATTGAGACATACAGTACTACTGACACATTTCTAGTTTTCAGTCTTAAAGCAGGTAGTCACACACAGTTAGATATCCTTAGCATTATGTTTACCTCCAGAAAACTGAGTCAAAAATGGTGAATTTTATTCAAAAATAAAAAATGTTATTACGTGTAACACAAACATCTATTTACACTGGCCACTTTTTTAGGTATACCTTGCTAGTACTGGGATGGACCCCCTTTTGCTTTCAGAACTAATGTAATTCTTCATGGCATAGATTCAGCAAGGGCCTCGGGGATTTTGTGGACCACCAGGGGCACGTGCAGCCGCCCTAACCAGACACAGACAGGCAGGCATAAGTTTGCCACACAACACACGCTTTTATTTACAGTTGCCTTCACAGCACACAAGGCTCACAGAGCACAACACAGTTCCTTTTGCAGCCAGTCCTTCTGCCTCAACTTCTTCTCAAGAGCTTCGTCCACTTCCTCCCAACTCAGGCCATTGAGTGGTGGTGACTGGCTCCTTTTATAGGCCACCAGGAAAGAGTCCAGGTGCCCATCGAGCTTCTTCCGGCAGTACTTCCAAATAGGGCCCTGCAAGCATCCAGGTGCCCCCATCGGTGGCCACGGGGCTGAGCTTCCATGCTCATGATCCGTGACCCTGTTGGAAACCAAGGGGCTGCCCTCTGCCGGTCCAGGGGTGAAATGGTCTTGGAAATACTCTATCCCCTGGTCCTTCCATGGTCGGGGCATTCTGGCTGGTTAGGGGCCCTGCCAGTCTGCCATAACTGACATGATAGCATCATATGAGATTGCTGAAGATTTATCAGCTGCACATCCATGATGGATCTTCTATTCCACCACATCCCAAAGGTGCTCTATTGGATTGAGATCTGCTGACTGTGGAGGCCATTTGAGTCCAGTGAACTCATTGTTATGTCCAATAAACCTCTTTGAGATGATTTGAGCTTTGTGACATGGCATGTTATCCTGCTGGAATGAGACATCAGAATATGAGTACACTGCGGTCAGCAAAAATACTCAGGGAGGTTGTGACATCTAAACAATGCTAATTTAGTACTAAGGGGCCCAAAGTGTACCAAGAAAATATCCCCCATGCCATTACACATCCAGCACCAGCGTGAACAAGGCTGGATGGATCCATGCTTTCATGTTGTTGACACCAAATTCTGACCTGACCATCCAAATGTCAACAGACACCAGTGTACAGCTCAACATCACAATCGGGACACTTTAGAGATGGTTTGCTCCCCTTGGCCTGATCTGTGCCTCACCACAATCTGATCATGGAGTTGGCAGAGATTTCCTTTGAATTCATGGCTTGGTTTTTGTACAGATGTGCAGTATGAATGTCCATTTGCCACAGGTGGGCTCCAATTAGGTTCTAGAAACATCTCAAGGAAGATTAAAGCAAACAGGACTGACCTGAGCACAACTTGAAGTAAAGGGTCTGAATACGTACAGAAATGAGAGATGTCAATTTTTGATTTTTAACAGATTTGTAAACCTTTCTGAAAACGTGTTTTCACTTTCTCATTATTGGTTATTGGTTTTATATAGATGCACGAAAGGACAAATTTTTCAATTTAAACTTAAATTGACATCACAGTAAAATGTGCAGAAAGTGAAGGGGTCTGAAAACTTCCTGAATCCACAGTAGGTGACTCTGATGCCATTTCCTTCCTTCATTAAGTTTCATTGCCTTTGCATCTGAACTTCTTAGTGCTTTTCTAAAATAATTGGAAGAGAATTTTATCACATTGTGTGTATTGGCTGAGAACATTTGCATTAATGACTAGTAAAATTTCAGTAAGACACGTAATTCATTAATGGTCGAACTGACCTATACCTTGCAATTAAATCCTAATGAGTTTGTTGAATCAAGAAGCTTGTTTCAAGAGAACAGGAGACAGACTCTCAAGATCAGCTAATGAAGCTCTGAAACTCTTAATAAATATGCAATCCCAGCACAGCGTGACCTTAGAAGCAACATTTCAGACAAATTCTTACATAAAAGAAGAACATTTCTCAATATGTGGTTATAATCTAATTAGCACTGAACCATGTGCAATTTTTCTTTTTTCCTTTTAATGGCAGACATACGTCAAGTGTGAGAGAAAATAAAGGTGAGTAAGAGGTGTGGACGGCAGGGGGCGCTTCAGCTCCCCAGACACCCAACACACACCGGCCCGGACACAGGTATAAACGTAGAAAGAATTTTATCGTGGGAAACTCTTCTCTTTAAGTGTTTCCCACATTATATCCACTATACAATACAGTACACTGTTACAATAAAGCACACTTCTTCTTCTCTCTCTCACTTGGTCATAGCCTCCTCCACTCCTCTGCAAGCTTCGTCCCCTTCCCTCCCGACTTTGGCTCCACTCAAGTGTGGCAGGCTCCTTTTATTCCAATCCCCGGGAGTATTATGAAGCTGCAGCTCCGAACCACTTCCGAGTAGGGACTCCCAAATCCTGCAGCTCCCCCAGACGGCCCTCGTGGGACCCAACAGGGCCTTCTCCCCGCACTACAATACCTGGCATGCCTTGTGGACACCCAGGTGAGGATCCAAGCTTCAGTTCACTGGTATCTAGCAGCCTGGGGGAGACAAATCCCTCTGTAAGCTATCTCCTCCTGTCCTTCCATTTTGAGGGCATTATCGCTGGGTAAAGACCCCGGCCATCCCTCACAGAGGTGAAGCCATTATTTAAGGGTAATTTAGTTATTCTTTAAGTAGCATAAAGGTTTAAGTAAGCGTATGAGGAAACCAGATGAAGGGCGTGTGATCAACAAAGAGATAAAATGTTCTAGATGGTGGTTAAAGGATTTGCTGATGTCATGTACACAGCAAGGCTTGACAGTTGTCACGCACACAGAATTTAAATAAAAGATGGGTAACAGCTGCACTTAAGAAATGTTTGAGAAGGACAAGAATGTAGTGGAAGGAGACTTTTATTTTGGGTATGAAAGCTGGCTATGCTTTCTGCTGAGAGCATCTCATGTGTTTTGAAGCAATCAGAGTAAATGTCAGATGATGTGTAATCATTAATTCAGCACTGTAAACTCAATTATCCATAAATATAGGACTGTAACTTTGCTCTGTGAGCATTCTGTGGCATCTCTGCTCGGGGAATCATCCCTTAGTAGACAATGTTAATGGGGTGTTTCCCTCTTCATGAAGATAAATTAAAAGACACAATGAATGAGCTTCCTCCTGCCTGGTTCTTTGGGGTGATTATTTGTATTGATAAGCGGTCCTAGATGAGGAAAAATTTCTTTCTGTAATATACTTTCAATTTATCTTTTCCATACTAGTTGAAAGGCAAAAATTCTATATTATGTAATAAAGACTTGATAAATCCACCACATCCAAGATGGAGACGTCACGATCACGTGATGAAATGCTTTTATTAAGCAGTTAAGGATTTCAGTGACTTTCCTGCCCACAGAAGTACTTCCTAACCATGTAAGTTACATAGCGTGATATCCTGTAATGTGAATGATACAACTATGTTATGCAAAGTATTCTAATCTATTGAAGCTCGGCTCTCACAACTAGTAGTTGGCATTTATCATCATGAACTGAGTTGTTCATACATCGGTGCTCCCTCAGATATGTCGAATAAAGGAGGTCCATTGGAACCATTGCAGGAGCGATCTCAGTCATAGACCGTAGAAAGAGGGGAAGATTAATAACTTCTAGCCTAGTAGTGACAAGTAGGTCATTCAAGCAAAACTGAATTTTCAGAGATTCACTTTGCAAAATTAAATTCACTTTGCCATTAAATTTGTGCCATTAAACCCACGAAGAATGATGCTTATTACACCATAAATAAAAAAACCCTTTCCCTTCTTTATTTTCATGTTATTAGCAACCTTATGGTAGATGCAATACAGGAGCAGGAGGAGCTGGGGCTGATGGGAGGGTGTCTTTGTTTAGATGACAGTTGCAAAAGTGGAATTCCATCTAAGGCCACAGCTACAGCGTTTTCTTCTTTAACAACATCACAGCGTCTCAAGGAATAGTTGGGGAGCCAATCATGCAACCCCATTTTAATTTGTATTCTTAAATAAACAAGTGCACAATGGCACTACATACATGCACAAAAATGGCGTCTTTGACTTCCAGTTACGTCAATTTAAGGCAAAGTGGCTCATCTGATCGCAAGGTCAGTAAATGGGAGCTCCGTTCTCATTGGCTCGGGTCCAAATAAATGACTCCCCCTATAACAATTTATTTCTTGTATAGTCCATAATCACATAAAGAATGTTCTTGTGTCTTTGTTGAAGAATTTATTTTAAAATAACAACACTGTACTAATTCCCTTTATGATATCAAACACTTCCCTTTGCTTAAACTGTGAAGGTTCGCCTCCTTCAATTTCATAGCTCAGAACTCTCAGTCCTGGATTCTGCCTAGTGGCTCCTTTCTGAGTTTTTCTAGTACTTCCATGTCTTTTTGGTATTATAGAAACCAAAACAGTACTTCAGGTGAGGTCTTACCAGCGCCTTTAATAGCTTAAAAGCAACTTCCATTGGCTTGTACTCCTCACATTGCGCTTTATCTATATATGTTACCGGCAATGTATGAAACGTGGGCATTGTATAGAATGCCTAGGCAATATATAGAACTCCTGCCGTTTTTGGGCAAAGTATGAAATATCTATATATTATTTTAATATTATATAGACTTTCATTAGGCATTGTATGTAATTCCTAGGCATTATATAGAATGACAAATGCTATTTAGGCAAAGTATTAAAAGAAAGTCATGAAAAGGCTTTTATTGAAAAGACGTATATGAAAAAGAAAGAAATACAAAATAAAGTATAGGACTTTCTTATTGAGGAAAACGAGAAAATAAAATATGAACCTACTTGTTGCAACAAGGAAGGAAAAAAATTTATTTTAAATTGCACTTAATTGTCTTTCGCACAAAAAAGTAAAACTTGAAAAGAGAGTCATGAAAAAGCCTTCATTAAAAACTACTTGAATGAAAAACGAAAATATCAAATAAATTACAGAACTTTTTTACTGAAAAAAATAAGAGAATAAAATGAACCTACTTGTTGCAACAAGGAAGTCTTGAATGGCATTTTGAATTGCACTTCATTGCTTTTTGCATTAGCGGGAGTATTTTATACTTTACCGGTTTGTCTTTTGGCATTGCATAGAATGCCTAGGAAATGTGTGAAATGTTAATCATTTCATACTTTGACGTCCAATTTTTTGCATTCTATATATTGCCTAGTCATTCTATACAATGCCTGCCTTTCATACATTGCCGGTAACATATACTGTATATAAAATCCCTATGTGCGTCCAGGCGTCCGTGTGTGTGTGTCTTCTGGTGAAGTGCGCATGCGCGGGGCACGGTGCGATGTGCGATATTACTGTCAGAGAAAGTTAGAGGCGTTTTACGGAAATACAAACCAGTAATTAAAGGTACACAATACAGTAACGCATATTACAGCCGCATACAAGCCAGTATTACTGTCAGAGGAGATTAAAGGCATATTACCAACGCGCACGCCTGTATTACCGCCAGAGAAAATTAAAGGTATATTACGGACGTACAAGCCAGCGAATGTACAAGACGGTATCCTTCAATAAGGGCGCGCACAAAAATGCGAGCCTCAGAAGGGCGACCTCAATTGGGCGCAACGAATAAAGGTACGCGTACATAAAGATCTGCACCTTTGTTGCTCTTCACATATTCCAGAGCCATTTGAACTAAATTATCTACGAACGCCTTTATTCGCCGCGCTCAATTGAGGTCGCCCTTTTGAAGCTCGCCTTTTTGTGCGCGCCCTTATTGAATAGAGCCGTACAAGACAGTATTACTGTCACAGAAAATTAAAGACACACAATACACGGCGGCAGCCCACGAAGAACGGTCAGCTCAGCAAGTAAACATCAACAAAAGAAAGGCTGAAAGAAAGAAAAATACGACCAACAAAAAGAATGAGGTCAAAGTCCCTTGCCATTTAATATAGACTGTTCCTACTAATGTTTATGCACTACTGTTCTAGCGTCCGTTATTGTAACGGGCTAAATGACTAGTAAGTTAATATTCCATTAGCCTTCTTGATTGCTTCTGTAGACAATGACGAGTCCACTATGACTCCTCAGTTCTCCTCATATTAATGTTTATCTTATTTATTATTTTCATTTTTCTGTTTGCATGTTGGAGAAGGGAAAGGGCCTTAGTTATGTCTCATGTGCTTTGTGGGTGGTTCCCACAAGGGGCGGAGCCAATTGCTAATCACCACCCACCACCCTATTTGCTGTTGCTTGTGATTTTCTGGATTTTTGAACCTTTGCTTTGTTTTCGACCTCGCCTCTGGATTTTGCATTGGGATTGTGTTTATTGATATTTTTGAACCTGTGCTCCATTTTATGACCACTGCTTTTGGCTATTGTTTTGGGACTTTGTTCTTTGTGGATCACCTTGCCTATTCACGCAACTCAGTGGAGCTCTGTACATTTCAGAGCAGGGGCAGGAGGAAGTTGGGAGCATGCACTGCACCTACCACTGAGGTGGTCTGGGGATCTGATATGGAACTCTCCAGGATGGCTCCCTGTGGAGGTTTTATGGGCACTACCAGCTAGGTGGAGACCCCGGGGATGACCCAGAACTTGTTGGAAGGATTATATCTCCCAGAAGATACCAGATTATGAGTTGGCAAGTGTGGCTGAGGAAAGGGACATATGGGCTTTACTGCTAAGACTGTTGCCTCCATGAGACTTTTAAAAATAATCCTTTTATTTTATAAAGCCCTTTGGGTTTCTAGTTGGGGTTTTTGATGGTGATCTCTCCCTCACTAATGGCCAACTTTTGAAAGTATTTTGTACTTGTGCTTTCAGGACTCAAGAATTTCATGACACATTTGTCCTGTCCAAATCCCACCGTAATGATTCAGCTGTTCTAGATTATCTGCATTTCCTCCTAGTTTAGAAGCATCTACAAATTTGACCAGATTGTTATTATATGTTCTTATCCAGAACATTTATGTATATTAAAATGAGCAGCGGATACAGCACTGATCCCTGAGGGGCACAACTTTTAACATTACTGAATTCTTAAAAAGTTCCTTTCACCTACACAATACATGGTGATTTTGTAACTCCTTTCAGTTTATTTACTAACGTCTCATGTGGTACCTTATCCAAAGCCTTCCTGAAAATCAAGGTGAATAATATAAAGACATTGGCTTATTTACTGTGTCGAAGGCAGATGTTAAGGTTAATCTGAGGTGAAGTGTTCCACTGATTCATGAATCCACTTTCAGCAATTGATTGCTTCTTCCACAAGTTTGACAACACAGCCAAAACTCCCACATCTGAAAAGGACCTGCAGCACAAACAAACCTACGTTCCTTAGCGATCTGACAGCACACTTGAAGAGAAATGAAATGTGAAACTGGAAGGCGACGACAAACATGCCGATGAACTATGCGTCATTTTGACAGTTATAAAATAAACCTGACCTTGTGTGCAGACCAGAAGAAAGGTGACGGCCTCTTCACCTGTCATTTCATAGATGGAAGAGAAATGCAGGGGGCTTGTTAGAAGGTAATAAGATGTCACAGTTCAATTAAAAATTGCATTATCGCTACATAGCTTTTGTATCTAGAGTAAGAGATTTCACATAAACAGGGGAATAAACCCACCACAATTGTGGAAGACAAGAGGAGAGGAAAACTTTCTCATCAGAGCACAACATTTAATACTTGTATTAAAACTTCAGGCAATCGTGTTCAAATGTCTGTCACCAGAAATCTGTCCATTTTTGGCACAAGGCTCCAACTGTCACCTTAAATTGGACTAACTGAATTAAGAAAAAGATTGGATGGATGGATGGATGAATTGTTTATTCCTGAAAGTGTATCTTCCCTTCTATGTATTGCACTATTTTTGGCTTTCAGGAATGACTTGTTTCAGTGACATTCACTGGTCACCTTCATTATCAGTGACTGGTCACCTCGAGGCAATGCAAAATCTTTCATTAGATATTGTGGCACGCGGCTGGGGGTGGTACCCAGCCGGGACGCCCAGAAGGACAGAAGGAGGGCTCATGCCTCCTCCGGACCACGAGGGGGCGACCGCCCTGGATATATTGGTGACCATGGGTACAGGGCTTGGAAGCTCAACCCTGTAGGGGCCCGTGGTCACCGCCAGGGGGCGTCCCCATGCCTGGAGGACTCGGGACCCCAGCACTTCCACCACACCAGGAAGTGCTGGGGGGAAGAAGAAAAGAGGCGCACGGAGTGGTTCCGGAAAGACAGCCGGCACTTCTGCCACACAGGGGCGTGTCAGGGGAAGATTGCCGGGAACCACCTGCAGCACATCCGGGCGACTATAAAAGGGGCCGCCTCACTTCATTCGAGGCTGGAGTCGGGTGGAAGAGGACGAGGTCTGACAATGAGAGATAGAGGAGAGAAGGAGGCGGCCTGAAGGCATTGTGGACTGGCCTGGATTACTGGGGTGATTGGTGTTGTGGCACTGGGTTGTGCATATTTGGACTGTGTACATAGTGTAAATAAACGTGTGTTGGGCCTTTAAAATGAAGTCTATCTGTCTGTGTCCGGGCTATTTCCCACAATATATATAAACAAAAGATCTGTTTATGTATGCGTGTGTTGGAGTGTGTGTGTGTGTGTGTGTGTGTGTATGGGGCAGTCTGCTCTTCTCACCCTCAACCACAGCCACAGGAGTTGATGTGAATTCTACAGAACATGTAGAAGCTTATACAAGTGTGACTTGCACTTAGTGAAATGGAACGTGCAGGCACTTTTAAATATTTTCAGCACGTGCATGCACCTCTCTTCTCATTCAACCCAAGCAGACAACCTCGTCTGTATTGTATGTGCATGGTGTAGGTTCACACAACGGACTACCATACATTTGCCTAAAAAAGGTTCTAGCCTGTCCCTTTCAATTTATACCACAGCCGCATTCAATTACACGTCCATCTCTGACAAGATACTACCTGTCCCTATAGAAAAGCTGCTAGGGTTGTTTTTGTCCCCAAGACCACACGCAGCTAGTCTGCTGTATAATAATATGCTAAGATCTGATTGGTCAGTATGGCTTTGGTGATGTGATCGAAAAAATAAGTGTAGTAATGCTTTTAAAAGGGAGATTTTGAAATTTGGAACTTTTGTGCAAGATATCACAACAATAATTGAACTTTTTAATTAGTGTGGCAAGTTGGAAAAAAATCAATTCACTAGTTTCATGCAGACCAACAGGCAACAACAGTAGGTGCTTTTCTCATTACAGTTATCCCTTGTGAATGCAAAAATCCACAAATATGTTTTGAGACCATGGTTATTATATATTTTATGTTTATTGCACTAAATAAGATGCAAAAACGTTACAAGAAAGAGAAGGTAGAATGATCACCATGAAAGAAAATCACGTTTGAGAGGCTGGCTGCTGAGATAAAGGTGTGTGTCATCCGCCAAGCAAAAAGCATAGTTCAGCAGTTCTTTAGTGAACTGTAACTTTTTACAAAATTTTACTTAGTATAACAAATGTGTGCGGATATTTATGGAAATAAATAACAAAAATGGTTAATGTTATAGATACAAAAGAAATACAACAAAACACTGAAGCACAAAATGATAAAGACTCATAAAAGAGTCCAGTTTCGTACCTAAAGATGATGGTGGTGTAGTCATGCAATGGAATCCCCTGTGAACAGCCCTCTGAAAGTTATTAAAAGTTTTGTCCATGATGTCGATGTATGTAAAGAGTTACAGAAGTTAGGAGCACTCTCAGATGGAAATGTTTTCCAAACCCAGATGAAATCGCACAAAGAAGCACACACAGGAAAACAACATAAACCCAGAGAGAACTGCAATGCAATGGGTGTATCCATCCATCCATTATCCAACCCGCTATATCCTAACTACAGGGTCACGGGGGTCTGCTGGAGCCAATCCCAGCCAACACAGGGCGCAAGGCAGAAAACAAACCCTGGGCAGGGTGCCAGCCCACCGCAGGGTGCGCACACACACACGCACACACCAAGCACACACTAGGGACAATTTAGGATCGCCAATGCACCTAACCTGCATGTCTTTGGACTGTGGGAGGAAACCGGAGTGCCCGGAGGAAACCCACGCAGACACGGGGAAAACATGCAAACTCCACACAGGGAGGACCCAGGAAGCGAACCCGGGTCTCCTAACTGCGAGGCAGCAGTAATTGTAATTTAACTGTGCAACGAAGCATTGAAACAAAAGACACCATCCTCCCAGCTTGTTATGGCTCACTTTTAAAAACAAGTACCCTCTTATTCACTCAGCAGACCTTGTGGCAAACAAGCAAAGCTGTTCAGGGATGCTGGGATTTGCAGTCCATTTAAGTAGCACTGATAGATAGATAGATAGATAGATAGATAGATAGATAGATAGATAGATAGATAGATAGATAGATAGATAGATAGATAGATAGATAGATAGATAGATAGATAGATACTTTATTAATCCCAGGGGGAAATTCACATAACATTGTCTGTGGATTCCACAATCAATCGCAAAATTTGCAAAATAATTTCCATTTAAGTATTGATGACAAAGCTTCAAATAGGTGGTCCTGCAAATCGGAAACCCACAAATCGCAAGGGTCAACATGTATATGCAAACAGACCTAGCAACAGAGCCTTGAATTTTTCAGATATTCTGTGCTCCAGCTCTGTGCCATAATGTTAAGGTGAGACCGTGAATGACTAGTTTAGGCATTATTGTGAGCTTTTTTTTTTAAAGGCTGTGCATTTATGTAGGCACCCCAACACTTGGTTGGTACCCACCTCATTTTGCTGTGATCACTATAATAAAGCAGCAGCCGTCAATAGTCCCATTGCATTCCCTGCCTTCGTTATGTAGCTGGCATGTTCTTCTTGTGTTCACATTGGTTTCCAGCATTGAACCAATCATAAACGATCAATAATAAACTGTAATTTGTAAAATAATTCTTTATTCATTATAATGGTTAGTTTGTCAAACAGTAAATTGTAGGTAACAAAAAAATCCATGTACAACATGATGAAAAATAAAACTGACAATAAAAAAATGCATTACAGTTTACATAAACTTTAACCATATAGAAAATGCTTATTTTTTTAAACAAATACAAGGTTTAATTGTGAATCATGCTTAAAAATTTCATTGCCCCAGCATAATAATTTATGATTCACAGGGCATCATAAAGATGGGGGCTCAAAGATGGAATGATACAATCAGATTACCTTGCATGCACAAATATAACTGTTAGTTAAAACATAACACTGTAATACAGCGACATTCACCAAGAGCACCGTATGACATAATTAAAAATAAATAATTCAATTAACAAATCTATAAAATATATTTTTAAGCTTCTGGTGCTCAGACAACATTCAAAATGCCATATCCACCACGGTCCCCCCCTGTCCTCTGGGCAATTGTGTCTTCCCTGAAAATGAATTTGCCAATGTTGTGAAGATCAGGATGTTTAGCAATGTCCACTATCTTGTCTCCTGCCTTTTGTTTGCAACATTGTGAATAGAGGACGAATTTATGTGAGGAAAACATCTACTGTAGGGGCCCATTCCAGCTATGAGATGACACCCAGTAATAAGGCGTCATCACAGGTGGCGCAGTGGTAGTGCTGCTGCTTTGCAGTAAGGAGACTGTGGAAGATTGTGGGTTCGCTTCCCGGTTCCTCCCTGTGTGGATAGTGCTTTGAGTACTGAGAAAAGCGCTATATAAATGTAATGAATTATTATTATTATTATCTTGCTGTGGTCCAGCAAAGGGGTTATCAGTGAAGACAAAAGACCAGTGATCCTTTCGCTCCTCCCTGACCAAAACCTGTTCTTCAGCTTAGAGTTTGGATTGTTGCCTGTACAGAACAGTGCGCTTGACTTCAGGACCCTGGAGAATTATTTGAAAAGTCCACACATTACGTCACATCTCGGAGAAAATGGGAAAGAGAAAAGAGGAGGCAATACAAGCAATGACACAGATAAGATGCGGCTGCTCTCCAGCCTAGCACTCCTCAGCTTCCAACAAGATTCCCTTAGGACACAGACCCTTTGGGAAGGCCCCTTCTCACGTAGCAGCCCTTGGCCTGGTTTTACATCACAGAGCAGGTGAAGCCGCAGCACTCTTTGAGCAGCCTCAGGCCTGTCTTGGTCACAAAAGGCGTGGAGGTCTGCTGTGCTCTAGAAGTCATTTTCTTATCCTTGATGGGGTCTGGGAAAAAAAAGAGAAGCAAATACACATAAGCTACAAACTAAAAAAACAACAGCTTTCAAAATTGTGTGTGCATGTGCAGAGCTTAGAAGCAGATTGTACTTTGATGGTTCCCAAGAGCACTGTGGCCTTCATAATTGTTCAATGGAAAGAAGTTTGGATCGACCATGACACTTTCTAGAGCTGGCTGTCCAGCCAAACTGAGCAATCATGGGAAAAGGGTCATGGTAAGAGAGGTAACCAAGAACCTGATGGTCACTCTGGCTGAGCTCCACAGAACCCATGTGAAAAGTGGGTGAAACCTTCAGGAGGACAACTATCATGGAAACACTCCCTTGACCTGGGTTTTATGACAAAGTGGCCAGACAGAAGCATCTCCTCAGTACAAGACACACGGAAACCACTTTAGAGCTTGCAGAAAGGCCCCTAAAGGACTCTCGGACTGTGAGGAACAAGATTAGTGTCACGTCTGGAGGAGACTAGGCAATGCTCCTCATCTGTGCAATACCATTTCAAAAGTAAAGTATGGTGGTGGAAGCAGCTATGAGATGTGCAATTTCTCTTAAAATAAACTCTTCAAATATATGCATGGGAAGATGGGTTTCATTAATTCTGGATCATTTCTGTGAAGTTACATTTACATTATAATGTTTATTATTATTTCCTGGTGCTGCAACATTATTTTGTTTTAAATATAGGCACCCTTAGAGGTAGGGTGAGAAGTTTGACATCTGGGGAGAAGCTTGGAGTAGAGCTGCTGACTCTCCGCATCAAGAGCAGCCAGTTGAGGTGGTCTGGGCATCTGATATGGAAGTCTCCAGGATGGCTCCCTGTGGAGGTTTTATGGGCACTACCAGCTAGGTGGAGACCCCGGGGATGACCCAGAACTTGCTGGAAGGATTGTATCTCCCAGAAGATACCAGATTATGAGTTGGCAAGTGTGGCTGAGGAAAGGGACATATGGGCTTTACTGCTAAGACTGTTGTCTCCATGACCTGGATTCAGATAGTTAGTGAAAAAATAAATGAATGAATGAATATAGGCACCACCAGTTTGATTCTCATTACTGGCACACTGCTCCTGGTTGCCAAGGAGTGTGGTTTTAGATGGTGCCATGTCGTATGTCATCAGTGCAACCTCTTAAATACTTGTGCAACGATTCACTTGTGTCTTTGTTTTGGATAACGAATGTTGCGCGAATTTCTTTCGAAGAAGAAGGAGAAGAAGAATTGTTGGTTTCTGATCTTTCAGTTTTCCATCTGACTTTGCTTTCTGATTAGAGATTAGGCTTTGGTGCAGCAGGTGTTATCTTCTCGGTTTCGACTTGTTTCCAGATTTGTCTACATTTCATCTCCTGATCTTTTTGTAGCCATTAGACAGAACAGCAGCATCATGCCATGGGGTTGTTTATCAGCAGCAGGGACTTAGAGGCTAGACAGGGTGGACACAGGCGTGGCTTTGAGTCAACTCTGTGAATGTTTTTGAGTGGCCCAGGCAGAGTCCAACCTTGTTCTCCATCCAGCATGACAGAGCTTGAGAGGATCTGCAGAGAAGACTTGCAGAAAATCCCCAAAGCTTGTCACATCAAACCATGAAAAGTGTCAATGCTGCCAAAGGGGATTTAACTAAGCACCGAGTCAAGGACATCAATACCTAGGTCAATGGAAGATTTCAGTTTTCTTTATTAAAAAAAAACGCAAAAATTTCTAAAACCTTTTTTAGTTTTGTCATTAAGTGTTGCTTGATGAGGGAAAATAATATTTTGAATAATTATAACACAAGGCTGCAACACAACAAAACATGAATAAAGTGAAGGGGTCTGAATACTTTCTGAATCCACTGTGTATATCTTTTCATTTTTTACTCCATTTGCTGCTCTTAAAGAATGCATTAGTGAGCCGGATTAGTGATGTTTAGTATAGAAGGCATCGGAATTACATGAATTTCCCACCCCATCCCTGTAAAGAAGGCACACTGGCTCTGTGTTAGTCCCTACATTGCTGTACTTCAAGGAATACATTGATGCCTGGCAACATGCAAGCATTAAATAATTTGCTACTTCAATTCTCTTTCTTTCTTTCTTTCTTTCTTTATTTTTTACAGTGGGAATGATTCCAGGAATGATCTACGTGATCGCCATCTCACGGCTTAGAAAACCTACGTGGAAGTGAAGGTGGGTTGATTGCCACCATTTCAGCACTGATAGCTGGAGGTGGAATGAGAGAAAAATCTTTTGTTTAAGTGTTACTTAGCAACAAGAGTTGTGGGTCCAATTAAGCACGAAGTTTAGAACATTTGCACGTGGGCTGTGAGAAATGCTTGCTATCGGGCATTAGGCAACATGACGTTTCTGTTTTCTTAATTTAGATAAGAGGGTTATTTAGTTTTCATTAACAATGGACTCTTTTGTAGAGCATATCCTGTCATGCAAATTCCAGCTTAGGCGGTGGCAGGATGGGTCTTCAAAACTTCCTCAAACATGAATGTGTCACCGTGAAGTCGGGACTCATGAATAATTCACACTGAAAGTATTGGGAGAGAGAACAATAATTCTGAAGTTGATTGAGAAGCAAGTATCAAAGTGCAGAACTGCAGACCCATATGTCACCACAGGTGTACACCAACAGGTCCAGACCAGGATGAAACTGATGTTACCTCACGTCTGTAGTACACCCTAACCACACAAACCCCTAATCTTCAATTACCACTAATCTTAACCGTGTATGCTACACAATAACCACACTAACCCCTAAGTTCAACTTCCCTCCCAAATCTTCTGGTCTATACCTGTAGTGTCATCTGCTCTTCTGGCTCTCCAGCTTCATTATCTTCTGTGACTTCTTCAAAGAAGCTGTGGTGATGTATGGCTCTGCAGCTGATGATGTACAGTATCTACTTTATTCTAGTCATAGTCATGTATACTATCCAGTAACCTGAAATGAAGACTGGACTCCTTCAGTTCTGTGTCTGTTTGGAGAATCTTTGGGTACCGCAGGTTTGACTTTGTGTTGCTCACGGAGTCCCGAATGAAGCACATTACCTGCATTGTGAGGAAGCATCAGTTACGGAACTATGGTCATGTAGTATGATTTTCCAGGGTGATCTGACGGACCGGAGTGGCTGGACCAGGCCAAGGGGATGCCCACATAACACCTGGCTGCGTCAGATAGATGGTCATTTCTGAGGGGGTGGGATTGGACCATTTGTCTGTCTAGGGGGTTGCCAACCATGATCGCGAGCTATTTCGTCTTGTGATGGGTGCAGCAACGAGCTGTACCAGTGCAGGCTCCCCCGCCTGACCTGACCTGATAGTATTTTATGATATAAGTGGACCATACTAATCACCAAGTGGGTACTTAAGACTGCTTTTTAATCCAAAACAATAGTTCTCAAAGTGTGGTCCATGGACCACTGGTGGTCTGTGAGCTTACGGCAGGTGGTCATTTGGCAGACTTTGTCATCTTTCCTAAATGGACTTCCTCACTGATAGAGCCAAATAGACCAATTCAATAATAACCAAAGAAGAGTACTCTGTCTTTATTAGGGATGACAACATATTTTAGTTCTGCTCCACACCTGGATACCTAGAGTGGTTACTCCCTTTCATTTGGCACATCCTTAAACTTGATGTCTCTGCTAATATCCAACAAAACTCTGTCAATGTGTGGGACTGTGTGACAGAATGGCCAGACAGAATCTTTTCTTCAGGAAGGGCATAAGGACACCTGCACCTAAAGGATTTTCAGGCTGTGAGAAATAAGATTCTCTGGAACCCAGCCTTCATTTTGGAGCCAGTCCCTAGCTCAGAAAAAACGCTGGGGGACAGTACCAGGAAAGGCACCTCACCATAAAAGAATCACACTGAAACGTCTTTGGCAGAAGTCTAGGCAAACTATATAAAAATGGGAATAGCTAAGGAAGAAGAACTAAGATTCTTTGATGAAAACAAGATTAGCATCATGTCTGGAGGAAACCAGGCACTCCTCCTCTCCTATCTAATGCCAATCCAATGGTGAAACATGGTGGTGGCAGCATCATGCTATGGGGTTGTTTATCAGTGGCAGGGACTGGAAGACCATACAAGGTTAAGGGAAAGCAAAGTACAGAGATTTCCTTAGTAAGAACCTGCTCCAGAGTGTTCTGGACCTCAGTCTGGGCTTAACGTTCACCTTCTAACAGGACAATGACTCTAAGCACAAAGCAAAGACGAGAGAGGATTAGTTTTGAGACAACTTTGTGAACCTCCTTCCAGCCAAAGTCCAGACTTGAACTCAAACGCACATCTCTGGAGAGTCCTTAAAATAACTGTCTATCGATGATCTCCTTCCAACCTGATAGAGCTGGAGAAGATCTGCAATGAAGAATGGCAGAAAACTCCCCAAACTAGGGACGTGAAGCTTGTCGCATCATACTGGCTGCAACTGCTGCCAAAGGGGCTTCAACAAAGTACCGAGTAAAGGGTGTGATTACTTGTGTCAGTGTGATATTTAAGGTTTTTATGTTTAATAAGTCTGCAAAAATTTGTAATGTCCTGTTTTTGTTTTGTCATTCTGGGGTATTGAGTGTTGCTTGATGTGGGAAAGAAGTAAGGTGTTGTACCGTGTTAGTCATTGCCTGAAAAAAGGGGTCTGAGCCCCCTCGAAAGCTTGCATATTGCAATCTTTTTAATTAGCCAACAAAAGGTGTCATTGTGCTTGACTTCTCATTGATGTGGGAAAATTACATTCTAATGATTTTAGCATATCACTGCAACAGAAGAATATATGTAAAAAGTGAAAGGGTTGGAGTACCGTGTTTCCCCAAAAATAAGACCTACTCCGAAAATAAGCCCTAGCATGATTTTCAG
This sequence comes from Erpetoichthys calabaricus, assembly GCF_900747795.2. NCBI lineage: Eukaryota > Metazoa > Chordata > Cladistia > Polypteriformes > Polypteridae > Erpetoichthys > Erpetoichthys calabaricus. The sequence continues at coordinate 19,489,437 of NC_041407.2, forward strand.
GCTGCTCTGTAATATAAGCCCTAGTCAAGATCGTCAGCTGAAAAGCAAAGTGCCTAAGACTGGGTTGATACTTCACGCGATATGACAAGTGTGCCCAAAACATCCATTAAATTTCGAGGACACCTTACCACAATATCTCTGAAAAGGATGAATGTTTTATGATTACATCCATCAATGCAGGGATGCACCCATTCCAGCAGCATCGGGCGTAAGACAGAAACAAAAACTTTGGACGGGGCATCAGCACATCGCAAGGTGAACACAAGCACACACATACACTAACTTCATTTTAGAATCAACAAATCCCCAAACCTTCATGTCTTTGGATGGAAAACAGAGCACACTGTGGAAACCCACCAAGAAAACATGCAAACTCCAGGCAGGGGAACACCAGGGATGTGACTCCCTACAAGACAGCAGCGCTACCGCTCTGCCACAGTGCCACATGTGTAACTATTAACAGTATTCATTATTTAAACAAAGTTAACGATTTTTCTGTAAAATGTAACATATATAACTTTAATGTATTTCATCATGAAAGTGATATCAAGTATAAATCTAAGGATTCTAAATGTGCAGAGAGTTGGAATATTATAAATTTAATGTGTTCTGTGTGGCGATTGCTGCTTTCAGCTCAGGAGGAAGCCCCAGAAGCACATAGTGTTTAACAACTGGGTCAGTTTTAATATGACGTTTACGACAGTCTGCTTTAACGATAAAATAAACTACGAGGTTAAAGTGGACATTTCGAGGTTAAAGCCAAAAGTTCCACTTTAATCACAAACCAGACAATTTCACCATGTCCTTCATTTTTTTCTCTGTAGCTCAAATATGCCGCCATACATTCTGATGCTGTTGTGAAGGTAAATGATGGATAATGTGAGACTTTTAAAATGTATTGTGTCATTACGATTGGGGATATGCGACGCTTGAATATAAAAGCACCACGAATGTATCTGTATGTTGGAATTTTGCTTCACCACATCAAACCATTCATCAAACATTGAAGCAGGCACATCGATCCCGGAGGATCCTAAAAGCGTCTGGAGTAGCAAGAAATTCAGGGTTTGAATGTGGAGAGTTATGACGATATTCCAGAAGAAAATGACATGACTGTATTTGGATAAATGTAGATTGTTGTACATGAATAAATACGGTATAAGACGTCCCCTGAAAATAAGCCCTAGTGCATCTTTTGGAGTAAAAATTAATATAAGACCCGGTCTTATTTTCGGGGAAACACGGTACTTTTGGAATCCACTGTACTCTGTTGAGTTGTCTGAGCTTCTCCTGATTGGTCTCAATGTTAGTATCATAAATGGACCGTGACGTAAAAGGGTCAGAACAGTACTCGGTGGAAGCCATGGTCCACAGCTAGAGAAAAGCCAAAGGAGAGTCACAATGTCCACAGTACCTTTTGATAATTTTGACTGCAAGAAGTCGGCCATTTCCTTGTCTTCTTCTTTTTCCCTGTATTGGACAAAAATTTAATTATCCGTGGTTGCAAACCAAAACACCATGCGATTTTTTTATTCATTACTTTTATACACTTTAAAACCACAGATATTTAGTAATTTGGGCTGGTCTGTTGGTTCCTAGACCCTCCGGCATGTTTTTGATCTCCATGCTCACCTCAGCCTTTCGAACTCGACATCGTCCACCAGGAAGTCTCTGGTTTCCACAAGCTTGTGGATCTGTTGAAGGAGCTCTTCTTCTTTTTGCTTGTCTTCATTCGATTTATCTTTATCTGAAAGCAGAACGTAGGAACTGAGATCCAGCTTCAATCTGATAGCACATTACCAATATATCAATATAAAGCATTAAATGGCCAAGGTCCGGCTTACTTGTCTGAACTTATCATGATTTACAAACCAGAGCGCACATTAAAATCTCAAGATGCCAGTCTGCTTATGATTCCAAGGATTAATAATATAACAGTGGGAGGTTGCGCTTTTAGTTACAGGACCCCTAAACTGTGGAATGGTCTGCCTGCTACTATAAGAGATGCCCCTTCAGTCTCAGCTTTTAAATCCCGGCTGAAGACTCACTATTTCAGTTTAGCACACCCTGACTAGAGCTGCTGATTCACTGTACAGACTGCATCTCTGTTGTTAGTCATTAGCACTTAAACATAAGGAACATGATAGTTAGAATTTGTTACTAACCCTCACCTATTCTGTTTCTCTTCTCGGTACTCGAATATGGCACTTGGTGCCACGGCCCACCTGTCAAGTTGTATTGTATTGCATATTGTATTGCATATCAAATAAGGGACCCCTTCCTTGTTTTATTGGGAGTCAATATTTATTTTATGGACCACCTTTATTGCACGGGGCACTGAAAGACACTTTAGAAAGTAAATATTGTAAGATAAAATATGAATGCAATGTAGGCTGTGCACATGGGGAGCCATCAGATCATAGCATCACATCAGAGACCAAAGCACCACATTGAATGCCCTTAGAGGAGCGGTTATCAAACTGTGGGGCGTGAAGTAACAAAAAAGGGGGCGCGAATGTTGCCATATGTGGCGTAATTTCGCTATTCGTAGGGAAATGTTAAACTTGTAGCGGTGTATCTGCAGCAAAAAATAAAGGAATAAATTTTATTAGGGTTTCAAAAAACGTTAGGGGGGCGTGATTAAAACTGTTATGAAAACTCGGGTCGCAAATGCTTAAAGGTTGAGAAACGCTGCCTTAGAGGAAGACTTCATAAGAAATGAAGGAAAATTGGCATGAGGAGGGCAAAACCGAAAGCTAAAAGGCAGATTAGAAATGGAAGTGAGAAAGGAGACACAAATCAAACATGGTGACCGATAAAGCTTTATGGACAGGCCTGAGGAGATCATTTTTAAAAAAATGAAGGAGCCACAAATGTACATAAGCCCTCCTTGAAAATTACATAACTGAGCCTCGGAGTAATGTGTAGGCTGAGTCCAGAGACCCTCTGTGCCCACCAGGTTTAGACAGGGTAACACTGATAGTTAGAAATAGAAATTTATTGCATTTTACTTTTAACCGAGTTTTGAAGATTCAGTGACTCTGTAGATTTACAGTATTGCACAAAAGCGCTAATATATTCATTTTAGACAGTTATTTTCTGGACTATAGTGTGTTGTGTCATGGTAGAGTCTCTTCTCTCTATTACTCTTTATTACATAGACCTGAACTCCCATACTGTTAGGACGCCATCAGAATTGGCTGTTACTGTAGTTGAATACTTCAACCTTCCTTTTACATGTGTAACCCATTATTCTGCCCTGAGGGGAAGAGAAAATGAGAATGACTGCAAGACCTAAAGAGAATGAATCAAAGGGAACAAGGGTCTGAACCGGGGGAACAACCTAAGCACCAATTACCAAAGCCACAAACTGTAAGACAAGGTCAAAAAGGATTGCAAAGTGTTCAAAATTCAGGAAAATCAAACATGAAAATAAAGCACAAAGAAGGGTTTTGCAATGCAAGTAGTCGGATAAGAAAGGAGAGATCAGCTAATATCACCAGGAAATGCTTGGCTGTAAAAACATAGCAATGACAAACAAAAGTGGTAGCAAGCAGAACTGACAGGAGCCAGCCAGCCATTCTCCAACCTGCTATATTCTAACACAGGGTCACAGGGGTCTGCTGGAGCCAATCTCAGCCAGCACAGGGCAGGAACAAATCCTGGGCATGGCGCCAGCCCACCGCAAGGCACACACACTAGGGACAATTTCGGATCGCCAATGCACCTAACCTGCATGTCTTTGGACTGTGAGAGGAAACCCACGCAGACACGGGGAGAACATGCAAACTTCTCGCTGGGAGGACCCAGGAAGCGAACCCAGGTCGCCTTACTGCGAGGCAGCAGTGCTACGACTGTGCCACCATGCCACCCTGAAAGGAGCTCGCACTTAAAATCACCAAGTATGAAAAGGGGCTGAGCAAATCAAGTCTCACAGAGCCAGATGGCATACGATGGGTCCGGAAAGCCCAACCCTTCATACGTTCTGTGCCCTTTACTGTGATGTAGATTTCATTTGAAATGGATAAATCTGACATTTCTGCTCTTCAATCTGCACTCAGTAACCCAAAATGACAAAGTGAAAACATTTCAGAAAGCTTCACCGGTTCAACAACAACAGACAACTGACATCTCTCTGTTTTATTACTGTCCTTGAATGTGATGTGGTGGAATGGACTCCATACTGGACCACACCAGTGGCGGTGCCATCACTGTTCCTCACCTGGTATTGAGACAAGCTTCTGGAGTTCTTTCTTCAGTCGGGTGATTTCTTTACAAAGCTGAATGTCATCCATCCTGGAAGCAGAGAGAGGAACAGAAAAGGAGGAAGAGGAGGAGGAGGAGGAGGAGAAAGTGAAAAGAACTAAGAGAAAGACAGAAAGGAGGTCATCAGACAAGGGTCTTCTAAACACAAAAAAGGCTGAAGGGAAGCTAATGGTACCCACATCATGACCTATAATATTAAAACGTAATTATTTTTTTTTTTACATTTGTATTTAAAAAGATAATGCATTTTGAAATCCCAACCATCCTTTCCAATGGTCCCAGTTGCACCTCATAGTGTCAATCATTCTCAATGTGCTTTCATCTGAGGGCAGGCTGCGGAGTGGAAAAGTGGGAAGCGCTACTATCTCAATGCACGCTGACCCAGGTTCAGCTTCCACTGGGGGAACTGTTGGGGGTGAATGGCAACTCAAATATATGGGGTGAGGTGGTAAGGTGATCACATCATGGGATACTTTGGTCAGGGGGGCACTTTCATACCAGAGATCAAAAATCAAAAACAACCCCTTACTCATGATCACTGGCCTTAAAGTAGTCTAAAATGACACCTTACATGTTTATGTTTGACGTCTGACATTTTTAACCTTCTGGGAGTGTCTCTTTGAGGGACAAGACCCCCACTAAAAACATCAAATATTAGAAATAATATATTCATGATCAGCAACCTCAGCAAAAAACAACACTTCACATATTTAGAATACCAATCCCCATTAAGTTTTATGAAAAGGAGTAACTTTGACCCCTTGTATCCCAATGGGGGCTGAACCCCTTGGGGGGCAGTTGAATGTGGCATGCACAACTTCAGGTCCTTCTGTTGGTTTAATGTTTGTCACAAAGGTGTACTTTTGTGCACAAAGTACAGTCCAAAAATGGACTAAAATATTTTTCAGGACTAGAGAGCCAAAAGATTGACATTTTGCATATCTAGACATTAAGATACGTTGAACGGTATTTCACATGTGGGGTTTTCTCGTACCAGTGAGTTAGAATTGATATCAACTGAAGGGGCATTCGGGCAATCCAGGGTTAATTCTTTCCTTGTGGCCATCACTGCCTATAGATGGATAGATATGAAAAGCACTATAAGATAGATAGATAGATAGATAGATAGATAGATAGATAGATAGATAGATAGATAGATAGATAGATAGATAGATAGATAGATAGATAGATAGATAGATAGATAGATTTAGCATAGTTGGCAGGATTACACAGATAGATAGATAGATAGATAGATAGATAGATAGATAGATAGATAGATAGATAGATAGATAGATAGATAGAGCGTAGTTGGCAGGATTACACAGATAGATAGATAGATAGATAGATAGATAGATAGATAGATAGATAGATAGATAGATAGATAGATAGATAGATAGATAGATATAGCGTAGTTGGCAGGATTACACAGATAGATAGATAGATAGATAGATAGATAGATAGATAGATAGATAGATAGATAGATAGATAGATAGATAGATAGATAGATAGATAGATAGATAGATAGATAGATAGATTTTGCATAGTTGGCAGGATTACACAGATAGATAGATAGATAGATAGATAGATAGATAGATAGATAGATAGATAGATAGATAGATAGATAGATAGATAGATAGATAGATAGATAGATAGATAGATATAGCGTAGTTGGCAGGATTACACAGATAGATAGATAGATAGATAGATAGATAGATAGATAGATAGATAGATAGATAGATAGATAGATAGATAGATAGATAGATATAGCGTAGTTGGCAGGATTACACAGATAGATAGATAGATAGATAGATAGATAGATAGATAGATAGATAGATAGATAGATAGATAGATAGATATAGCGTAGTTGGCAGGATTACACAGATAGATAGATAGATAGATAGATAGATAGATAGATAGATAGATAGATAGATAGATAGATAGATAGATAGATAGATAGATAGATAGATAGATAGATAGATAGATAGATTTAGCGTAGTTGGCAGGATTACACAGATAGATAGATAGATAGATAGATAGATAGATAGATAGATAGATAGATAGATAGATAGATAGATAGATAGATAGATAGATAGATAGATAGATAGATAGATAGATAGATAGAGTGTGACATTTGGCTTTTTAACGTAAATACACACACACACACAGACGCACACAGTGAGGTTTGAAAACTCACCAGAATGACTAAAAAGGATGAAAAATGTAAAAATAAAGAATAAAAAAAAAAGAACACTTCACTTCTGTCTTGTTGATATATAGGAGCTCCAGTTCCATTTCTTGTCCCATGGGAATGGAGAACTGGAGACACTGGGATCTGAATCCACCAACTAATTGTACTTATTTTTGGCACTGTCTGCAGAATATGCCTGTTTGATCCCCTGCAAAATGGTAGAATTCTCAGTGCACACAGCATACCACATCTCCCTCTTCTTTTCTCAATAATTAAGACTTTACATACAAAATGATCTAACAAGAGGACGCACGCTCTCCCCTTAGGCAGCCACAGCGAGAGCCCGACTGTGCAGCCAGAATGAATCACTCTCTCCAACATCGGCCAGCATGCCATCCAACAAAAGCAAATTGAAAGAAGCTGTCATCAGGTGTCAGCTTTGTTTCTGTTTCAAAATCTCAAAGGTAGTTTAGTTTAATTAACTTAACGAATATTATCAAAGCTGGCTTTGCTTTGTTTAAATGCACTTCCAGCAGCCTAATCAGCAGGCAGTGGTTAACTGCTGAAAAGGTTAACTGGATTCCAATCTGAATAAATGAGATGACCATATTATTTAACAAACAAACATCGATGTAAAGTAGGACAAACACTTAACTTTGTAGTGAACTGCCTACAGTGTAACACGATGAATGCAAGTTGAATTTGTTCTGATATCCTTTGTGCAGATTTAACCCTTGTGTGGGTCTTTCTGTGTGAGATGGCAGTCTTAGGAAGTTTGTCTGCAAGAGGCCACAATAGCTATTAATAATGATATAGAGTCTGAGACACAGGCTTTACAGGAAAGCACTCAAGAGAGGGAGCATCAGTGAAGAGACAGTCACAGGCACAAAAGGCACTGAAGGCACTGAAAGTGAACCTAGGGCAAGAGATACGATATTTAAAAGATATTTGCAATTACCTGCCTTTGACAGGTATTGTGGTTAGTTATTGAAGAATCTGGCTGTGCTGCCTATCTAAGATGGGTTGAATTCTAAGTAATCAACGCAGACCTCAGTGGCAAAGTTTGCAGTGCACCATACAATGCATATATGTCTCTGCTATATGTCATTTGGTATGTGATTTATAAAAACAGGGTTGATGTTTGTGATTTGCCATCTGTTGGAATGACAAAGGCAATACTTACTTCTCTGTTAAATGCCTTTGGTATGGGATTTGTAAAAGCATGGCTAATGTTTGTGATGTGCCATCTGTTGGAATGACAAATGTAATGCATACGTCTCTGTTAAATGCCATTTGGTGTGGGATTTGTAAAAGGTAGTTCTGACGGCCGGTGAGGATGAAACACCCTCGAGGCAGCTATCAGTCCTAGAGTCTACATGTTCCACATCATCTCATTGATTGTTATTATCTTGATCACCGTCATTATCACCACATATTCATCTTGCAACAAATCTGCTTATTTTCAAAGCATCAGCAAATTTATACCTTTTTTGCTATAACAACTACAGACTCTATTTAGAATAATATTTTCTGAGATTTGCCATCAAAACAAATTCACTAGATGGTAGCACTTTAGAAGGTAACTGAGGTGGGGCAGCAGAGCTGCATCTGTAATGGCTGTATACTAAGGTATGAGTTCTCTCATATGTCACGTCTTGATAGACTCAGTGATGTTCAAGTTAACTCATTCTCACACTCAAAGTGTAAAAGTAGATTAGGGTTACATATATATATATATATATATTGTGACAGGCATCCAGGGACCTTACTCCACCGGGATGCCGCGAGAAGGGAAGGAATGGGTGAAGGGCAATATCTTCCCTGGAACGTAAGAGGGCAGCCACCCTGGATTGTATGGGGACCATGGACCTAGGCAGCCCAACCCTTTTGAGCGATGTGGCCACGAGGACACCTGGGCAGCTCCGGAACTGGGGTATGCAGCACATCCAGAAGTGCTGCCAGAAGAGGAGCTGCACGGCTTAACGAGCCCATGTGGGATGGAATGCAGCCACACCAGGAAGTGCAGCCTAATTTAGGTCAATTATAACCTGGAGCGCTTCTGGGTGGGCTATAAGAGAAGCCAACACCTACCACTCAAGGAGCCGGAGTTGGGAGGCAGAGGACGGAGCGTGAGGGTGAAGAGTCGAGGCGGAAGAAGAATAAAAAGAAGAAGCGAGACTTTGTTGGTGAATTGTGCACTGTTTGCTGTGTCATCAGGTGTTGGGTAATAAAGTCTGTGTGTTTTTGGACTTGTGACCTCCGCGTCTGTCTGTGCCTGGGTACGAGGTTCACTATATATATATATATATATATATATATATATATATATAAGGGCGGCACGGTGGCGCAGTGGTAGCGCTGCTGCCTCGCAGTTAGGAGACCCGGGTTCGCTTCCCGGGTCCACCCTGCGTGGAGTTTGCATGTTCTCCCCGTGTCTGCGTGGGTTCCCTCCGGGCGCTCCGGTTTCCTCCCACAGTCCAAAGACATGCAGGTTAGGTGGACTGGCGATTCTAAATTGGCCCTAGTGTGTGCTTGGTGTGTGGGTGTGTTTGTGTGTGTCCTGCGGTGGGTTGGCACCCTGCCCGGGATTGTTTCCTGCCTTGTGCCCTGTGTTGGCTGGGATTGGCTCCAGCAGACCCCCGTGACCCTGTGTTCGGATTCAGCGGGTTGGAAAATGGATGGATGGATATATATATATATAACTTATGTATTTATTTTCTGCCATTTATCATAGTCATTTAAAGAAATCCATTTAAAGGTTTCGTTCTGTAGGTTGTATCCTCAGTCATTAGCCAGTCTGGAAAATTACTCTCAGAATTTAACTCTGTGGCTCTGCCCACTCATTCAAATGAAGGACCAATTGACCAATCAGAGGAGTGACTTTCATGGTTGTTTGCAGCTTGGGGGTTGGAGGGTGTATTTGAGCAGCAATATTTGCTTACTTGAAATGGACGAATCACTACTGGGCTAGATATTGGGCGGGACTGTGACAGTGATTGGGCTGTAAAGTGCCTCTCAATTCTGGAAACCCTGGGTGGAGAAAAGAAAAGAATTTTCTAGATGGGTAGTGCGCACATTTAGAAATTACATGAGGAATGGTTAAGTTGTCAACCAGATAACTAAAGTTATGTTACAAGGGGAATTTGGTTATAAATGAACTTCATTCACTGCGGTGGGTTGGCACCCTGCCCAGGATTGGTTCCCTGCCTTGTGCCCTGTGTTGGCTGGGATTGGCTCCAGCAGACCCCCGTGACCCTGTGTTCGGATTCAGCGGGGTTGGGAAATGGATGGATGGATGAACTTCATTCAGACATTAATTTAAAAAGTACAATGGCATGCAAAAGTACTCAATCCCTTTGAAAGTCAACAGAATTTTCTGCATGACAAGAGATTTGTACACATATTTATCCATTTGGTATTTTGAATGTGAACTCTTAGGCTGTAACAATACATTCCTAAAGTCAAAATAAACAATTTCTCTGTAGATATTTAACTGAAGAAGAAACTCCAAAGTTAGTGTTTGCATAAGTACAGTATTTAAATCTCTGTGCTTTGGAAGCTCCAGGTTTATACAAATTAATCACAAATGACACAAAAGTGACAGTCATAATTAAACATAATGAGGTGTTACTTGTGAGTCCTTTCTATCTCTGTAGATATAAAAAGCCCCCTTTGTAAGGACCATAGTCTTGGTTGGACAATCACTGCAAAAATGAAGACAAAGGAGCATTCTGCTGATGGGAAGAAGAAAGGCAAGAGTTTGAATGTCCCATCAAGCACTGTTGGATCCATCATCAGAAAGCTGAAGGTTCATCCCAGACTCTTACTACAACATGCCGTTCCTCAAAACTTAACATCAAAGCAAGACGTCAACTGGTGGGAGAGGCTACTAAAACTCCAACTGTCACTCTCCAAAGTTGGCAATGCTCTTTGGCGGTGTCATGATCTGCTCAAGTCCTGAAAGCTCAGCTGCCAAAAACATTTCCCAAATTGCCCAATAGAGGGGGAAACCACCGTCAAAACTACCCCGTCTAGAAATCCAAAGGGCCAAGACAAAGCTTGATAAAAATCAAAGGTTTATTTTTACAAAACCCGTGCAGGCAAAAAGCTCAGAAGAGCACAAAGAATTCCCGGAAAGGCAAGGGTGAAACACAGAAAACAGAGTCCCAATACAGCATCGAAAAAAATCGTACTCAAGGTAGCGCTGAGGTTCAAATAAAATTAGTAACACAGTCCCAATAGAGCAGTGGTTTTCAATATGTGGGGCGGGCCCTCCTAGGGGGGCGCGAAGATGTGAAAAAAAGAAAACAAGAATTGAAAATATGAAAAATACATCTATTGAAACCAAAACAAATTAACTTAAACTACATTCTGATACTAGAAAAATAAATATAGAGGTAGATAGATGTCGATAAAAGTTAAGTAGGTATACAGTAATAAAATATGCATCTATGATATATCATTAATTAAAAAAGAACAAATTGGTATTAGTGGGCTCCTTTCAAAAAAACCATAGGGGGGCGCAATTAAAACTGTTACAAAAACTCGGGTCGCAAATACTTAAACGTTGAGAAACGCCGCAATAGAGAATCCAAAAATCGTAGGTCAGAGATAAAGCACAGGTTCGAAATCCAGAAATGCAATAGACAACAGCAACTCACAAGAACTCTCCTCTCCCTGGCGCATTCATTGGGAGGACCTCTCCCTTAAATAGGGTGGAAGGCTGTTCCTAGTGGTGATTGGTAGGTGGCCCCGCCCCATAAAGCACAAGGATATAACTAATGCCCTCCCCCTTTTCTAGCATTCACACAGAAAAATATGCACAATAAAAAAAGCACTAATACAAATAAATGATACAAAGTTAAACAAGACAGACATGAAACACAACGGTGAACGACAGCCAAGTGGAAAATGCTGGCTGAAACATGTCAGGCTGGAGTGAAGCTGCAGGGGTCCACAATTTCAAGAGCTCTCCACAAAACAGGCCTCTATGGGAAGGAAGCAAGAAAGAAGCCATTCCTCAAGGAGGTCCACATAAAAGTACGTATGGCATTTGCTACAAAACATGAGAAAGACCCAGTTAAGATGTGGTAGAAGGTTTTATGGTCAGATGAGACCAAAATAGAACTTTTTAGCCAAACCTCAAAGAGGCAAGTATGGTGTAAAACTAATGCTGGTTCTGCCTCCAGAAACACTACACCTACCGTGGCATATGCTGGTGGCAGCATCATGCTATGTGCTGGGACTGGGAATCTTGTCAGAGTTGGAGGGACAATAGATGAACACAAATATCGCACAATATTTCAGTAGAACTTGTTCCAATCTGCTGAGAAGATTCATCTTTTAACATGACTAGGGGGCTCTGCCCCCTGCTCACTTTGCTCGCCCGCTCCCAGGTTTGGTTTACCAGATATACAATTTAAAGAGATTCCATTTCATGGGAATTGTTACATATGCATTATTTTCACTTTTACTTTAAAACTTTTGTAAAAACAATACTTGTCCTTTATTTCCGGCCCAAGGCATGGTTACATCTCTTTCTCGCAGGACGTATAACGCTGCTCGCGTTGTGAAGCGGGTGAGGCTGAACGCACACTAAGGAGAAGCGGTTGGATCATCTGCTGGCTTTCTGCTGCTGACAAGCTGTGTGTTTAGCTTGTCGCTTGTCGTTGTTTTAAGAGCTGGGAGCCCATGAAGCGTGTCTGCCAACAGCAATCCAACAACTGCTAGGTTAGATGTCTGTGGACTTGTTTTAAATGATGTCTCACTGCCTTGTCTCGCGTGACTTTGTAAAAACAATACTTGTCCTTTATTTCCGGCCCCGGGCATGGTTAAATCTCTTTCTCGCAGGATGTAGAACGCTGTTCGCGTTGTGATGGGGGTGCGGCTGAACGCACACTAAGGAGAAGCGGTCGGATCATCTGCTGTCTTTCTGCTGCTGTCGCGCTGCCCCTCGATCTTTTTAAAGCCTGTACAGCAGCTGTCCTTTTGCCACTTCGCGTCTCTGCCACTTGCGTTGTGAAGGGTGGGGGAGGGGGTGGGTAGGGGTTAGGGTGGCTGAACGCATGTAAGGAGAAGCGGTCGGATCATCTGCAGGCTTTCTGCTACTGGCGAGCTGCGTGTTTTGCTTGTCGCTTGGTGTTGTTTTAATAGCTGGGAGCAAGTTAAAGTGTCTCTTGCGGGACTTCAAATTGTCTTCCGAGAAGACCACGTCTCGTCTCCCTAGTCTCCCTTCCAAAGATTTTTTTTTTTATAATAGAGAGATAAGGACTTTAAGCATAAGGTCAAAGAGACACTGAAATGGTTCAAAAACAGAAAGGTGAATGTTTTGGACTGGCCAAGTCAAAGCCCCGAACTTAACCCTATTGGGAATCTGTGGCACTGCTTGAAAACTGCTGTCCACCCCACCAACCTAGAGGGTCTCTATAAAGAATGGGGAAAAATCCCTCATGAACAATAAGCAAAACTGGGACATACCTTCCCCAAAAGAATGAAGGCAGTTACTGCAGGAAAAGGGTTCTCGACAAAGTATTCATGTGTAAGGTTTGAATACTTAGACAGACACTAACTTTGGAGTTACAGTAATCCCTCACTATATCGCGCTTCGACTTTCGCGGCTTCACTCTATCGCGGATTTTATATGTAAGCATATTTAAATATATATCGTGGATTTTTCACTGGTTTGTGGGTTTCAGTGGACAATGGGTCTTTTCATTTCTGGTACATGCTTCCTCAGTTGGTTTGCCCAGCTGATTTCATACAAGGGACACTATTAGCAGATGGCTGAGAAGCTACCCAACCAGAGCACGTATTACGTATTAAATAAAACTCCTCAAATATATTGTGAGCACGGGGGCTGTTCGCACCCCTAGAGGATACGGCCGCTCCTAAAAAAACGCTGAAAGACTACCTTCACTTTGCTCCCTTCCTTGCTGGGCTTACTTGTGGTTACTTTGTCAAGCCATATGCTTCCCACACGGTGCTTCACATACTTAAAAGCTCAAACAGCCCTATTGATTTTTGATTGTTTGCTTTTCTTTCTCTTGCTCTGACATTCTCTGCTCCTGACGGAGGGGGTGTGAGCAGGGGGTCTGTTCAAGATTATTATAGTTAACGAAAACTAAAATCAAAACTGAAACTATTATTAAAAAAACATTTTCGTAAACTGAAATAAAATAATTAACAAAACCGAAATGAAAAACTAAAACTAAATAAAACTATTAAAGTAGCTGGAAAGACTAACTGAAATAAGATAATAATTTACTAAAATATTTTTAGTTTTCGTTTTTGAATGAATATTCTTGCCATTAGTCTTTAACCCTTGTAAGTTTTAACTCTTAAACAGAAAGTCATCCACCACGAGCCGCCCGCATATATTCATCCAGTGAACGGCGGCTGGTGACTGAGGGCGGCTGTTCACACAGCATTTGCGGTGACAGAGCAAGCTGAGTGCGGGTGCGTAAAGCATGCGAAATAGAAAGCGATTTTCATGCCACCTTTCTTTGCGCTTGTTCTATATCAAGATGTAATTCAAACGGCTGAAATCAGAATGTGCTTGTCAACAAAACATTTACCATATGGACAGAAAAATCACGAGTGAGTAACGTTTCAGTTTATTTCTCAGGTGTCTGCTTTTTGTTGACAGCAATTCACCTGCCACTTCGCACTGGAGAAATCATTTTTACTTTCTCATATACGAAGTATAGAGAAAGTATAGTAATCATGAAAAAATTCGACCAAGATATTTTGATGAATCTTGACGTTATAGACTAACCAGTGTCCAACAATATTGTTCTTTGGAACTGTGTGTGCGTGTGCGTGTGCGTGCGTGTGTGTGTGTGTGTGTGGGCCTGTGTGTGTGTGTGCGTGTACTTGTGTGTGTGTGTGTAAAAACACGATAACTCAAAAACGCAACTAGATAGATGGATGAAATTCAGCATGTGGTTGTTACGCCACAATTATACTTCTGTATTAACTGTTGGGCCAAATCCATCACCCAGAAGTGGTACTTTACCTGAACACATACTCGATTTTTTTTTATTTATACAGTTGCAGAGTCCGATTTATTCAAATTCACTTTTATAATAATTGTTCAATATATTATTAAATTGATTTCTTGTTGATGGTTCCTTAATGTACAGAATATAAAAATATAATCATTGTCTTGCGGTTTACTCCTCAAATGTCCATCCCCATATCTGAGTATACAAGAAAATCGAGGGGAGAGCACTCCCGGTTTTTGAAAATAAAATGGCACTGATTGAGAGACTGACTAGGTCATCATACAAGATCAGCATGTTGTTGCTGACCAGTCACTTTTGCTTTAAAAACATTGTTTAACAACGAAGCGATACAAACAAAGGTAGACAGTCTGATAAGTGATGAAAAACTAAACATACTAATGGGTTTTGTATTTATTCCATATTTATTAATTTTTATCTTTTTCAGTTCATATTCACAACTCAAAATACCTGATATTGTGAAAGTAATCCATTAGCAGAATTATATTTTAAAATATTTGTCTCCCTTTTTTCAATGTTTTTCTCTCTTTATCAAAATAGATAGTTGAAATATCATATTCTTTTTGTTCTTAACATCAGCCTTATCAAACATATTGCATACCAGGGATTTTTCCTGCCTTGCATCCAAACCTGCTGAGGTAGACTCCAGATTTCCTGCAGTTCTACTCTGGATAAACAGGTTTAGATAATGTATATGTTGTTCTTAATCTCAGACTCTCTGAGATCTCTGTTGTTTTATGCCTGTCCGTACTCCTATTACCTGCTCTTGCTCTTCTCATTATGGGCTTACTGTCCTTTATGGTGGTCTATTCAAGTCTCACTGCCCCTAACCTTGACACTACATGCTTGTTGTTCTTTGTTTCCCTTAATACAGCTAGGTGGAGTCTGCACACTCATTCAAGTCTAAGAGCCTTGTTCTTCCTAAGCCCCTGTGATTTTCATGAGAAAATATTTTTAAAATGATAAAATTGTGTAAAATTGTTCATATTCAGTGTCTAGTTTTGATTATGCTTGTTATTATCAGACAAAAACAAAACCAGATAGTAAACCAGGCAGTGTAGTATGCTTCCACTAACATTAAACTCATATCCAAATCTGTTAAGTGTACAGTTCTGTCTGATTGTGACACAAAACTAACTCCATAGACGCTCCATGCCATAATTAGTAAAACTAAAACTGAAACTAATATATATAAAAATAAAATAGAAATGTCTTTGTGAAATAAAAACTAAACTAAAACTAAAAATACGCAATGAAGGAAAACTAAAACTAAACTGAATTTCCAAGTAAGGTCAGAAAAAATATAGAAATAAAAACTAATATAAAAAGGCAAAACTATAATAACCTTGGGTCTGTTCACACCCCTAGAGGATACGGACGCTCGTCTAAAAAGTGCTGAAAGACTACCTTCACATTGCTCCCTTCCTTGCAGCTGCTTTGTCAAGCAACATGCTTCCCGCACGGTGCTTTGAATACTTAAAAGCCCAAAAAGCACCTGTCAGTTTTTGATTGTTTGCTTTTCTCTCTCTCTCTGACATTCTCTGCTCCTGACATGCACTCCTTTGAAGAGGAAGATATGTTTGCATTCTTTTAATTGTGAGACGGAACTGTCATCTCTGTCTTGTCATGGAGCACAGTTTAAACTTTTGAAAAAGAAACAAATGTTTGTTTGCAGTGTTTGAATAAAGTTCCTGTCTCTCTACAACCTCCTGTGTTTCTGTGCAAATCTGTGACCCAAGCAAGACAATATAAAAATAACCATATAAACATATGGTTTCTACTTCACGGATTTTCACCTTTCGCGGGGGGTTCTGGAACGCAACCCTCGCGATCGAGGAGGGATCACTGTATTCTTCTTCAGTTTATCATGGTTTATTTTGACTTTGGAAATGTATTGTTGCAGAATAAGAGTTATTAAAAATTACTGAATGGACAACTGTATGCAAATCTAGAAGACTTTCAAGGGGATGGAATACTTTCCACGCCATTGTAGCCTATTGAAAGGCAAAGCTAACTGGCTTGATAGACTACGGCGTGTCACTGTTGTTCCTAAAGACCATGCTAACTGAGCCAACCCACCAAACTGTGCAAGGCCGTCTATTAGGGGCTAGATGAACTGGGACCTCAGTGAAAGTCGGAGTTTGGGGGGGGGGGGGGGGTGCATCAGACTTACTTGAAGGTAGCTGACTGTCAGGAGTCGCAAACGCCTAAGAATTCCAAAGCACGTAGTCCCACAAATGCCCACTAGAGGGTGAAACTATCAAACCAGGTTAGTAACAAGGGCAAACAACAATCTTTACATATACTGTAAAAATATTTATCAATAACCAAAAAAAAAATGTTCTGTTACACGGAGTAGCTCTGAAGAACACAAAAGGTGTACAATGTCTGTTAAAGACAAATCCAAAATCGAACAGAGTGCTGATACGATATCTCAAGTAGAGCAATAGATCAATTAAAAAAATCCAGTAAATGGTGAAACACGAGCAAAACACTAATCCACTCACCACCCCAAAGCATATTCATAATGAGCCACCAGGAACTGTGGAAGATCCCCCCAGATTCATAAGGGGGTGGGCAGCTCCTGGCAGTGGCTTGCATGCATAAAGAAACAAGGAGCAGTGCGCATATTCATCAAATGCAACATTAACATAACCAACTTAAATCAAAGAATCGAAAATGAACAAAAGAGACATAAATCATGAACTTGAACCCCCACCTCCCAGCACTGAGACATGACACCATACAAACTCAACAAGAAAACGTTCCAAAGTAATGAGATCAGATGATAAAAAAATCACCACTTTTAAAAATATGAAAAACTTTATAAGGGGGCAGTGTTTCACAGATAATTATTGTAAAAGTATTTGGGCTTACATGTATCTGAGCTCCGACTCCCTCCTGACCAGGACCTCCCTTATCCTTTCAATCTTGAAGAGCTCCCCCTCGATGTCATCTATAGTGATGGTAGAGTCTGCCATGGAAACGATGTCTTCATCTGGAAAGAAATAAAAGAAAAAGACAAGAAAACGATCCCGGTGTCTACAGGGGCTCAACTTGCTGGAAGCAGACAGTTTGAAGTAGGACCTCCTCCATTTCCCAGACTCCCAGGAAAATAAAAATATTTGGATTAGCAGCAACTGGGGAAAAGTGAAAAGCCAGGCAGACACACAGAAATCGAATAGCTCAACGGTTCTCTTTGCTCAGTTTACAAAGCCTACTGAAATTTCACTGTAGATGTGGGGACTCGGAGTGAGTCACCTGTCCTGCTGGAGCTGAAAGTGCATACCGAGGGAAAGAAGTGCATACATTAAAGTTACCTTTGTGGTTGTGTTGCAAAACTGAAAGCAATAAAGTGTTTTGCTTCTTCCCTAATGTTTAAATGGTTTCATTTTATCTTCGTAGATTTTTTTCATTACTGTTCATTGTTTTCCAGACTGCTCCAATCACTGGTAGGTGATCCTACTGAGGATGTAGAACAGCTATTCCAAAAATGAAGAACACAAGGTGAAGCTTTCAACTAGACTTTCTGTGTTCTGCAATGCATTATTTCCATTGTTCTGTTAATTTATTATTGGTCCATCTATCCAGCAGAGGGCGCTAGCTCCCTGGTTAGAATAACTTCTTTTGTAATTGTAGCATTTTAAGTAACCCAAAACTATCCATATTACTAACTGAGAATGGTAAACTGGATATGGACGCAGGTACATGCCCATGGACGCAGGAGACATAGTGCGCAGGCGCCACACAAAAACGAGGAATCAGCCCCCCGCCCCAGAGTGAAACGGGAGAGACTACAAACGACACAGCCACACAAACAAGAGGAGTCAGCGCCCCGCTCCAGAGTGAAACGGGACAGACTACGGAGTCCACAAAGGTCCACAACACACAGCATAATCAAACCTGAGATGGTACGGAAAGCACAGGCGCCTACAACGCGCTATACACCGCCAACAACGAAAGAGCTCAACTAACAGAAATAAGAAATAAAGCAACAAGCCCAGAAAATACGGAACCCTAAACGTCCACAACACACAGCAGAGGCAAACCCGACATAGTACGGAAGGTGCAGGTGCCTACATCGCGCGTCGGAAGGCGCGGGAAAGTACGAAAGGTAAAGGCGCCTACACAGCAAAGTGAAACCCGACATAGTACGGAAGGTGCAGGCGTCACCGCCATATTGGGAGTGGCACTACTGCGGAGTGAAGGCGCAGGCGTCACCACCATATTGTGAGTGGCACTACGGCGGAGTGAAGGCGCAGGTGTCACCGCCATATTGTGAGTGGCACTACTGCAGAGTGAAGTTAGGAATAATGTGCTGCTTGGGATTGTACAAACCGCTGAACGTTTTATACCAAATTCAAACACAATACAGCTCAACGATACAAACACGAGCCCACCTGGATAAGATCAATGAACGCAGGCGCCTACAACGCGCGTCTGAAACTGCGGAAGCAAAGCAGGCACGGGTTCAAAACGAACGAGCTCGACTGACGGATATACAAACATGAGCCCGCCTGGATAAACTCAATGAACGCAGGCGCCTACAACGCGTGTCTGAAATGCCGCGGGCAAAGCGGGCACGGCTCCAAAACGAACGAGCTCAACTAATGTATTTCAGGATACCCAACGCCAGGAGTAGGCGATCGAAGCGAGCAGGGGGCGGAGCCCCATTGTACAGATATAATTTAAAAAGGCGAAATCCCTCCCATGGTGATACGGCGGTAAGAAATCACATAAGAGAAAATAACTTAGCTTTCTTTAATGAGGATTTACGTGGCATAACAGACAAGGAAGCCAATGAGAAACCCATATGAGAGTCTGCCATTTTTGGCGCTGCGCTGAAAGGATTTTCAGGATCGGATAACGTAATCTTCCATCTGTCCGTTGGCTTCAAAGTGTGCCGGGCAATGTTCCAAGGCTTTATACTCTTTCTCCATGTGCAGGCCCTTACTTACAGTAGGTAAATTATGCCATTCCAAACAAGGCAAAGAGGGGATTCAATTTCATGCACGTAGAAATAGTACAATGCCCATTTTTGTAGTTGTCCCTTTCTCGTCTTCTAATGCTTGCCTAGCAGTTCTAAATGATGAGCCCCTATATGCTAAATCTGGCCTTAGCTGTACATTTGAGAAGAAGCACATTTAAAATATTTGCACAGAGCACAGTGACATTAAACTCACAGTATATTCTGATTACAGTCCAATTATGTATTATCTGTTAATTGTATTCTATTTAGTTATTATTATCTATGTGAGTTTTGCTGTTCTCTAATGTTCCTTGTATTTTGTGGGTGGAGTCACCTGTCCATCACCATTAAGGGACCGCCCCCAGCTCATATTAAGGCAGGCTGGGAACTGAAGTCCAGGGCAGTTCATTTTCAATGCATTCTGGTGGGATTGGTGAGTATTGTATTTTATATTCTTTGATTATTTCTTGATTTTGCTACTTAGATTTACATAGTCCTCTAATAAATCCAAGCCAGGGGTTGCAGGTGATCCCCCTCCCTTGTGGGGGCATGTTAAGCATTTTCCAAGACATTTCCATTGTTCTACAGTTGAAGATTTGAGATGCAGATCGGGAGATGGACGAAATCGAAAAACAGGCAAAAAGTTAAAAACCAGGAGACAAAAAGGAAACTCAAGTGAAAGTGAAATGAAAATCAGGATCTAAATTTGTTGCAAAAGGTCAGGCCTGAAAACGCTAGAAAAAGGGTTAGAAATAGACCAAATTTGACACAAAAAGGCAATGTTTCTCTCCGTAAACTCGGATAAGAACGTGATCTCACTGATGGCATTTTAACCCGTTATGGGAGGACACGAATTCCGAATCCCCACCCCTAACAACTATTGCAGCAACGGTTAGACAAAAGGGCGGCGTTTGTCACAAAATGGTGTTTGTCCCATTTTTTTTTTTTTATAATTTTATTAGTATTATTTGAAGAAAACAACATTCCATACCAGTGTCTGGCCTGTTTCAAAACAAAAATTAGAAATCAGATTGAAACAATAACTCAAAATATTGATATTGATTGATATTTTAAACTCCAAGATATAGCCTTTAACCAATCAAAAAGCCCCCAAAACTGATGCAAATATTATTTAAATAAATACTTTCATAGTATATATTTTTAAGTTATATTTTGAAGAGCATTTTGGCTTGGTGTAGGTCAAAGACAACCACTCTAGTGAAAGCTAGGCTGCCTTCTGATACCCCTACTCTGGGCAGGCTGATGGGATTCCCACCTTTTTAAAGTCCTCATTCCACTTTGGCCACTTTGTAAGATAAATCAGAACACATTTTTGCATGCCACTCTTAATTATTTATGCTCACATGTTGTTGTATTTTTATTTATTTATTTATTGTGTGAGTGCCATGGAGGACAGATGGGCATTCCAGCTGGATGATGGCATGACCTCTGGACCAGATGGAAGGTGCCAAGGGATGGACAAACAGAAGCCAAAGGCCAGGAGCAGTTCCATCCCCCATATGTTAGGAGGCAGTGGACTCCTGGAGGACACCCCACAAGGGGTAATGGGAACTGGAGTTCTGAAGTACAACACTGTTGGTGTCCCTGGGAGCCACAATAGGGTGCTGTCCTGGCTTTCAAATAACCCGGAAATGCTGGTTCACCAGAAGCTGTTATGAGTTGGGAGGCAGAAGGCGAGACTCGACTGGAGGCGGAATGAGTGGATAGAATTTCTTTGTTTGTATGATTATTGGCTGTCCTTTATGCTTAGGGGATTACAAATGACTGGGTCTGGGACACTGTTGTGCCCCCTACTGGTTGCAATTGTCACATTTCACCTTATGTTTATTTATTTGTGTATATTTAAAATGTATATAATTTTGTCCAGAATATTGCTCCATATATACTGGATGAAAACAAATCTGCAATTTTAACAGCAGTTATTAATTGGCAAGTGATGGTGCCCCACAATGTCTATATTTAAAATAAAACAACTCTGGTCCAACTGCATACACAAGTGCTCAGAAACTGGCCCAAATGACCAAAACAAAAAAATGACATTCAGGAGGCCCCCATGTCTGAAATCCCTCTGAAGAAATTGAACACCTTTCTTTCCTTGACCCAGCTTAAGAATATAAGGGGTTCAGAAAATGAATGACTTCTTCTTTCCGCTGCTCCCATTACGGGTTGTCACAGCAGATCATCTTCTTCCATATCTTTCTGTCCTCTGCATCTTGTTCTGTTGCACCCATTACCTGCATGTCCTCTCACCATATCCATAAACCTCCTCTTAGGCCTTCCTCTTTTCATCTTGCCTGGCAGCTCTATCCTTAGCATCCTTCTCCCAATATGCCCAGCATCTCTCCTCTGCACATGTCCAAACCAACACAATCTCACCTCTCTGACTTTGTCTCCCAACCGTCCAACTTGAGCTGTCCAACCTCTAATGTCCTCATTTCTAATCCTGTCCATTCTTGTCACACCCAATGCAAATCTTAGCATCTTTATCTCTTCTACCTCCAGCTCTGTCTCCTGCTTTCTGGTCAGTGCCACCATCTCCAACCCATATAACATAGCGGGTCTCACTACCGTCCTATAGACCTTCCCTTTCACTCTTGCTGATGCCCGTCTGTCACAAATCACTCCTGTCACTCTTCTCCACCCACTCCACCCTGCCTGCACTCTCTTTCTTCACTTCTCTTCCACAATCCCCATTGCTCTGTACTGTTGATCCCAAGTATTTAAACTCATCCACCTTCGCCAACTCTACTCCCTGCATCCTCACCATTCCTCTGACTTCCCTCTCATTCACACACATGTATTCTGTTTTGTTCCTACTGACCTTCATTCCTCTCCTCTCTAGAGCAGATCTCCACCTCTCCAGGGTCTCCTCAACCTGCTCCCTACTGTCGCTACAGATCACAATGTCATCAGCAAACATCACAGTCTGCAGGGACTACTGTCTAATCTCGTCTGTCAACCTGTCCATCACCATTACAAAATGAATGAAATGAAAGAATTTAATTCAAGGTGGCATGGTGCTTGGCGCTGATGCTTAACAGCTTCAGTGATCGGGGTTAAACCGCAGGTCAAGTGGACTTTGTGTTTTTTTTTTTCATATCTATTTTGGTTTTCCCCGTTTCCTCCCACATCTCGAAAGCATTAAGGTTGGGTTAAATGTCGTTCCTAAATTGGCTCGGTGTAAGTGAGTGTGGGTGTGTGCACAAGTGAGGGAGTATGCAGCAAATATAATCATTAATTAGTATGCCGCTGCAATTTAGGCTTAAAATAGCTATGTAGGTAGGCATGTGATTTTCTTTTTGTTTATTTACTTGTTACATATATTTTACATAAATTTACATAAGAATTCTCAGGGCCAGTTAATCCTTTTCATAGTCACAGAAGCCACAGAGCCTGTCCAACTGCATCAGCACACCACAGGACTCACTCAGCTCAGCTCGGACACCTTCAGGGATGTGGAAAGAATGCAAAGTCAGAGTATTCAGAGTCCAAATCTGTAAAGACCAGGCACAGGACGGCAATCCAGGACGCGAGATCCACAACTTAGTGGCACAAACCAGTGCACCATACTCTACACACACACACACACATCGATATATACAGTATATATATATATATATATATATATATATATATTGTGGGATATGGCCGGCCTTTCATCCCGGCCAATACCCCCAGGCCGCCAGATGGAGCTCTCCCTGCAGCATGGTGGTACCCCGAATGCCAGTAGGGAATTATGGACATTGGAGTTTTCATCCACAACCCTGCTGGATACCACAGGGACCCCTAGAAGGCGCTGCAGGGAGGAGCAGCGAGACTTTCGCATACAACCCGGAAGGGCATCATAATCACATGAACAAAAAGACAGACGTACTTCCGGGATGAAAAGAAGACTTTTGGATCTGACCCGGAAGTGCTAAGAAGTCACATGGACAGGGGTTCAGGAGCACTTCTGGGTCACGGACTATATAAAGGACTGTGGGAGATTCCAGAGTTGAGCTGAGCTGGGTGGAAGGGTGACAACGTGTCTGGGAGAGTGGAGGATTGTTTATTATTGATTATTGTAGTGTTTATATGAGTATTGTGGAGAGGAGGGTGCTTTGTGCACTGTTTATTAATAATAATAATAATAATAATAAAGTCAACTATTGGACTTGTACTTGGTATCTGGCATATAGTCTGAGGGTTAGGGTTAGGGTTAGGGTTAGGGCGTGATTGGGAGGAATGGCCTCCCCGATCTGAACCCGAGTGGTGCTTTGTTATTGGACTTCTGTGCTCGTCACAGATTGTCCATAACGAACACCATGTTCAAGCATAGGGTGTTCATATGTGCACTTGGCACCAGGACACCCTAGCCTCAGTTCGATGATCGACTTTGTGGTCGTGTCGTCGGACTTGCGACCACATGTCTTGGACACTCGGGTGAAGAGAGGAGCGGAGCTGTCAACTGATCACCACCTTGTGGTGAGTTGGCTTCGATGGTGGGGGAGGATGCCGGTCAGGCGTGGGTGGCCCAAACGTGTTGTGAGGGTCTGCTGGGAACGTCTGGCAGTAACCCCTGTCAGAAGTAGCTTCAACTCCCACCTCCGGCAGAACTTTGACCACATCCCGAGGGAGGTGGGGGGACATTGAGTCCGAATGGGCCATGTTCTGTGCCTCTATTGTTGAGGCAGCTGACCGGAGCTGTGGCCGTAAGGTGGTCGGTGCCTGTCATGGCGGCAATCCCCGAACCCCGTTGGTGGACACTGGCGGTGAAGGATGCCGTCAAGCTGAAGAAGGAGTCCTACCGGTCCCTTTTGTCCTGTAGGACCCTGGAGGCAGCTGATAGGTACCGGCAGGCTAAGCCGAATGTGGCTTTGGTGGTTGCTGAGGCAAAAACTCGGGCGTGGGAGGAGTTTGGGAAGGCCATGGAGAACGACTTTCGGACGGCTATTGAGGAGATTCTGGTCCACCGTCCGGCGTCTTAGGAAGGGGAAGCAGTGCAGTGTCAACACTGTATATGGTTGGGGATGGTGCGCTGCTGACCTCGACTCGGGACGTTGTGGGTCGGTGGGGGGAATACTTCGAAGACCTCCTCAATCCCACTCACATGCCTTCCAATGAGGAAGCAGAGCCTGGGGACTCGGAGGTGGGCTCCCCCATCTCTGAGACTGAGGTCACCGAGGTGGTCAAAAAAACTCTTTGGTGGCAGGGCCCCCGGGGGTGGATGAGATACGCCCGGAGTTCCTCAAGGCTCTGGATGTTGTAGGGCTGTCTTGGTTGACACGCCTCTGCAACATCGCATGGACATCAGGGACAGTGCCTCTGGATTGGCAGACCAGGGGTGGTAGTCCCCCTTCTTAAAGAAGGGGGATCGGAGGGTGTGTTCCAACTACAGAGGGATCACACTCCTCAGCCTCCCTGGAAATTTCTATTCAGGGGTCCTGGAGAGGAGGGTCCGTTGGATAGTCGAGCCTCGGATTCAGGAGGAACAGTGTGGTTTTCATCCTGGTCGGGGAACAGTGGACCAGCTCTATACCCTTAGTAGGGTCCTGGAGGGTGCATGGGAGTTTGCCCAACCAGTCTACATGTGTTTTGTGGACTTGGAAAAGGCATTCAACCGTGTCCCTCGGGGAATCCTGTGGGGGGTACCCCGAGAGTATGGGGTACCGGCCCCCCTTGATAAGGGCTGTTCGGTCCCAGTACGATTGTTGCCAGAGCCTGGTCCGCATTGCCGGCGAGTAAGTTGAACCTGTTTCCAGTGAGAGTTGGACCTCCGCCAGGGCTGCCCTTTGTCACCGATTCTGTTCATAACTTTTATGGACAGAATTTCTAGGCGCAGCCAGGGCGTTGAGGGGGGTCCGGTTTGGTGGGGCTCAGGATTGGGTCACTGCTTTTTGCAGATGATGTTGTCCTGTTTGCTTCATCAGGCCGTGATCTTCAGCTCTCTCTGGATCGGTTCGCAGCCGAGTGGTGAAGCGGCTGGGATGAGAATCAGCACCTCCAAATCCGAGACCATGGTCCTCAGCCGGAAAAGGGTGGAGTGCCCTTTCAGGGTTGGTAGCGAGATCCTGCCCAAGTGGAGGAGTTCAAGTATCTCAGGGTCTTGTTCACGAGGTGAGGGAAGAATGGAGCGTGAGATCGACAGGCGGATCGGTGCAGCATCCGCAGTAATGCGGGCTCTGCATCGGTCTGTCGTGGTGAAAAAGGAGCTGAGCCGCAAGGCGAAGCTCTCAATTTACCAGTCGATCTATGTTCCTACGCTCACTTATGGTCTGAGCTATGGGTAGTGACCGAAAGAACGAGATCGTGAATACAAGCGGCTGAAATGAGTTTCCTCCGTAGGGTGTCTGGGCTCTCCCTTAAACATAGGGTGAGAAGCTCAGTCATCCGGGAAGGGCTCAGAGTAGAGCCGCTGCTCCTCCGGCATCGAGAGGAGTCAGATGAGGTGGCTCGGGCATCTGATCAGGATGCCTCCTGGACGCCTCCCTGGTGAGGTGTTCCGGGCACGTCCAACCGGGAGGAGGCCCCGGGGAAGACCCAGGACACGCGGAGGGACTATGTCTCCCGGCCTGGCCTGGGAACGCCTCGGGATTCTCCCGGAAGAGCTAGAAGAAGTGGCCGGGGAGAGGGAAGTCTGGAATCTCTGCTCAAGCTGCTGCCCCCGTGACCCGACCTTGGATAAGCGGGAGACAATGGATGGATGGATGGATGGATATATTTATTTATATATTATATATATATATATATATATATATATATATACTATATATATATATTACAGTTAGGTCCATATATATTTGGACAGAGACAACTTTTTTCTAATTTTGGTTCTGTACATTGCCACAATGAATTTTAAATGAAACAACTCAGATGCAGTTAAAGTGCAGACTTTCAGCTTTAATTCAGTGGGGGTGAACAAAACGATTGCATAAAAATGTGAGGCAACTAAAGCATTTTCTGAACACAATCCCTTCATTTCAGGGGCTCAAAAGTAATTGGACAATTGACTCAAAGGCTATTTCATGGGTAGGTGTGGGCAAGTCCGTCGTTATATCATTATCATATATATCATTATATGATTATTATTATTATTATATTATTATATTATTATATCATTATCATTATTATCATTAAGCAGATAAAAGGCCTGGAGTTGATTTGAGGTGTGGGTGCTTGCATGTGGAAGATTTTGCTGTGAACAGACAACATGCGGTCAAAGGAGCTATCCATGCAGATGAAAGAAGCCATCCTTAACCTGCGAAAACAGAAAAAACCCATCCAAGAAATTGCTACAATATTACGAGTGGCAAAATCTACAGTTTGGTACATCCTGGGAAAGAAAGCAAGCTCTGGTGAACTCAGCAACGCAAAAAAAGACCTGGACATCCACGGAAGACAACAGTGGTGGATGATCGCAGAATCATTTCCATGGTGAAGAGAAAACCCCTTCACAACAGCCAACCAAGTGAACAACACTCTCCAGGGGGTAGGCGTATCGATATCCAAGTCTACCATAAAGAGAAGACTGCATGAAAGTAAAATACAGAGGGTGCACTGCGAGGTGCAAGCCACTCATAAGCCTCAAGAATAGAAAGGCTAGATTGGACTTTGCTAAAGAACATCTAAAAAAGCCAGCACAGTTCTGGAAAAACATTCTTTGGACAGATGAAACCAAGATCAACCTCTACCAGAATGATGGCAAGAAAAAAGTATGGAGAAGGTGTGGAACAGCTCATTATCCAAAGCATAGCACATCATCTGTAAAACACGGTGGAGGCAGTGTGATGGCTGCCAGTGGCACTGGGACACTAGTGTTTATTGATGATGTGACACAGGACAGAAGCAGCCGAATGAATGCTGAGGTGTTCAGAGACATACTGTCTGCTCAAATCCAGCTAAATGCAGTCAAATTAATTGGGCGGTGTTTCATGATACAGATGGACAATGACCCAAAACATACAGCCAAAGCAACCCAGGAGTTTATTAAAGCAAAGAAGTAGAAAATTCTTGAATGGCCAAGTCAGTCACCTGATCTTAACCCAAGTGAGCAGGCATTTCACTTGTTGAAGACTAAACTTCAGACAGAAAAGGCCCACAAACACACAGTAACTGAAAGCCGCTGCAGTAAAGGCCTGGCAGAGCATTAAAAAGGAGGAAACCCAGCATCTGGTGATGTCCAGGAGTTCAAGACTTCAGGCTGTCATTGCCAGCAAAGGGTTTTCAACCAAGTATTAGAAATGAACATTTTATTTCCAGTTATTTAACTTGTCCAATTACTTTTGAGCCCCTGAAATGAAGGGATTGTGTTAAAAAAATGCTTTAGTTGCCTCAAATTTTTATTCAATCGTTTTGTTCTCCCCACTGAATTAAAGCTGAAAGTCTGCACTTCAACTGCATCGGAGTTGTTTAATTTAAAATTCATTGTGGTAATGTACAGAACCAAAATGAGAAAAAAGTTGTCTCTGTCCAAATATTTATGGACCCAACTATATATATATAAAGCTGTTGCTAATATGAAAAGAAGCATGTTGCCTAAGTTAGGCACTATATAAGAATCATTTTTTGCAGTGTAGGCTTTGCCCTTTTAAACATAAACATCCAGATGAGAGATAAAGGACAGGCATGTAAATCTTGTATATGCCAGAATGTTCTGGAAATAGAGAGAAGCAGGCAGGGGATGGCGTCCAGGATATTACACAACTATTGAGACTTATTCTTGTGAATGGTATTTGAAAAAGATAATAAAACGACAGGCAAATACGTCCTGCTGTTCTCCAACTGTCTTTATATCACAATGAGTAACAACTGAGTGCTCTTTATTTAGATTCCATAGACTCATCGCATTCTCTGGTTCAATCCACCTTAATTAAAGGATAAGTATCAGTGTGTCCATCCAGTTACTGTGTCTGAAACAGCTTGCTTACCCATGGTCCCCTAGTAGCAAACAGGAGTTTTTCAAAATGAGCAAAAAAAAAAGCAAACATTTGTCCCAGAATGTAGAACACTGCGGGTCAGGTCAGGTTGGGAGCATGCACGATGAAACAGCTCAGGATTCCAGTTGGCAACCCCCCAGGAAGACATGTGGTCCAGTCCCGCCCCCCCCAAGAAATGCAGCCAGGTGTTATGTGGGGGTCCCCTTGGCCTGATCCAGCCTCTGGGGCCTTCAACAATGAGGATCCTATGAGCCTGATGACCCTCGGGGAATCGCGCCACATGACCATAGTGTGGTAACTGACACTCCCTCACAATGCAGGTCATGTGCCTCATTCAGGACTGCATGAGGAAGATACAGGAGTCCAGTCTTCATCTCAGGTCACTGGATAGCATCCATGGCTTGCAACCATGTCAAGCACCAGGACTCTAAAGACTTGGACCTTCGTCCTTTTGCATAGATATCGGGAGCACCATACACCCCTTTCCAGTGACCTCATGACCCCCCATGCTCTCCCAATCCGTCTACCGACTTCATAGGAAGAGTCACCAGAGATATGAATGTCACTGCCAAGGTAAGTAAATCTCTCAATGAGGTCAACACTCTCTCCACAGACAGACACACTGCTGATGGCTGTGCCCAAGAGGTCATTAAAGGCCTGGATTTTGGTTTTTTATCAGGACACTCGCAAGCCCAGACACTCAGACTCCTCACTCAGTCTCTCGAGTGCCCCGATCAGAGCCTCCATTGACTCCGTGAAAATTACAGCATCGTCAGCAAAGTCAAGATCCGTGAATCTTTTTTCACCAACAGATGCCCCACAGACGCTGGACCCCACAACCCTGCCCAACACCCAGTCTACGGAAGCATTGAACAGAGTAGGAGCAGAACAGACCCCTGACAAACCCCAGAATCAACTGGGAAAAACACAGAGGTCCTGCCTCCACTCTGCACAGCACTCACAGTACAAGCGTACAGGCCGGCCATGATATCCAGCAACCTTGAGGGGATCCCGCAATTTCCTCAGGATGTCCCACAGGGTAGCGAAAATCAACAAAGGCTGCAAAGAAACTCTGCCGATATTCGTGTTTGCACTCCATGAGAACCCTCAGTGCCAGGATGCGGTCAATAGTTGACTTTATAGGCAAAAAACCAGACTGCTCCGGTCGCTGGTAGGTGAACAAGTGATCACGGATCCTAGTGAGGATATCCAGCAACCTTGAGGGGATCTCGCGATTTCCTCAGGATGTCCTACAGGGCAGCGAAAATCAACAAAGGCTGCAAAGAAACTCTGCCGATATTCGTGTTTACACTCCATGAGAACCCTCAGTGCCAGGATGCGGTCAATGGTTGACTTCATAGGCGAAAAACCAGACTGCTCCGGTCACTGGTAGGTGAACAAGTGATCACGGATCCTATTGAGGATGTAGGACAACTTTTCTGAAACTGAAGAACACAAGGTAAGGCTATCAACTAGACATTCCGTATTCTGCAATGCATTATTAGCTAAACTGTTGTGAACCACCAGGGGGCGTTGCAGCATCCCAAATCCCTGACACAACCTCACAGACACAAGTCCCAGTGTGAATAAAAGGGTTCAATCTTACAAATACCTTTCACAACAGGCTTTAAACAAAGGAGAAACAAACCACCACACAAGCCTTTTCTTCTCTCTCTCTCTTTCTCTTCTTTCCTCCGCTTTGTCCACTTCCACCCGATTCCAATTTGCCCGGATGTGGCAGGGCGGTTCCTTTAATCTTGGACTAGGGAATACTTCCGTTGTCAGGGCACAGCCCGATGGAAGTACATCCGGCCCAATCAGAAGTTCCACAAAGTAGGGATTGTTAATCCCTTCAGCTTCCCCTGGCGGCCCCCACAGAACCCCAAAGGGTTACATCATGGGACTACAAGTTCCAGCATACCCTGAATTATCTTCCCCAGTCCTTCTGTTATACTGGCCTCCCACAATGGGTAAGGATCCTTGTTCAGTCCCGGCCAGAATGCCAACCTCTCTATGCCATCCATTACAGTGTCATTTAATAAGTCAGCTCCATTGGGTTGCAAAAAGTCAAAGAAAGCCACCTGCTGATATTTTACTAGTCAACTACTGCTGTGCCACTAAAATGTGTGTGTCTCCT
Organism: Erpetoichthys calabaricus; assembly: GCF_900747795.2. NCBI lineage: Eukaryota > Metazoa > Chordata > Cladistia > Polypteriformes > Polypteridae > Erpetoichthys > Erpetoichthys calabaricus. The sequence goes on from NC_041407.2 coordinate 19,519,954, forward strand.
TGTGATTCATAAAGAATATTGGACTGTTAGAGTCACAGATATTTAATTAACTGGTAATCTCAATTGGCAGGAGCAGAGAGTACACCAATGTGCTGAAATGAAATAATTAAAAACACAATTATGAAATAAATAATCACATGAAAAAGTGCAATGATATATTTAAATATGTCATTACATTTTGACTGTGGTGGGTTGGCACCCTGCCCGGGATTGGTTCCCTGCCTTGTGCCCTGTGTTGGCTGGGATTGGCTCCAGCAGACCCCCCGTGACCCTGTGTTCGGATTCAGCGGGTTGGTAAATGGATGGATGGATTACATTTTGAAAAACTGCAATAGCTGTATTAAAAAAGATTGATTGACAGATGACAAAAGCATCTGGAAAAGAGACCTTTTGAAATAAATATTAAGTGATTTTGAAATGTGCCATTTGGAAAAGTCCAACTATGAAATATAAATGACCTTTAAAAATAAGGCAATTTTTAAATAAAACCTGCAAATGTCAAATTCATAGTACATTAGTGAAACTGAATAGCACGTACTGTAGCATTTCGTGACAACTAGTAGTATTAGTAGATATTATTATTAAATATTGTGCTCTGTTTTACAAGATTTATTAAATTATGTGGTTCAGCTATAAACAAAAACATTCACTGCATTTTGCTTTGAAATGAACACAAATTTGAAACTGTTGAAAGAAAAACAAAATGAAAGACAAAGCTGTGCACTGAATAGTAAATGTCCCTGCTTCACAAGGTCCGTCTCATGCCTTTGTTTATTTTAACCTTTTCACAAGAAACCCTTAAAGGGCCTTGGAAATATACATCATAAATTGAACAAAATGAATAGAAAGACCTGCGTTTGGTGTTTGTTGATTTGGAAAAGGTGAAAGAAAGAAAGAAAGAAAGAAAGAAAGAAAGAAAGAAAGAAAGAAAGAAAGAAAAGAAAGAAAGAAAGAAAGAAAGAAAGAAAAGAAATAAAAGATAGATAGATAGATAGATAGATAGATAGATAGATAGATAGATAGATAGATAGATAGATAGATAGATATGAAAGGCACTATATGATAGATAGATAGATAGATAGATAGATAGATAGATAGATAGATAGATAGATAGATAGATAGATATATGAAAGGCACTATATAATACATAGATAGATAGATAGATAGATAGATAGATAGATAGATAGATAGATAGATAGATAGATAGATAGATAGATATGAAAGGCACTATATAATACATAGATAGATAGATAGATAGATAGATAGATAGATAGATAGATAGATAGATAGATAGATAGATAGAAGAGAAAGGCACTATATAATACATAGATAGATAGATAGATAGATAGATAGATAGATAGATAGATAGATAGAAAGATATATAGATAGATAGAAAGATAGATAGATACATAGATATATAGATAGATAGAAAGATATATAGATAGATAGATAGATAGATAGATAGATAGATAGATAGATAGATAGATAGATAGATAGATAGATAGATAGATAGATAGATAGATAGATAGATAGATAGATAGAACTTTATTTATCCCCAGGGGGATAGCTGGCAAATAAGGTCTCCTAGGATTGCAATTCCTGGCACTGTGTCCTAATGTCTTTTCTCTTCCTCCCTCTGCAGACTGAAAGACACTGTAACACTACTGATGTCATTTCCAGTGACCGTCCACCTGGACTCACCTTTTGGTATTCTTCTTGCTTTAACACAGGAAGATGCACTATCTTGAGGTAGATGTCTCTGAAATTATTGCATGTTTTTTTGCTTTTTTTTCCCCCCTGTTCCAGTTACTCAGGGTCACCCAGGTGGTGGCCCAACTCTATCGTAGTCTGCCTGTTCTCTTACATAGTGTATGGCTAATTGTGCAGTTCTGTTCTGAAAAGATAATACATTTCAAGCGCACATTGCTTCTGTGTGGAAAATGGAAGCTTGTTTAGATCACAGTTTGCCCCCAGCACATTCTTAAGAAGACATGACTCCTTCAGATAGCTTTCTGTTCATGAAAAGCCTGACAAGGCAGATGAGCCTCTAGGATGCAGTGGGCATGCAGACTTGTGTGCACCGGCAGCATAAATCTCGGCAAGCTGGTGTCTGCATTATCTAACTGCTCTGTCAGGTGCAAATGATTATATGGAGACACGACAGGAGTGTTTGTTTCCATTTCAGTTAATGATAGGCATTCAAACTTGTCACCAGTTCTTTTTCACTGTATTAATACATGCTGTGTGACACTGTCAAAATATTCCATGTAATATAATACCACCAGTCTAGTTATATTATTAACATTTAAAAAGTATTAATTTTTCTAAACAGACCGACTCATCACCCAAGAGATTGGGCCAATAATACAAATTACTATACATGGCATCAAAACTTTGAACCACTCCTGCCACACATATCACAAACATTTGTAGTAATAAAATGCATTGCATTTGTCATTCCAACAAATAGAACATTTCTAGTAATAAAATGCATTGCATTTGTTATTCCAACAGATGGCACATCACAAACATTTATAGTAATAAAATGCATTGCATTTGTCATTTAAACAAATGGCACATCACGAACATTTCAAGTAATAAAATGCATTGCATCTGTCATTCCAGCAGATGGCACATACCAAATGACATATGACAGAGACATATGCATTGCATTTTTCACTCCAACAGATCGTGCATCACAAACATTTGTAGTAATAAAATGCATTACATTTGTAATTTCAACAGATGGCACATCACAAGCTTTAGCACTGCTTTTATGAATTCCATATCAAATGGCATATAACAGAGACATAGCAACCAGATGGACACACAGACACTTGTATTTTTATTAAAGTGGATGCCCAGTCAACACAGGATAATATGGCTAATAGTTTAATAAGTTTTACCCATCGCAAGACCTCAAGTGTCAGCCTTTTACATAATACCTTCAATCAACAGTGGATCAAAACAGAGAGTCCACGCTGAGGCCATAGCTGCAGGCTGCTTTGAATTAAAAGGGGAATTTAACTTCATAAAGACATGTTAATGGAGGCCACTAAACAGCATGAATCTTTGAGAAACTGAAGTGAAACCACATAACTCGACTCCTTATGGTAAAAGAAGTGCTGTAATTCAATTAGCGCTGAGAAACTGAACTCCAGCTGTTAAGCTGTGGTGCCCAGGGTGTTCTGATTACGCCTGGCATCAAGACAGCTGCCCAAGGCAATGCTATGCAATGCTGGCCAGCTAATTGACTTCCCTGGCTGTTTATCAGTAAATTGTCCAGATCAGTTCAATTTCATCAAGTCTTTCTCCTTTGTAAGAGAAGGTAAATCTTCCTATTCTGGTGTGTTGTGAAAAAGATTGGTAATTTATAAGGAAAATAAAATAATAAAATTCATTGTGAAGCCTTTCAGTTTATGTAACACCATGAAAGCAGAGTGTGGCTTTGCTACACAAGCACACAGATTTGTTAAGGCATCTATCCATCCATCCATCCATTATCCAAACTAAAGGGTCACGGGGGTCTGCTAGAGCCAATCCCAGTCAACACAGGGCACAAGGCAGGAAACAAACCCCGGGCAGGGTGCCAGCCCACCACAGGGTGCGCACACACACACACACACACACACACTAGGGACAATTTAGAATCACCAATGCACCTAACGTGCATGCCTTTGGACTGTGGGAGGAAACAGGGGCACCCGGAGGAAACCCACAAAGACACGGGGAGAACATGCGAACTCCGCATAGGGAGTGTCACCCCTAAGGCATCTAAAACAAACATTTGCTGGTTGTGAGGGAGCAAAATCTATAAGAACACAAGGAAGACATGCAGTGGTTCAGGTTAATTACCACTCTGCTCCCTTCTAATACATACAGGAGCATTTATTTCCACATATCACAATGAAATCTCCATTAATAATAATAATTCTTTACATTTATATACCACTTGGGCGGCATGGTGGCGCAGTGGGTAGCGCTGCTGCCTCGCAGTTGGGAGACCTGGGGACCTGGGTTCGCTTCCTGGGTCCTCCCTGTGTGGAGTTTGCATGTTCTCCCCGTGTCTGCGTGGGTTTCCTCCGGGAAACTCCGGTTTCCTCCCACAGTCTAAAGACATGCAGGTTAGGTGGACTGGCGATTCTAAATTGGGCTTGGTGTGTGGGTGGGTGTGTTTGTGTGTGTCCTGCGGTGGGTTGGCACCCTGCCCGGGATTGGTTCCTGCCTTGTGCCCTGAATTGGCTCCAGCAGACCCCCGTGACCCTGTGTTCGGATTCAGCGGGTTGGAAAATGGATGGATGGATGGATATATATCACTTTCTCCATTCAACTTATTGTCATTGTTCCTTATATTACAATGGAAACTATTTGTCACTAATTCCCACTGGAGGAGATACAGCCAGAATGCAGTAATAATATACTATATATGCAAAAATATATTTAAAAATGTATTTCAAAAATGAACAAATACACTTCTTGAGCAAATTCTTTGGACCATTCTGCTATTACTGGGTAGGGCGAACTCTGGCTCTCATCACAGCCTCACTTCTTCGTGGCATGGATTCCACAAGATGCTTGAGACATACCTTTGAGATGCTGCTCCATGTCGATGTGAAATGTCTGCAGATTTGTCAGCTACACCTTCCTTCTGCTAATCGTCTTTTCTACTACATCCCAAAGGCATTCTGTTAGATTCAGATCGGGTGAATGGGAAGGCCACTGAAGAACACTGAACTCATCGTCTTGTTCATGAAACCAGTGCTTTAATAATAACAACAATAATAATTGATTACATTTATATGCTGCTTTTCTAAATACTCAAAGTGCTTTACATAGAATGAAGGGAACCACTTCAGCCACCAGCAATGTGTAGCACCCACCTGTGATGGCAGCCATTATTGCACCAGCCCGCTCACCACACATTAGCTATGAGGTGGTTAAGGCATGAGAGAGACAGCCAATTAGAGACAGCGGATGAACGGGAGGGAAGGCAACATGGATGAGGCCGTGCTGGACCAGGACTTCGGGATACCCCCTACTCTTTATGAAAGGGATCTCTTATGACCACAGAGTTGGGACATTCCGTTTTTTTGTACGTTTCATCTGAAGGATGGCACCATTTTTACAGTACACTCTCACTGCATTGTGATCCACACACAGACCACTGGGTAAGTGTCCACTGCTGGACTCACCAAAAACCTCTTTCAGCAGCAACCAACATATGTCTAACATGGCCTCCCGTCCAATTGCTGGACATTCTAAATTAAACTAGCCCACCAATGTGAGAAAAGTCCATTATGCACTGTATTTAGTGTGCGGGAGTCCCAGTATGTGGAGCTTTGAACCTTCAGTGTCTGACAACAGACTTCACTGGTGGGCTGAGAGCTGGCGACACAAAAAAATGACTTTATAGGTATTTGCATTCCGGCACCAGGGTGACCCACATCAGATTTAAAACAGCTTTTTATCTCATAATGCATTTTGCATAGGGAAATATAAACTCACTGAGCAAATTCTTAGGAACACCTGTGCACCTGCTTATAAATGCAAATATCTAATCAGCCAGTCACGTGGCAGCAGCACAAAGCATAAAATCAGGCAGATCCAGGTCAGTAGCTTCAGTTAATGTTCACATCAAAGAACCAGAATGGGGAAAAATCTGATCTCAGTGATTTCAATGGTGGCATGATTGTTGGTGCCAGGTGGGCTGGTTTGAGTATTTCTACAACTGCTGATCTCCTGGGATTTTCTGTCTGTAGAGTTTACACAGAATGGTGTGAAAAACAAAAATCATCCAGTGAGCAGCAGTTAGATGCCTTATAGATGAAAGAGGTCAGAGAAGAAGAACCACACTGGTCCGAGCAGAGAGAAAAGCTACAGTAACTCACATAACCACTCCATACAACTGTGGCGAGCAGAAAAACATCTCAGAAAACAAATGTCTACACTGGTAGAAGACCATGTTGGATTCCATTGCCGCCAGGCAAGAACAGGAAGCTGAGGCTGCAGTGGGCACAGGGTCAGCAAAACTAGATAGATGACGACTGGAAAAACGTAGCCTGGTCTGACGAATTTTAATTTCTGCAGTGGCATGCAGATGGTTGGGTCAGAGTTTGATACCGATATCATGAATCCTTTAACCCAACCTGCCTTATGTTAACAGTCCAGACACTAAAAAAAAAACTCACACCATTCCAGTGTGGTGCTGAGATGTCACCTGCTGCATTCGGGTCTCAATCCAGGTGATTTGTGGGTGGGTGCGGCAACGTGCTATCAGTTCATACTCCCAACCAACTTGGTGGTGGTGGTGTAACGATGTGGGTAATACTTTCTTGGCACACTTTGGGCACACTAATAGAAATTAATTATTGCTTAAATGCCAGAGCCTATTTGAGTATTGTTGCTGAGTATCTGAAACCCTTAATGGCCACAGTTCACACATCTAATGGTTACTTCGCGCACAATAATGCAGCATGTCACAAATCAGCCATACCTCCTATGCTTCAGAACAGGTCATACAGCTAAAGCTTAGCTTGTCTGTGCCCAGCCAGTACTTCGATGGGAGACCATCATGGCAAAGCTTGGGTTGCTGTTGGTGAGGCCAGCAGGGGACGCTTACCCTGAGGGCTGTTAGTGGATCCCAATGCCCCAGTGCAGTGATAGAGACACACTGAGATGTTAAAATGGTGCCGTTCTTCGGCTGAGACATAAACCCGAGGTCCTGACTCTATGAGGTAATTAAAGATCCCTGGGCATCTTTTGAAAAGAATAGAGTGTTTCCTGATGTCCAGGCCAACTTGACCATCATGGTCTCTTCCAACCATCCCCTGTCACAAATTGGTTAACAACCTCTCAATGTGTGCCGAGTGTGTTGGTGCAATAATGGCTGCCATTGCATCTTCTACATGGGTGCCGCACTTTGGTGGTGGTTGAAGTCGTTCCCCTCTGTCTATGTAAAGCACTTTGAGTATTTAGAAAAGCACTACACAAATGTAATCAATTATTATTGTTATTATTAATGCACTGGTTTCATGAACAAGACGATGAGTTCAGTGTTCTTCAGTGGCCTTCCCATTCACCTGATATGAATTCAACAGAACACCTTTGGGATGTGGTAGAAGAGAAGATTGGCAGAAGGAAGGTGCAGCTGATAAATCTGGAGACATTGTGTGATGCATTCACGTCGACATGGAGCAGCATCTCAAAGGTATGTCTGCAGCATCTTGTGGAATCCATGCATTGAAGAAATGAGGCTGTGGTGAGAGCAGGACTTCCTCTTCCCAGTAATAGAAGAATGGTCCTAAGAATTTGCTGAAGAAGTGTATTTGTTAATTTCTCTCTATTATAAAAAAAATCTTGGCAGGGAGACCATGGAGACGAGACGTGATCTTCTCGGAAGACAATTTGACATCCCGCGAGAGACACTTTAACATCATGTGAGACAAGGCAGTGAGACAGAAGGACAGCTGCTGTATAGGCTTTTAAATGATCGACACGCAGCATGACAAGCAGAACACGCACCTCGGCAGCAGCAGCACAATGCCAGTAGCTGATCCGTCCACTTCTCCACAGTATATACAGTATATACACACACAGTATATTTTATATATATATATATATATATATATATATATATATATATATATATATATATATATAAATATATAAATAGAGAGAGAGAGAGAGATTATTACTGCATTCCGGCTGTTTCTCCACAAGTGGGGAAGAGTGACAAATAGTTTCCATTGTAATATAAGGAACAATGACAATAAATTGAATGGAAGTGAATTGCAGTCATCTGCTGTGCTATAGTAATTTTAATTAGCAGCAATTCTCTGCCATTATTAATGGTGTCGAATAAGAGAGAGATTCATTTTGCCACAACTGGAGAATACTGAAGGAACACCATATAACACCAAAGTGGCCCCTCTTTCATAAGTGTGAACCCAAAAATCTTCAATAGGACTTCATTAAAAAAGGACCCCCCATCAATTCTTTGCATCTAAATTAAAAAAAAAACAGAGCAGGGTGCCATTACAGTCAATACTACTCAACTCCTGGTTTTTCATCTTCTTCATGTATTTCTGTGGTACAATCATCTCCTTCCACATCAATCATTTTACTGCTGTTCTTAAACTGGAGGTGTTCAATCATTTGCTGGACCCTCCCTGACAAAACCAGATCCCTATACTAATTATTTCCACATCAATACAGTTACGAAGAGACAGATAAATTTCGATTGTTTGTGCAACATCCATCTATTGTTTCTCTTGCTCATCTTCTGTAGCATGAGTCAACATGATTGATGCAGGGCTTGATAATTCAACAGAGAAAATAGCAGTTCAGAAGAGAATGTGCACCTCATTGACTTCTGAACTCTGTTGGTGTTGTGATAAGGGGTCACTGACATAGTGAAAAGGGTGTTAGGTCTCCTGAAAGATTCACAAAGCACGTTAGGACCATTTCTCTAGAAATTGCCAGGTAGCCAGACCCAAACTACCATAGGAAGGCTGTGTCTTACATAGGCCCAATAATGCACAGAAATGACTTACAAGAAAGAGGAAACATAAAATCTCTAGCTCGATGTGACAAGTCCCACAAAAACAATGATACATTTTTAAAAAAGTTAAAAAAAAAAAAACAGTCAGTCTAAGGCAGTCTAAATCCCCAAAAATAATCTGGAAACCATAATCCTAAAAAAACAATATAAATAAATCAGAAAAATAAAAAAGTAATACCTATAATAGCCTCCAAATATCACTTAATGACAACCTGAGGGATGCTATCTCATCTCCCATAATATAGAGGTGGAATGTGGTTCCTCAGATATGATGTCATGGAGGGACGCCTTGTGGGGTTCAATCCGAAGAACATAAAAACTGAAAATCTGTTGTGATTGCAGTAGACAAAATGGCTAAAGTGGTGCAAGTCCTCTAAAGCAAATCCAAAAAGCAGGCCATTAGATTGGCTCAGGCTTGGTCTTGTTTGTAAAATACGAAAAAATACAAATACGGGGTAACTACAATGAAAAGAAGCTAATGCAATACAACACGTTCCAGATGGCTTATGGGTAGTTCAAACACACTCTGCCATTAGTGTAGTTGAAGCCAAGGTCTAATGAACATTGATGTCCACTGCGGGATTGCACCATTGTTGAACAGTACGCAGTAGTGAGATTTCTTTGGGCAGGGTGTGTGAAACGCTCGACTCCCTAGAAGCATTTGAAATGAACCACCAGGAACTATGGAAAGCCCTCCAGTTTATAGGGTGGAGGGAAGTTCCTGGTGGTGATTATCAGGTGGCTCCATCTCTTGGGGGGACAACCCACAAAACACATGGGACATAACCAAGGCATTTTCTAGTTACAAAAAAAAAAACAAAGAATAATGCACGTAATAGACAAAAGAAACCTTAACATAAATAAATGGCACTAAAATAGACAAAACAGACAAGAAAACGCGACTTTGAACCCCAGCCAGGGAGAAATGCTGGCTGAAACATGACAAAGCAGATCACAGGTTAAATGAGTCTGCATTCAGAATCACAAAAAAATGAATCAGAATATTCACTTTCATTCCTAGTCATTCAACATTTACAAGTTGGGCTTTTAGGGGTTATAACAGAACCTTCCATTTACTACATAGTAGTTTTTCGAGAAACATTTTAACTCTTCCTCTTTCAGTTACTCCCGTTAGGGGTTGCCACAGCGGATCATCTACTTCCATATCTTTCTGTCCTCTGCCTCTTGTTCTGTTACACTTATCACCTGCATGTCCTCTCTCACCACATCCATAAACCTCCTCTTGGGCCTTCCTCTTTTCCTCTTCCCTGGCAGCTCTATCCTTAGCCCCCCTCTCCCAATATACCCAGCATCTCTCCTCTGCACATGTCCAAACCAATGCAATCTCGCCTCTCTGACTTTGTCTCCCAACCGTCCAACCTGAGCTCACCCTCTAATGTCCTCATTTCTAATCCTGTCCATCCTCGTCACACCCAATGAAAATCTTAGCATCTTTAACTCTGCCACTCCAGCTCTGTCTCCTGCTTTCTGGTCAGTGCCACCGTCTCCCACCCATATAACATAGCTGGTCTCACTACCGTCCTTTAGACCTTCCCTTTCACTCTTGCTGATACCCGTCTGTCACAAATCACTCCTGACACTCTTCTCCACCCACTTCACCCTGCCTGCACTCTCTTTTTCACCTCTCTTCCACAATCCCTGTTACTCTGTACTGTTGATCCCAAGTATTTAAACTCATCCACCTTCGCCAGCTCTACTCCTTGCATCCTCACCATTCCACTGACCTCCCTCTCATTCACACATGTGTATTCTGTCTTGTTCCTACTGACCATTCCTCTCCTCTCTAGAGCAGTGGTCCCCAACCTTTTTGACAGCAAGGACCACTTTATTAGATGCAAATTTTTCCACGGACCGGTCGGGTTTGGGCAGTTTTATACACAATTTACATAACATTTCTATTATTATTAAGTTATTAAGCAGTTCGCATACGTTTGCAACTCGAGATTTTTCTTCTTTTTTTGCATATAACAAAGACATATGCTTTGCATTTGCCATTCCAACAGATTGGACATCACAAACATTAACACTGTTATCGTTTTTTTCGTGTCTGCCGTTTCTATAGGAGGGTGACAATGAGTTAAATTCCAATGGATGTTTTTCAAATGTTGACAAGCAATAAGCAAAAGGTATCACTGAAAACCACCGAAAACAAAAACAGCAAAAAAAAAAAACAGTACGAGGAAAGTTTGAAGACAGAATTTTTTTTTACAATGTTTCTGTTTGGGGATCGTTGTGCAAACGTGCACATCTGAGCTGCGACCACAGATCTAACTGCTCTGTGGATGATTCATTCAGGCATTTCAAGGTCACTTCGTTGTAATGAAAGCATCTGCTGAATGTACTTCGTAGTAACGCGATTTCTATAGACTTGTGTCATATGGGGAAACTGTCGGGACCGTAACAATACTTTGTTGTAATAGTCTCTCACCTCGGTCTCTCTCCTCTCTCTGCGCCGCTGCAAAGCCCCGCCCGCCAAGCGTTCTGAAAAGTCTGAGTGAGTCTCCGTTGCCGGCAGTTCTCTCGCGGCCCGGCTGTCAGACGGCTGCGGCCCGGTAGTGGGTCGCGGACCGGTGGTTGGGGACCCCTGCTCTAGAGCATACTGTATCTCCACCTCTCCAGGGTCTCCTCAACTTGCTCCCTACTATCGCTACAGATCACAATGTCATCAGCAAACGTCATAGTACACGGGGACTCCTGTCTAATCTTGTCTGTCAATCTGCCCATCACCATTGCAAATAAGAAAGGGCTCAGAGCTTATCCCTGATGTAATCCCACCTCCATGTTGAATGCATCCGTCACTCCTACCGTAGACCTCACCACTGTCACACTTCCTCTCGTACATATCCTGTACAACTCTTACGTACTTCTCTGCCACTACCGAATTCCTCATACAATACCACAACCAGGGCCGGATTTTCCTATAGGCTAACTAGGCTTCAGCCTAGGGCCTCAAGATCAAGAGGGGCCTACATTCAAATTGTTAGCAAAATTAAAATTACACTATTCTAAAAACAGTGAACACTAAAACACTGAACCGAAAATAAGGAGAAATTCTACGCATATGACTAATAAACAAACATAAAAATGTATTGGTTAATCACAGTAATGATGTATTTTATTATCTCTCATGTAATTTACAAACTTAAAAATGGAAGGTGAAAGGGCCTCATAAGTGGAATAGCCTAGGGCCTCTTTTCATATAAATCCGGCCCTGACCACAACTCCTCTCGTGGCACCGTGTCATATGCTTTCTCCAGGTCCACAAAGACAAGAAACATTTTAACATTACTCGGTAAATACTTCAATTTAATGCAACCTAACTAACTAACAAATGGCTCTTACACATACATTGATATGCGTCGCGATCACAGGGCACTTGACTACATTAGAAACATAAAAAGCTGGTGCAAATGCCATGGTGATGGAAAACACAGATAACACGAGTGGAAATGAAACGGGTTTTCTAATCACATACACTCATGAAGTCAGCAGAAAAGACAAGAATCGCGTCGGGCGGCAGCAGCAGTCAGGTAAGCCACGAAAGGATGGCCAGCGCTGACACCTGTGCAGCTTTGAAAAGTAAGTGCAGTATGAAGTCGAGCTCCAATCTCCTTCATGAGACTGTCACGTCTTTAGCATCAGGGTTAAACATTAAAAGTTCTTTATGGCAGTGCATCATCTCACACCTCTGTTCACTTTTTATTGTTGGGTTACTACGAGCGGCCATTTTCTACTCTAACTCCAGTGCAGTAGAAACGCATTGGGGACGCATTAATGCCAACCAGTTAAATTAGATATGGATACCATTTACACATGAAACTCACATTAAAGGGGAAACATTTGAGAAAATGAATGGCTGTATATAATGTGTTTTTAAATATATTGATGAAGCAGGTCACCTCAAAAATATTCAAGGGCAGGTTCTGAGGTATACACTTAAGTTGAACACCAGAGGTTCTTCTGATTTCTTATTTTCATTGAATTTTTGCACCGTCGTCTCGCTCACTGCCCCCTGACTGTCGGAACTCAATTACAACTGCAGCACTCTGAATGGTTTCTTTCTCTCCTCTGTCCTCACAGGCACCTGGTCAGCACCCACAAAGCTCTGCCATTTATTCTTGTTGCTACCACTGTCATGCCAATTTTTTTTTTTTTTCCCCCCAAGAGTGTTCAAAATGCACCATGCTGACAGTTTAATGAGTCCCTTCACAAATCCACAGTGCGCCAAACAAATCACCTGCGTGTGGAGCTTGTGTTTGCAGCAATCTTTAATTACAAATGTAATGCAAATGGTAAATTAAGAGAAGCAAAGTGTTTAGGAGAAAGAAGAAGGAGAGCTGGCAGGCTTGTCTACATTCATCCACTTAAAACAGAACTCTGCTGAACAGTGCCAGGAGCCATTCTGAGGATAAGAGGGTTTAATTCTGGGGGGTGGGCAGTCAGTCTGTGGCTCGAGACCCTTCCCAAACCCCCGACAGGATTATAATATGCACTACCAAAACCTAGAGTGGCAGCAAAATAAAAGAAAAAATTATTACATTTTCCGGAGAGGAAGTGACCAACACTACTTTCCTACTAGCCAGAGCATTAAATACAATGGACTCAAAGTATTCAGACCCATTCACTTTCTGAAGTGAGATACTGTACCTGTTCCCTGTTTTGAATGATACTTGATTTTAAACAATATGTTTGCTTCCCCCTTTTAGTAATATTCATGCAAGAAATACATTTGAATGAAAGTGAAAAGTGTTGCTGTTTTTATTATATATGGCCATTGTTATAGATAGATATGAATAAATATACAGTATATATCAACCGACACATTTCCTTTTTTAAACTTAAAAACAGCATTCTGTAATATCTATATAAGTCATGCATGGGCACCTGATGATCACTTTCCAGACTGAGACAAGGTATGCAGTACCCCGCTGGGAAAAGAGGTGGCACCTACGCTAACAATACTATCTCTTTTCTTCTCCATAGCTCTGAGAAGCAGCCCAGTGAGGGGACCTCAGCAACGCCCCCCACTCAATTGAGCCACACCTCCTCTGGTCAGGGCAACATAAATTTGATGGCTCAAGGATGATTTTGATTTTGATATACTTTGTTAATCCCTGAGGGGGTCAGAACACAAGGTCAGCCATTGTACAATGGCCCTGGAGCATTTTCCAGGTTAAGGACTTAGCTCATAGGCCCAAAGGATGGCATCTCAGTTTGAGGAACACAGTCCCACGTGATGAAACTCCACAACACAGATCTACTCAAGAGAGTTGATAATTTTAGGAAGCTGAAGAGGCTAAAAAGGCATAATTTGTGCCATCATTCTTTGTTTTGGATACTGGCAGTAAATGTAGTGACCTGGCTGGCACCCCAAATTTTCTTTAGTTCTCTCCCTCTTTTGCACCTCACCATATATATATATATATATATATATATATATATATATATATATATATATATATATATATATATATATATATATATATATATATATATTGTGACAGGTTGAGGTCGCTTGAACCCTCGGACAATACGCCAAACACCAGGTAAAAGTCCAAATATTGTTTTTATTCGAACTATAACTTGCACAAAGCACCCTCCTCTCCACAATACTCATAAATTACTCAATACACTAATCAATCCTCCACACTCCCAGACACTTCGCCACCCTTCCTCCCAGCTCAGCTCAGTGTACTGGTTTCCCAGAGTCCTTTATATAGTCCATGACCCGGAAGCATTTCTCTCTTCTGTCCATGTGATCATGAACACTTCCAGGTCGGATAAAAAGCTCCTTTCTTCAACCCGGAAGCGCGTCGTTTCTTCTTGTCATAACATCATGACGCACTTCCGGGTTATAGGGCACGTAAGAGTCTGATAGCCCCCTTACAGCGGCTCCTGGTGGTCCCCAGGGTATCCAGCAGGGCTGTGCATAAAAAAGTCGGGGGACATCCATGCCGTCGGGAGAGCTCCTCCTGGCGGCCTGGGGGTGAAGACCGGAATATTTAGCCGGCCACCCACCACTATATATATATATATATATATATATATATATATATATATATATATATTTTTACTGTGTATATATAAACTGCTCAAAAATTAAAGGAACACTTTGAAAATACATCAGATCTCAATGGGGGAAAAAAAAGTCCTGCCAAATATCTCTACTGATATGGTAATGTGTTAGGAACGAAAGAATGCCACATCATTTGATGGAAATGAAAATGATCGACCTACAGATGGCTGAATTCAGAGACACCCTGAAAATCAAAGTGAAATAATGATGCTGCAGGCTCGTCCATTTGGCCGAAGTTTCAGTGCAGCAACTCCAAATCATACTCAGTAGTTTGTATGAAAACACGTGCTTGTATGCATGCCTGACAATGTTCGGGGGGCATGCTCCTAATGAGACGACGGATGGTGTCCTAGTGGATCTCCTCCCAATCTGGACCAGGGCATCACTGAGCTCCTGGACAGTCTGAGGTGCAACCTGGCAGTGTCGGATGGACCGAAACATAATGTCTCACTCAGAGGTGTTCTATTGAATTGAGGTCATGCGAGCATGGGGGCCAGTCAATGGTATCAATTCCTTCATCCTCCAGGAACTGCCTGCATACTCTCGCCATATGAGGCTTGGCATTGTCGTGCACCAGGAGGAACCCAGGACCCACTGTACCAGCATAGGGTCTGACAATGGATCCAAGGATTTCATCCCGATACCTAATGGCAGTCAAGGTGCTGTTGTCTAGCCTGTAGAGGTCTGTGCGTCCCTCCATGATATGCCTTCCCAGACTATCACTGACCCACCACCAAAGCGGTCATGCTGAACGATGTTACAGGCAGCATAACGTTTTCCATGGCTTCTCCAGACCCTTTCATGTCTGTCACATGTGCTCAGGGTGAACCTGCTCTCATTTGTGAAAAGCACAGTACGCCAGTGGTGGACCTGCCAATTCTGGTATTCTATGGCAAATGCCAATCGAGCTCATGGTGCTAGGTGGGCAGTGAGCACAGGCCACCCTCATGAAGTCTGTTTCTGATTGTTTGGTCAGAGACATTCACACCAGTGGCCTGCTGGATGTCATTTTGTAGGCTCTGACAGTGCTCATCCTGTTCCTCCTTCCAGTCAGTCCTGCTGATGGGTCAAGGACCTTCTATGAGGGTCCCTGTCCATCTCTCCTAGACTAACTGCCTGTATCCTGGAATCTCCTCCATGCCATTGAGACTGTGCTGGGAGACACAGCAAACCTTCCTGCAATGGGAGGCACATATTGCTGTGCCTGCCATCCTGGAGAAGTTGGACTACCTGTGCAACCAAACTCTGTAGGGTCCAGGTATGGTCTCATGCTACCAATAATGACAATGACCATAGCCAAATGCAAAACGAGTGAAAAAACAGATGAGAAGGGAAAAATGTCAGTGGCCTCCACCTGTAAAACCATTCCTGTTTTGGGGGTCATCTCATTGTTGCCCCTCTAGTGCACCTGTTGTTAATTTCATTAATACTAAAGCAGCTGAAACTGATGAACAAGCCCCTCTGCTACTTAACTGACCAGATCAGTAGCCCAGAAGTTTCACTCACTTGATGCTATACTCTCATTAAAAAGTGGTCCTTTCATTTTTTGGAGCAGTATATACAGTCATATGAAAAGTTTGGGAACCCCTCTCAGCCTGCATAATAATTTACTCTCCTTTTAACAAAAAAGATAACAGTGGTCTGTCTTTCATTTCCTAGGAACATCTGAGTACTGGGGTGTTTTCCGAACAAAGATTTTTAGTGAAGCAGAATTTAGTTGTATGAAATTAAATCAAATGTGAAAAACTGGCTGTGCAAAAATGTGGGTCCCCTTGTAATTTTGCTGATTTGAATGCCTGTCACTGCTCAATGCTGATTACTTGTAACACAAAATTGGTTGGATGAGCTCGTTACGCCTTGAACTTCATAGACAGGTGTGTCCAATCATGAGATATAAAGGTATTTAAGGTGGTCAATTACAAGTGGTGCTTCCCTTTGACTCTCCTCTGAAGAGTGACAGCATGGGATCCTCAAAGCAACTCTCCAAAGATCTGAAAACAAAGATTGTTGAGACTCATGGTTTAGGGGAAGGCTACAAAAAGCTATCTGAGAGGTTTAAACTGTCAGTTTCAACTGTAAAGAATGGAATCAGGAAATGGAAGGCCACAGGCACAGTTGCTGTTAAACCCAGCAGGTCTGGCAGGCCAAGAAAAATACAGGAGCGGCATATGCACAGGATTGTGAGAATGGTTACAGACAACCCATAGATCACCTCCAAAGACCTGCAAGAACATCTTGCTGCAGATGGTGTATCTGTAGATCGTTCTACAAATCAGCGCAATTTGCACAAAGAACATCTGTATGGCAGGGTGATGAGAAAGAAGCCCTTTCTGCACTCACGCCACAAACAGAGTCGCTTGTTGTATGCAAATGCTCATTTAGACAAGCCAGATTCATTTTGGAACAAAGTGCTTTGGACTGATGAGACAAAAATTGAGTTATTTGATCATAACAAAAAGCGCTTTGCATGGTGGAAGAAGAACACCACATTCCAAGAAAAACACCTGCTGTCTACTGTCAAATTTGGTGGAGGTTCCTCCATGCTGTGGGGCTGTGTGGCTAGTTCAGGGACTGGGGCCCTTGTTAAAGTCGAGGGTCAGATGAATTCAACCCAATATCAACAAATTCTTCAGGATAATGTTCAAGCATCAGTCACAAAGTTGAAGTTACGCAGGGGTTGGATATTCCAACAAGACAATGACCCAAAACACAATTCGAAAATCTACAAAGGCATTCATGCAGAGGGAGAAGTACAATGTTCTGGAATGGCCATCACAGTCCCCTGACTTGAATATCATCGAAAATCTATGGGATGATTTGAAGCAGGCTGTCCATGCTCAGCAGCCATCAAATTGAACTGAACTGGAAAGATTTTGTATGGAAGAATGGTCAAATATACCTTCATCCAGAATCCAGACACTCATCAGAGGCTATAGGAGGACAGCGTCTAGAGGCTGTTAGATTTGCAAAAGGAGGCTCAAATAAGTATTGATGTCATATCTCTGTTGGGGTGCCCAAATGTATGCACTTGTCTAATTTAATTATGATGCATATGGCATATTTTCTGTTAATCCAATAAACTTAATGTCACTACTGAAATACTGCTGTTTCCATAAGGCATGTCAGATATTAAAAGGAAGTTGCTACTTTGAAAGCTCAGCCAATGAGAAACAAAAATCTAAAGAATTAAGAGGGGTTCCCAAACTTTTTCATATGACTGTATATATACTAGCTGTGCAAGCCTGTGCTGTAAAATGCCTGGGCTCCTAGAAACTATTGAAATCGTCAGAAAATAAACTGAAATGCAGAGTCGGCGGTATCGTTCTGTGGATGTGCTTGTCCCCCTTGTCTATCAGCGGCTAAGCGAGTTTCTCTCTCATCTGTCTTTCCTCTGGTTTATATCTACTCCCTATATATAAAATCCTAAGCCTAAAAGTGCAATGATTTTATGTGACGTTTTTATGTCATGTTTTTTGTCACGCTTTAAATCGGATTTATTTTAAAACCTACATACTGTATATATGTTTGGTATCAGTCTTTTCAGAATTGATCGAACTTTAATGTAATGTTGTTAGATTTTCAGATTCTTATTCCATTTTAAAATTATTAACTAAAAAATATCAAGAACTCACTTCCCGCGAGACAAGACTTAACCAAGAGTGCCAAGAGATTTAACCACGCCTGGGGCCGGAAATAAAAGACAAAGAGTAGGAAAGCTGCTGTAAAGGCTTTTAAATGTTCAAAGCGCCGCCTGAGATGCAGATCACACGGCATGGCAGCAGCAGCAATCCAGCAGCTGATCGAGCAAAGAGGTGGTAAAAAAAAAAAAATACTGTATTTGTTTTCCCATTGTATCACCGTTTAAGAGGGAGTTTCAGAGGAGCGACCGCATCTCCTTCGGGTGCATTCAGCCCCTCTCTTCACAACACAAGTGGCAGACTGGCTGCAACTGGGGGAGCTTGCCCCACTAGTATATATATATATATATATATATATATATATATATAGTGAGACACTGACACTTATACATGAACCCAGCATATGCAGGCTTAAAAAGAAGAACATCCACATATTAAGACTTTATGACCTGGACCCCACCTTATTAATCCACACCCCCCCATACCCACCTAACCCCACCCTTCCTCATTTGCTATTTATCGCCTTTTCATTACTATGTGTCTATTCATTTCCCTTTGATGATGACTCCTGGTTGGGTTTGAAAGCTTAGGAATAAAAAAACTATTTTAAGATAACATGACTCATTTTCTCCCTTTGTGGATTTCTAGCTACATATATTTTATATATACACATATATAAACATATATACACATATACATACACACATATGAGATTCTATATTAGGATGTGCCAGAATATTGTTAAATAGACTCTTTTGTCACCTTATTGGGCCCCCTATTAGGGTGGGAAAATGCCGCCAGTGCCCCTGCTGTCTCTGCCAGTTTTCTGATATAAGCGTCACCCCTAACACCTTAAACTGTGAGCTTCTGAGTGTCCGAAACCTCTGTGTGTCACCCTTTTCAATTCAGAAAATCCCTGTGCCAACAGGACACCTGTGAGTGAGGAGGCAGTGGCTCACAATGGAGCAGTGACTCCAAAGGACACCTCAATAACACGAATGCTTGTCAAATGCAGGACGTGGGGAGACTTCATCAGTGAACAGATTTGTTGTGGTACATCCCACACTTTTCCTCAGGCTAACCGGGAATGGCTGCAAGGTGTCCATGCATAATA
Organism: Erpetoichthys calabaricus; assembly: GCF_900747795.2. Classification (NCBI taxonomy): domain Eukaryota; kingdom Metazoa; phylum Chordata; class Cladistia; order Polypteriformes; family Polypteridae; genus Erpetoichthys; species Erpetoichthys calabaricus. The sequence continues at coordinate 19,539,363 of NC_041407.2, forward strand.
AGTAGTTCTGTCATTATCCAGTAATTCATTAGAGCCGTCTGGCAAACAGAAAGTGACAAGAGTTATGAGAATGTAAAGTGTTGCAAACAAATTAGATGAATGACTCATCAGTGCGGGGGGGGGGGTGACAAGAAGAAGACTTCAGCTTCATTAGATGCTTTCAGGCACATCAGACGGCACAATCTCGCCTTTAAATGGGCTGCTCAAGCATTCGCTAATCAGGTTCCTTCAGCTACAGACTCAAACACTGGACAGAACTTACATATACAGAGAAAATAAACAGAAGAATAGGAAAACTCAAATAATAGCTTGTGGAAAAGCAAAAGGTTTTCAGTTGTGCGATGGCCTCTATCAATAATTCCAAACTGTGAGATAAAAAGAATGAGTTTATCCTCATCTGACATACATATGTTTGTTTCCTCCAGTAATCATTTAGCATAACTAGTTTGACATTTGAGGTGTAACGCAGCAAAGCATAGGAATTGGAAAATAACAGCTTGGTTAGTTTATTAGAGGAATCCAATTAAAAGACAGAAATAATCGGGATGAAAACCTGCTGCCCTCAGGGTCCAAAGAACTGAACTTTAAGTCCCTATATAAGATGGCCATTATTAAAATTCACAGTTAGTGCTTCACAGTTTTTGTTATTTACTGCCAACGCCTTCTCTTTCTGCACACTTCATTGTGTTGCAGATTTCATTTTAAATTAATAAATTTGCCATTTTTGCCCATCAGTCTACACTCAATAACCCATAATGACAGTGAACAAATGTTTTCAGAAAGGTTTACAAATTTATTGAAAATAAAAAAGATGAAATCTCTCATTCCTAGAAGTACTCAGACCTTCTGCTGTCGCACTCCACATTGTGCTCAGGTGCATCCTGCTTGCTTTAATTCTCTTTGAGATGTTTCTAGAACTTGATTGGAGTCTACCTGTGGCAAACTGCATTGTCTGGACATCATGTAGAAAGGCACACGTGCACCTGTGTAAGAAAGGACCGCAGTTCACACTGCACGTCAGGATGAAAACAAAGCCGTGAAGTCCAAGAAACTCTCCGTAAACCTCCGCAATCAAATTGATGTGAGGCACAGATCAGGTCAGGGGTATAAAACCATCTGTAAAGCTGTGAGTGTTCCTAGGAGCACAGTGACTTCAATAATTGTGAAAAGGAAGATGTTTGGCATCACCAGGACTTCTCCTAGAGTTGGCGATCCAGTCAGACTGAAAAAACAGGAAAGAAGGGCCTCGGTCAAGGTAGTGACCAAGAACCCAATGGTTACTCTAACAGAGTATCAGAAATCTTCTGCTGAGATAGGAGAACCGGTCGAAAAAAATGACCATCTCAGTAGCACTCCATCAATCAGGAGTGTAATGACAGACTGGCTAAACAAAGGCCACCCTTGAGTTAAAGGCATATAATGGTGAGTCTCTGGTCTGATAAGACAAAAACTGAACTCTTTGAGTAGAACTCCAAGCAGTGCATCTGGTGAACATCACCTGCCTAATACCATCAATACTGGGAAGCATGATGGTAGCAGCATTATGATATGGAGGTGTCTCTCATTAGCAGGGACAGTGAGACTGGACAGACTTGAGGGATGGATGAATACAGACAAATACAGGGAGGTCATTGAAGAAAACCTGTGACCTCCGACTGGGGTGACGGTCCACCTTTCAGCATGACAATCACCTGAAATAGACAGTCAAGACAACCCTTGAGAGCCCAGCCAAAGCCCAGGCTTAAACCTCTAGAACAGGGGTAGGCAACGTCGGTCCTGGAGTGCCACAGTATGTGCAGGTTTTTGTTCCAACCCAGTTCCTTAACGAGAACTCAATTATTGCTGATGAAGCACATATTGCTTAAGTGACATTTTAATGCTTCATTTTAGTGGTCTCGCTTGTTAAGGTTCTCCAACCTTAATTGCTTATTTCAATCTTAAACTGCTGCATTCAGTGTTTTAATTGCTCCTTATTAGCAATAAGATGTAAAACAGGGGTAGGCAATGTCGGTCCTGGTGAGCCGCAGTGGCTACAGGTTTTCATTCAACCCAATTGCTTAATTAGAAACCAATCATTGCCAATCTCAGACCTTATTTAATTTTATGGCTTGTTAGTCTGTGCAATGTAAGGCTCTTATATCGTAGATTTTTTTCCTTTCCAAGGATATCATCCAAATGATTTGAAGCCTAAAACAGATCATTTTCAGTCTGTCACATTTTTCTATTAAGTGTTTTATTAAATCAAACAGTGCATGATGAACACACACAGATGTAATTGGAAAAAAGCTAGCTGGAGAACTGCTGGCTGCTTTGTCTTTTACATCTTATTGCTAATAAGGAGCAATTAAAACACTGAATGCAGCAGTTTAAGATTGAAATAAGCAATTAAGGTTGGAGAACCTTAACAAGCGAGACCACTAAAATGAAGCATTAAAATGTCACTTAAGCAATATGTGCTTCATCAGCAATAATTGAGTTCTCGTTAAGGAACTGGGTTGGAACAAAAACCTGCACATACTGTGGCACTCCAGGACCGACGTTGCCTACCCCTGCTCTAGAACATCTGAGGAGAGACCTGAAGATGGCAGTTTACAGAAGTTTCTCATCCAATCTAATCAAGCTTGAGAGAATCTGCCAGGAAAAATGGGATAAACTGTCCAAATCTAGGTGTGCAAAGCCTGTAGAGACTTACCCAGGAGGAATCAGACCTGGAATTGCTACCAAAGGGGCTTCTACAAAATACTGAACACTTACAGAAAGAAGATATTTTAGTTTTTGATTATTAATAATACATTTCCAAACCTTTCTGAAGGCATGTTTTCACTTTGGTTATCGAGCACAGATCGATGTGGGCAAAAATGTCAAATGTATTAACTTAAAATGAAATCTACGGCTGAATAAAGTGTGAAAAATGTAAACGGGTCTGAATACTTTCTGGATCCAAAGTATCTGTGTTGTTAGGAAATTGGCTAAATATAAGAATGAATAAAAATAGATGGATGTTAAATGCATGATATGACAGACAGACAGACATCAAATAGAGGTGCGGATATGAATTCTATGATGACATAGTTAGATTATATTAACAGAAAAAGACTTAAACTGAGCCAGTTTACATAAATAAAAAAAAATCAATTTTATGCAAATTATATACCTGGTTTTGTTACAAGTAGAAAGAAAAGAACGATATAAGGGTCCCAAAGGCTGGGGGATATCCTGGGCATCTCGAAGGGGACAAACTTTGAACGATCATTGGTCAAGCCCAGTTATCACACACACTCACTCAGAACACAATTACGTAAAATAAAAATTCATTATGTTTCCCCGGAGTAGACCATACACGTGAGCTCAGTGATTTCAGATTGACTTCACTACGAAAGCTTTCTCGTGTTGTGGCGGTCAAAAAAATATGCCGCGACAATGCCTCGGCTCGGCAACTGCTCGCCTATACGTATAGACCTTTACACGTTTCTTTGTTTTGTGTGATTACACACTCGTGCCTCTATATATTGTAAATCTATACATTTTCACACAGTTAGCCTTGAAACTGAAGACACCGTGCTACTAATCCCAGCACTGCAGCATCACCTCATGCCTGCTCGGGCACACGCAGCGCACTCTGCACAAACGAATTGTAGATTTTTTTTAGGAAGGGATAAGAGCCGCACACGCACGCGCTGACACAGAGACCACAAAGTATGCTCGCGCACTCCTTCACGCTATCTACTGTAGACTGTAGCACACTACTCACCCTTTACATCTCTTTACAGTAGTTCATAACAATCTGCGCATGAGCGCTTCAGGATCATTTTCAATTCTAAACTTTTTTTGCGCAATTTGCCAGCCCAATCGAGGGCCCCCATCAAAGAGATTACACCATGAGATCGCTGCGGGTCCCGGCCCTGCTCACCTGCATTCACCTCCGCTTTCCACTTCGTGTGCTCCAGGGAGCCGTATTGCCGGGAAAGCTTCCTTTCTTTGTCCATGTCTGATAATAACGCCTGGGGCAAGTGGAGTAAGAGAATGGGAGATCCGCCGTGCTGTGATGTACGGGCGTTAGGCGGTAGCAGGATTGTACGTCGCCATGCACTCCATGCTATAATGAAGCGCAGGAGCGAATTAACGGTGCTAAATGCTGCGATGCCGGCTAAATGCGTATGAGCCCAGCAGCGCAGTCAAACCTGACTGACTGTACGACAAGCCAGTGGTGGAGTGGGAGCTACTCGATGCTGCCACCTAGTGGATTTGGTAGGCTCACTTCTATTACAGGGTAGGCGCTCTCAAAGCATAATAATAATACATTTTATTTATATAGCGCCTTTCCAATGCTCAAGACACATACAGAATATAAGAAAGAACGGCAGGGTATACAGAATATAGCATTGTACAAACCAGATAAATAAATAAAGAAGATTACGACAGTGAATTCAGAGAAAAAAGCCTAACAGACAACATAATTGATGGTTTTGCACACACACATACAGGTTACATGAGCATCTTGACAGAGAAGTAAACTGAGAGAAGGGTAATACAGTCAAGTAGAGCTAAAAGCCATCCTGAAAAGATGAGTTTTGAGTTGTTTTTTAAAAGAATTCATGGAGTCAGCTGACCTAATTAATTTCGGTAGGTCATTCCAGAGTCTGGACGCTATACAGCTGAAGGCCTTGTCATCCATGGAGTGTAGATTAGCGTGGGGCACAACAAGATTGCCAGAATCAGAGAACCTTAGTGGCCGGGCAGGCACATAGTGATGGAGAAGGTCACTGATGTAGTTTGGCGCGAGGTTATTTAAGGCTTTGTAGGTTATTAGTAGGATTTTATATTCGATTCTGTAAGACGGAGCAGGATGGGTGTGATGTGCTCGCTGCTGCTGGTTCGAGTAAGGACTCTTGCAACCAAATTTTGAATAAGCTGGAGCTGTGATATAAGATTAGAAGGGGCACCTGCCAGTAGGGAATTACAATAATCAATGCGGGATGTGATAAAAGCATGGACAAGTTTCTCAGCATTATAAAAGGAGAGGAAGGAGCGAACACGGGATATGTTACGGAGGTGAAAGTAAGAAAGTTTCTTAATGTGATTTATGTGGGCAGAATACGAGAGGGAGGAATCAAAAATAACACCAAGATTCTTTACAGTAGAGGCAGGTCTGATGAGATGACCGCCAAGATGGACTGGGAAGGAGCTCATTTTATTAAGTTGCATTTTAGTCCCAATTTGCAGGAGTTCAGTTTTGTTGCAATTTAATTTTAAAGAGTTCTGCTCCATCCAGGTTTTAATTTCACTAAGGCAGGTTGTGAGCTGAGAAAGCTCTGATGAAGTTCCACTTTTAACATTGAAGTAGAGTTGAGTATTATCTGCATAAAAATGATAACCCAGTCCATAGCTATGGATAATATGGCCAAGGGGAAGCATGTAAATACAGAAGAGAAGAGGGCCGAACATCTGTATTGGGCATCATTATCAGAGACTATGTAGGGGCTGCTATTAAAGCAAGATGTTTGTTATATTAGAGAAAGGGACAATTAACTATATATTAAATATAAATGCCTGTATTGAATTTTCTGCTTTTATTATTATAATTGTTATAATTTACATTGCAAAAACAGCTTAACCTTTGTTTATCGGGGCTCCTCTCTTAGTAGACTGCATTCAGTAGCTAAATATCTGTAAATATAAAATAATATTTTCAACCACTCTTAATTCAGGATACTCTGGAGAGTCTATGTAATTAGAAATGCTATATTAAGAATTCTAGTTGTGTTGAGAACAATTCAGAGGCAAACTGCAATGGGGCCAGCACTAGTGTAAGTGGTGGGATGGGTTTGGCCGGGGTTGGTATTACACCCCAGATTTTTCTTTCCCAACTTAAAAGTTTAAGGTAAATATTTTGCATGACTGACATACAGCAGACATTAAGCGTCCCGGAAATCAACATTTCTTCCCATACCTCCACAATGGCAGCTCCTATTCTTTGGTCACACTCATCTTATTGCACTGTCTGCCGGTCCAAGATGTCTAGTGCCAGAGATGCTGTACATGCAGATAAGCAGATCCTAATTATTCTATAAAATCATCGATGCTCTTGATTAATCCCTCAATATTTCACTTTATAGGCATCCTGTAATTGATTAATACTTTACGATAGGTAAAGATACAGTAAATTATTCATTTACACTAGAGATCAAAAGTTTGGAATCACCCAAAAATTCATGTTTTTGATAGAAATTTACATTTTTTATTAAGATACCATTAAAATGATTGAAAAATATAGCCAAAACATTACTAATATTGTCAATGTTACTGCTTGAAATTACTGAATTTAGATTTATTAACCATACATGACTGCAAAGCCACATATTCATAAGCCATAACTCCAGAGTCCTAATGGTAAACTTTCCTAGCTCATCCTTATTAATCATGTTTAAATGCTAACTGGTTATTAGAGAAACCTTTGCAATTGTGTTAGCACAACTGAAACCCGCTAATTGACTTGTCTTTCTTTTCGTACATCTGCAAAGTTCAATTGTGAGTTCAATAACAGACAAAATGAAACAGCTTTCTCAAGAAACATGTTAGTCTGTTTTTTTATAGACTAATAGAAAGAGGTTAGGAGCCCATGCTGACACAGCACATTGCCGCACCCAGCACATGACAAACCAACTCAGGATCCCTAGAACTTTAGAAACATTTTGACGAGAACAAACCATCCAGTCCATCAAACATTGCCAGTCCTATCCACTCTAAACTCCTAAAATAACATTAAGTTGAGTTTTGAAGGTCCCTGAAGTCCTACTCTCTACCACAATACTTGGGTCTATAGTTCCCCAAGTAAAGAAAATCTTCCCAATTTTTGTGCAAAATTTGCCCTTAACAAGTTCCCAACTGTGCCCCCATGTTCTCTCTGAACTCATTTTAAAGTGACCGTCTCGGTCCACTGGACTAATTCCCTTAATAATTTTGAACACTTCAGTCATGTCACCTTTTAATCTCATTTTGCTTGAACTAAAAAAGGCTCAGTTCTTTCAGTCTTTCTTCAAAACTCATCCCTTGTGGCCCTGGAATCAGCCTAGTTACTCTTCTCCAGACATTTTGTAGAATTTAAATGTTGCTTTCTCAGCCTGGAGACCAAAATAAAAGTAGAGCGGCTGAACTTCTGCTTCAAGAAGAGCCAAATGAGGTGGCTCTGGCATCTGATGCAGATTTCTCCTGGACACTTCCCTTTGGAAGTTTTAAGGACACAATCAGCCTGGAGGAGACCTCAGAGAAGACCCAGAGCTCGCTGGGAGGATTACATCACCCAGATGGCCTGAGAATTCCTTGGGATCCCAACTTTTATGAGTTGTCAAGTGTGGCTAGGGAAAGGGACGTATGGGCCTCACTGCTAAAATTGTTGCCATCGTGACCAGGTCTTGGATAAGCAGTGGAAAATGAATAAATGAATGAGTTCCAGTCCAATGGGTAACACAAAACCAGAAACACACAGAAAAATAACCACCAGTGTTTACTCCCTAAAAAACAAATCTCGCTATTATAATAAAAAATTCCTGGGATGAGATGAGACTTTTTAGCCGGAGACGAGATGTGAATTTTTCAGAGAGATACTTTCATGTTCCGCGAGATGAAACTTTCTGCCAAGAGATTTAACCATACCTGGGGCCGAAAATGAAAGATAAAGAGTAGATGACAAACTAGAACGTGGCAAAGAATTCAAAAACGTTAGCGCAATACACATGCAGAACAGGTTAGAGATGATGGAAGTACAAAAATTCAAAAGTCTCAAAAAAATGATAGTAAAGATCACATTAGTGCAAACAAATGGAAATTATTACTCAGTGAAATAATGGAACAGCGAAAAGAGATTGCATATATCATTCAGATTTAAACTTTAAGTCAGAGACTTGTAGATCGTTTCATTCTTGTTGCCATCAGGGAAGAGTAGTGTTTCTTCCCAATGAAGAGGCCTATCCACGAGAATTAAAAGATTTATTGTTTGGTGAAAGTGAAATCCACATACGCAAGAGAAGCCCCCTAGTAATAATAATAATAATAAAAATCTGCACAAGGGGTCTTACTTACCCAGTTAACCACAAAAATTGGGTTACAATTTATAGGAGTTCTGTTACAGCTCTTACTTTGCAGCCAGTTGCTGAGCCACCACACTGTGTGAGCAGATGGGCTGGCAGGCAGGCTGACTGCCACAAAACACTCTTTAGTTAACTGTTCAAACCCAAACTTCTTCTTCTACTTTTATTTAATGGCGGTTGGCAAACCAAGTTAAGGTGCGTTACCGTCACCAATTGGACTGGAGTGTGATGCAGAAAGGGGGGCAAAAAAACCCCCCAAAACAATGACTCCAAATACCTATATTTTCCAATTAAATGCTCTCAGTTAACATTATAGCTTTTAAATAGCAGAATATGTATCTATGAATCTGTTTACAATCATCTCCATACCTTAATAATTGCTCTAATGTCAATTTAACCAGTCTCGGGGATTTAAAATGTTGAACTCGTAATTTATATGCCACGTCCCCTAATAATACGCGCTCAACTGTCTCTAATTGATTACATGATCTACTGTACACACTCCAGACTGATGCTGCCCAGTCTTGTATTGTGTACAATTTAACTTAGTGTGCCAAAACATGAGGTGTGTTAATATAATTTCTTCTCATCTCGTTTTTGCCCCCCTTTCCCATGGATCCAACTCTGCTTTGTTCTTTACAATACAATACAATTTATTTTTGTATAGCCCAAAATCACACAAGAAGTGCCGCAATGGGCTTTAACAGGCCCTGCCTCTTGACAGCCCCCCAGCCTTGACTCTCTAAGAAGACAAGGAAAAACTACCCCCCAAAAAAACTTGTAGGGAATAATGGAAGAAACCTTGGGAAAGGCAGTTCAAAGAGAGACCCCTTTCCAGGTAGGTTGGGCATGCAGTGGGTGTCAAAAGAAGGGCGTCAATACAATACAATACATAGAACAGAACAAATCCTCAATACAGTATAAAATAAAAAATTCTTTGTACGTATGCCTTCTCTTACTATCAGCCTTCCACGTTTGGTCACATCTCATAGATTTTCAGGATTATCAGACTTTAAATTTATGATTTACTGAATTTTATTTCTAATTCAATAAAATGATGTTTAGTGTTTTTATTTTTGCCAAATCGTCAACTATTTCGTTTCTAACACTAAACCTCTCGCCGAGTTCACATACAGTGGTGGCTCCAGTCTCCCCACAGCGCGGCACTCAGACTCAACCACCTCAGAGGGGAAAACGTTTCACTCTCTATAAACGTCTATATATTTCCAAAAATAACTGCAGCCCTTAAATTAAAAACCAGAAAATACATCAAATTGTTGAAATAAATAAAATTAAATTAACCAGACTAAACCATTATTAAACCAAAATAAAACGGTATTTTAAACTTTGCTTCCCCCCTATCAATTCTAGTGAATCTTTTCGTCCTCACGACCTCCCGCCGACGCCGGGCCAGGGCGCCATCCTTAAACTTGGAAGCGCTTTTGTGGGTGTGTGAGTCACAAATTATACAGGCTGGGAACGATTGGAAAACACGCGGCATGTCGATAGGTAAGCGTATTTCTTTAACTTAAAGTTTATTGCGAATTAAACCCCAGTACTAAAATGAAGAAGACGCTTTTATTCATTGGCGAACTCAGACGCCCAGCGGCAAACGCTGCTCAGTTTGTCTTTAAAGCAAAGCCGTTCAGTCTGCAGTCTCGACACTGAGGCGCTGGGAGCTCCGCTGTGTTCCACCATGGCGTTTTTATGTATCATTTGTATGTATTTGTTTGTCTGTGCAGATATGTAGAAAAAGACAATTTCAATGGATTGCACTTACTTCTATAAATGACTGTGAAACATTTTCATTACAAACCCTTTGCAGTGCTGCCATTTCTTACATTATACAGTAGTACTTGAGTGTTGTACCGTGTTTGCCATTATGAATTGAGAAGTCAAGTAAAATGATACCTATAATTGGTTAACTAATAAAGATTACAATATGCAAGCCTTCGAGGCAACTCGGGCACCTTCTTCAGTACTCTTGCCTGAAGAAGGGGCCTGAGTTCCCTCGAAAGCTTGCATATTGTAATCTTTTTTAGTTAGCCAATATCAAGTTGCATTGTGCAGAAAGGTCTCTTAAATTATGGGTTTGGGAACCAAAATTGTTGAAGCTGTTGGGTCGTGAGTTATTGTTGTATTTAATGGTAATGGGTCATGGATGGTTTATGAATCAGTTTGCGGTGGGTTACTGTGGAATCCACTCTGATGATCTTTCAAGGGCAGGGGGTGTGTGGCAGAGGGAGCGGTGGCCCTGGGCATCCATATTGGGTTGGGGGGCATCCGATCCAAAGTGTGTTGCCCTCTGGAAAAGCCCTGTTTCGAAAGTAATTTTAATTTAATATGAATACATTTTAATTTTTTATAGCTCATTCTCAGTGAAGCACTATGACTTGTAAGCGCTAGAAGTGCTTGCACCAGGCCTGACCGGGCCCTGTGCAATGAAAAGAGGCTTTGCTTTCAAAACATTAAGAAAACTCTTTATTTCACATGGGACCGGAAATTGAACCCACAAGTCAAAGCTTGAATTTGAAAAATGACAATTATCCAGAATGCAATACATTCAGCTAATGAATATTGTGAAAAATGGGAAATACCAATCGCCCGAACAAGGATAAGAAAAATAATGTGGGGAGAATCAGCAGGATATAGTGGACTGGTGGCTCAGCAAGAAATTTAATAGTTATGGTAGAGATTATAAACCGAATGAAAACGGAAATTGAAGATTACAGTGTTCGTCTTCAAGACCTTCGAAACTGATTTTCATTTCTTCTGGATTTGCATTCAGTCACAGTTGAAGATGAAAAAGAAAGAGAAATAATAAAAAAAAATGTTCAGCCTTTGCAGATTACTGTAATAATGATGTGACAGCAGTTCAATTATATGATGAAATTATTGACTTTGTTATTGACTTTATTTGACTGGGGAGAATAGTTTCCCTTGATCCTAAGGATGCTCTCCAGTGCTTAGTACAGTTTGGAAAGAATGTCTTTCCCACAATTTGCATTGTGTACAGATTACTGCTTTTCATTGCATTGTCAATCGCAAGTTGTGAAAGATCATTTTCAAAATTGAAATTAATAAAAACTCATCTGAGATCATCCATGTCACAAAAGTGTCTGACCAACCTGGCTTTAATCAGCATTGAAAAAACATTTCTCACAGTTGATGTAAAAAATGAAGTAGTACAATTGTTAACAGAGCGGAGATCTAATTTGGGGAAACAAACTTAAATTAATATTAATTTGAATAAAGTGTTTGTTTAATATGCCTTTCTTTGTCAGTCGTATGCTTCTTTACCATTCATTTTGACAGCACCTCACTTTAGGGGGGCATTCAATCAAGGAGTTTGCCCTGGGCATCTTCTAGCCTCTGCACAAAACTGTTCAAGGGGGAGACTGATGATTGTCTGGGCATTCAATAAGGAATGGGTCTTGAAGACACTAAAAAGGGCAAGATTGAGGCACAACAAAATAAAGTTTAAGAAACTCTGGTATATAGTAATGGAACCTTGCAGTATTTACAGTGCTTTGGTGTCAAACACAGATAATGTAGTTTTTGGTTTTGTACTCCAATAGCATTCAGTTAGTGATGTAGAATGGGGAATTTATGCATTAGAGTAATGTGAACAATCACTGATTAGACTGTAATTACTTAAAGTATATGAATGGTACACTTTCATATTGACACGATGTCTTAACATTTTGACTGGCTTGACTGTACACAGTGATCCAGGGCCTTTTAATTTTGGTGTCTTTACCTTATTCGCTGACATGATTGTTCAATTTTGACAAATGCTTCAAAGGTTTTGAATGAAGTACTTTGATTTTCAGGGTGAAGCAAAGCATTGTGCTACAACACAAACTTTTTACAGACATGCATATACAGTTGGGAGAACTTAAAGAATATTTCAGGACATGTGCCAAAGTAATTGATAAAAAACTGTAACACTTCAGTCCTCTTCAAGAATTATTTCATGCTTGTTTTTTTTTTGTTTAAGACATACTTCTTCCAGTACGGAGTTGCAAGGACCTGAAATCTAGTGCAAGAGCATTAAGGAACAAACACCTAGACAGAGCGTCTGTCCACAACACGGTACAGTCACATGCACACGGCGTAATTCAAGACTAAGAGTTACTAAATTACCTAAAGAAAAAATAATTGCTTTTATTTTGCTTGTAATTATTTAATACATTTAAAAATAAATAATAATCTCTTAACACACAGTGTTGTTAATAAATTACTGGAGTTAAAAAGTCATATCAAATGATTATTTTCAGCAAGAAGTACTTTATCTGTTTAGCCGTCAAAGTTTGCCCCTCCCAATTGTGTTACAAGCTTCACCTAACTGCTATGGTCATAAAGCCCCTTGTATAATGTGCTCCAGAAGCTATGGAAAAATGGTTCTTTACATGTGATTTACATTTTTACATTCATGCAAAAAGACAGAAGAATCAGATTAAAATGGTCAACATGGAGGCAGAAAGAAGCTGAACATAAGTGATGAATGAAAATATTTGCACAAAACTGAATTTGCAGTGAAATTTAATGTTCCGATTCACAGAAAAATCGTGAAATAGATTTGTTTTTCACTTCCAGAGAAATTCATGCCATTCATACAAGAAGGGCATGTAGTTCCTGTCTCTAGTATTTTCATGCATTAATTCTGTATGCATCTGTTTATTATTATAGTATTTAAGTAAAGATATCTAGTAGAGAAAATAGGTGTGCATATTTTCAGCTAGAATAAGGGGTTGTCTTAATGTGTAATGAGATTTTCTTGTGAAGAAAATACATGTTGCATTTTACTCTGTTTTACTGTTTTTGTGTGGAAAATAAGCAGCATATCACATTTTAAAAAAATAAAAAGTACTGTACACCTTTGTGATGATGAATAAAACATTTTACTTGTGTGGTACAGAATGCATGATTTTACAAAGTTCCAGAAAAGAACACGTGTAAACACAGAAGGGTGAACGAGGAGTTGTATTTCAGGTTTTCCATTCCAAAACAAATCTTTAAAACCCCCAAAAAACATTTGCAGTTCGCATTTGCAAAATCGGCTGCACAACTGTACTCCAATCAAAACTTGCCTGTTTCACTTATCTCTGCTGAGCAGATAAAGCCCCTGGCAAAAGGAATCTGCAAAGTGCCCTGAGGTGCTTCTAAGGAGTGATGGTATCAGGATCTTTAGCCCCCTTTATGTGTGTCTACATGTAAATGAAGAGTGGGAGGATGTTCCCCTCAGGGTTTCAAGCATGTTAATATACAGGGTACGTCTTGGGGTTTCAAATGGTTTGACGTACATATAGAACATCTTCAAGTGGTGGGTATCTCTTGAGGTTTCAAGTTAGATGACATATGCTCAAGTGCATTATCTGTACAGAACATCGAAAGTGGCATGTTGTTATACATATAGAAAATCTTGGATTTTCCAACTGGTTGACATGCATATGGATTGTCTAAGAATGGCAAAGTATCCTTTAGGAGTAAGATGACATAAATTTAATTTTGAAAGTAGGAGTAAATTAAAGACTGAAAAGTTTCAAACAGAACAATGTACATGAGATAGGTAGAGCTGGAGACCAGGTATTGCTGGATTGTAAACAATTTGAATACAGTGATATTTGGGCAGTGACATTGGAGGAGACATAGTTTGACTTGGTTCAATTTTACTGAGGGTTCTTTATCTAGGCTTGAAGGTGGTCTTACTCAAGGATGCTGTAAGGGTCGAATATGAATGTGGAAATGTGATTTGGCTCAGTCACACACTTAATGGATAAACCGTGGTCTGGATGGGGATTGGCATGGAATAGGAAGTGAAATGCCAGGCTGGTAATTAGCTCAGGTGTACACTGCCACAAGAGGACTGGCTCAGGGGTGTAGGGATGGGCAGGACATAAATGGGAGAGGAGAAGTGGCTGATTTCACAAAGCTTTTGCCATTGGAGCATATTGCATATTGAAAAGGAGGTGGATGCTCTTCTGAAAGACATGATTGGGTAGCAAAATTACTTGGTTCAAGGAGAGCTGATTGAGTGAGAAGGCTTCAGAGACCAAAGCCCAAGGTTATCTGTCTCTGAAAGCTACCATGAGGATGAATTACTAGGCTGAATTTCCCATTAGCTAACTCGTACACTAAGTGGATTGTTTGGTGGGAGGAACTTGACTCAAGGAAACTTTTATAGAGTCTACATCTAAGGCGACATGTGAGAAGAGGTACCTTCTTTGCATGGAGTTCAAAGGCCAGAGCGTGACTTATCCCTGAGATACCCTGGAGATCAAAAACCAACCTCTTGTGTGATTTGGCTATGGGACACATTGAGGATTAAAGACCAAATCTCAATATGTTTGAGCTCTAGAGATAATGGATATTTAGTTTGAGATCCAGGAGAATAATTTAGCTAGGTTAATCCCTAGCTATTATCAGTCCTCATATAAGAACTTCTCTGTTATACTCGGGGTCATTTTGTAAAAGAAGATAACTGCCCATCTCATCAACTTCTGTTATTTCACTCCATAAAAAAAAAAGCACAAGACAAGCAGGCTTCTTTGCCTCTTATGGCTCCTGGACTACTACTTCTTAGGTGCTCCTGCACTCCATCTGGCCATAACACGTCCACTCATTCTTCACCCTGTATCCTTACTGGCTCTCATTTGCACCATTCACAGGGTGAAATTTTTGGTCAGTTAATTCATCAGCAAGTGAATGTCATCTTTCAATACCACCACGCTCATCCTTCATAGCCTTCACAAGCCAGTCTCTCTCCTGATCAGTATCAGAATCACTCCTTTCACTGTTGTCCATAGCCAAAAGCCGTGAATAATTCATCTTTTTCTTCTGTGGTAACCAAATCTGCAGAGAGGCAAAGATGGTGGTCCATAAGAGCAGAGTGACTGATACAGCTCTGTACAAGATGGACAGACTGAATCTACTGACAATAAAGCCACTGGCAAAGCTACCTACTGCAGCTCCTAGGCCTAGTGACAGCAGGTGGAAAACCCTCTGGATGGATCGCTCCATTCCAGGAGTAGCCAAGCTGTCACACTGTTTGCGTAGTGCCAACCAAAGGGTACCACTACTAAAGGCACTAAGGATCTGGATGGGCAACACAGCCCAGGGGGACCAGAGGAAGGAGTAGTAAAGACACTGGATGGACATGCATGCTAATCCAAGTGTGACCACACTGCTCTGTCCAAAGTATCGGAGTACTCTATCCCCAAAGAAGGACATGAAGAGCTCGGAGGCTAGAGCGATGGAGACTGACATACCCATGTATGACTGACTACTCCCTCTGTCTTGCATTTGCCAGAAAAGAAAATTCTCAATGTTGGCCCCAGCAGCACCCACCAGGAAGGCAGTGCTGGCATAAAGAAGGGCCCGTCCATCACCAGAGATAAGCTCGAGGGCTTTCAAGCCTTTACTGGACTGCTGCTGCTGCTGCTTTATGTAAGCTGGCAGGAAAGCCCCTACCAAGAGTGCTATGGTCATTAGGCCAGCGTACCCATAGAAGTGCACAGCACTTCGAGGCATACGACCACCTAGGAAGCATCCAAGACTGCTCACCAGAAAGCCCACACCACAGGCACTGCAAGCTGCCCCCACATGTCCCCACATCCAGCGCCTATTGTAACGGTCAGCTGCATCAACACAGTCCATATACTCATAGAGGCTATCATCCACCGTCCACTCCAATGGGGCAGTTGAAACCTCCCACAGTACTACCACTATGAGCACAAGGAAGAACATCTGGTGCTGGGCATCCAGGGCAAAGAAGCTTTGAAAATCTGTAAAAGCATATTTGCTATGGTTTTCACTATCCAGAGATCTCTGTGGTCTGTATATGACCGGTTGGAGATTTTGTTGGGAGTCTGAGTCATTACCAGGTGAGTTTTTTACTTCATAGTTTCCAGAGCTGAGTTCCTCTTTTAGCAGAGCTTTATTTCCATTCCCCTCAAGAAGAATGGTTGCCTTTTGGGTTGCCATATGGTGGGTGGCCATGTCGTCAAGGAGATGAGATACTAGTGTCAGTGTGATGACATCTGACGGCCGAGTCACTTGAATTTGTCTGTCAGCACTGAAGGTATTATCTTCATGAGCCTGTGGTCTGCTTGTAATGGAAAGGAGAGATGCCTGGGTCACACCACTTGCAGAAGCTTGCACAGGAGATGCCAACCTGCTACTGCAGTTTTTGGTCCATGCCTCCCTGTCAGCAGGAGGAACAAGGATAAGAAGAAGTCCGGAACCTATGGAGCACAGCAGTGAGCAGATAATAAGGACCCTTCTCTTTTCATAGTGGCCAGCCAAGTAGGAGAGTAGTGGTGCGCCCACCATATAGATGACTTGCTTTGTGCCCATGATGACACCTGTATGGGGAGCAGGCAGGCCAAGCTGTCGGAAATACAGAGTCAGAAATGGGAAGATGCATGCCTTAGCTGCAGAATGCACAAAGTAGAAAAGACTGGCCAGCACGGTTGCTTTGTGAACATCCCACTGCCTGGTCCTCTTCATGGCGCTGTCAGCAGGAGATCATCCCTGTGAGGGGAATGAGAAAAAAAGTAGGCCATTAGTGGCATGTACACACAAACCCTCAAAACAACAAGACGGCTAGAATCCTGTCTGTGGCTGGTATCTGCTTTTATGCCAGTTGATGCTTGCTTGGGCTTAAGCTCTGTGTGATCCTCTAATGAACTAAAGAAGATTAGAAAAAATAGATGGATGGATGGAAATCTGTGTCACAGCACACATTAATTCACCGTGTAGAGGCAGTAACCTGCCCCTTCTGCTTAACCTCTTCTTTTTCAATGTCCAAGTATCAGTGCCACCATTTATGGCCTCATCCCATTATAAACCCCACCTCAGATTTATACTGTGTTCACATGCTGTAGGTGTTTGCAAATGATTAGAACATCATTAGAGATGATCTTGTCTGAAGCGGTTTAATTTAAACCTCAAAACATTTGATTTGTACTTTGTTGTTAAGTGTTTGTTACCACCATGCAGAGATCAAAAGAGGTCCCTGAGGCCTTCAGAAAGAAGGTTATAGATGCCTATGAGTCTAGGAAGTAATTTAAAAAGATCTGCAAGCAATTGAAAATCAATCATTTCACTGTGAGGAAGATCATGTACAGTACAAGTGGAGATGATCTCAAACGACTGCCAACTTGTCCAGTCCAGGTCCCCAGAAAGTTCAGCCTGACAGCAGAACACAAGATGCTGAAAAGTGTGTAAGACACTGTAGATGTCAAATTCTACTGTAGACTCTTGCACTTTGAAAGAGGCTGCACAAAATAGATCTGCAAGGGAGGTGTGCCAGAAGGAAACCAGAAGGAACATCAGGACAAATATGTTATTTGGCCAGAGTACCAGAAGATGTGCTAGTGGAAACCAATGGCAAGATTTGATCAAAAGAATCTGATAAAGACTGTTAAGTGTAGAGGTGGAAATGTTCTTGTTTGGGACTGCTTTGCTGCACCAGGGCCTGGGCAGATCACCATCATAAAATCCATTATGAATTCTTCATTTTATCAGTTGGTGCTTTAGGATTATGTGAGCCCATCTATCGGAAGACTGAAGCTCAGTCAAAAATGAACCTTGCAAAATGACAATGGGCCTAAACATAATAGTAATACCACCACTGAAAGGCCGAAAAGAAAGAAAAGGAGGGTTCTGGAATGGCAAAGTCAAATCCCAGATTTGAATCCCATTGAGATTCTATTGTGGGAGTAGCGTGGGGATTTGAAATGGGCTGTGCATGCAAGACACCCCTCAATTATAACACAGCTGAAAGAATTCTGAATGAAGGAGTGGGGAAACTGGAAGTTACAGGAAACCCTACTTGCAGCTTTATTTTTTCTGCCAAAAGGGGGAAATACCAGCTTTTAGAGTCAAAGGTGGACTTCTGCAATTTCTTTCTTTGGAAGAAGATCTGTTTATTTTTGTTGAATAAGTTATTGTAAAGTCAATTTTTCATTTTTTTTTTTTTTTTTCCCCCCCAATGACGTCACCTTCGTTTATACATGCTGTTTAAAAGAAGATCATATATTTATACCAGGTCAGACTCTTTGGCACTGCTTGGTACTATAACTTGCCCACTCTCAACACAACCACACTCACCCAGTGTTTTCTGGTGCCATTCCCTTCCTAAGGCTATACCAGACTCATACCCTTGGCATCATACCCCCTCACTAGCAGCAACAGGACCTTCTAAGCAAGTAAAGAGAGAAGATGCTAGTAAGGCTAAAATTCTAAAAATAACACACACAATCAGATCATGCGGTGTTCACTGGATGTTCAAACTGTTCTTTTTACAGCCTCCAGTTAATCCAAAATGCGGATGCAAGAATTATTACAAGAACAAGAAAATACGAACACACAACTCCAGTTCTTAAATCCTTACACTGGCTCCTGGTTAAGTTTAGGGCAGATTTCAAAATCCTTCTTTTAACATATAAAGCATTAAATGGCTTGCTTGTCTGAACTTATCATGACTTACAAACCAGAGCGCACATTAAGATCTCAAGATGCTGGTCTGCTTATGGTTCCAAGGATTAATAAAATAACAGTGGGAGGTCGAGCTTTTAGTTACAGGGCCCCTAAACTGTGGAATGGTCTGCCTGCTACTATAAGAGATGCCCCTTCGGTCTCAGCTTTTAAATCCTGGCTGAAGACTCACTACTTCAGTTTAGCATATCCTGACTAGAGCTGCTGATTAACTGTACATACTGCATTTCTGTTGTTAGTCATTAGCACTAAAACATAAGTAACATGATAGTTAGAATTGGATACTAACCCTCACCTATTCTGTTTTTCTTCTCGGTACTCAAATGTGGCACTTGGTGCCACAGCCCACCTGCCAAGTTGTTTTGCCTGCCTAAGGTAAAGTCATCCCTGATGGAGTATCGCAGGAATCGTGAGAAAGAGGGGTCCTTTCATTGGATTGGCTGGCCCAACACTGTTTCGGCCATAGAGTGGCCAAATGGGGGAGGCAGCTTGATGGATGAGGTCTCCAGGAGTCTAAAATTATCCAAATCTTATTATGTGATATCATCTACTGTTAAATTCTGCTCCGTACTTCTAAAAAATTTTTATTTTTTATTGAGGATTTGTTCGGTGTATTGTATTGTATTGACCTCCTTCTTTTGACACCCACTGCACGCCCAACCTACCTGGAAAGGGGTCTCTCTTTGAACTGCCTTTCCCAAGGTTTCCTCCATTTTTCCCTACTAGGTTTTTTTGGGAGTTTTTCCTTGTCTTCTTAGAAAGTCAAGGCTGGGGGGCTGCCAAGAGGCAGGGCTTGTTAAAGCCCATTGCGGCACTTCCTGTGATTTTGGGCTATACAAAAATAAACTGTATTGTATTGTATTGTATTGTATCATGGTGGCAATGCTGTCATGAATGGACACTTTTATCCCATTGTCCATATCACAGAGCAGCATGCACTTCTCTGTATGTGTGTGTGTGTGTGTGAAAGTTAATGGGTGCCCATCTAGATTAGCAAGGGGCATGTGTCAAAAGTGGTAAGCCAATCTCTCCAGAACATGCATGGAGAGAGCGGATGCCAATAACGATGTACTCATCTAATTCTAATTCTGAAATCTATCCACTACCTGAGTTTTTTTAAGTATACTTTCTATTTTAAAATCTTCTTGATATTGATGTGTGTGCATTCAAAAGCATAAAATTTTAAATGAAGTCAAATATACATACTGGGCAAAGGAAGGAAAGATGGAAAATGCAGGTTAGCCACATGCTGTTGGACACCCCTGAGCTATCTGCACTGTAGAGATGAAAAAGGTAGCCATATTTAGAGGGAGAAAATGAAGGTGACGCTCCTAGCACCCTGGTTCCTCTTGCATATCCATATTAGAAACAAGTTACAAAAGCTGATTTCAAGAAGTCCCTTGGCATGTTCCATTTCACAGATAGGAGACAAATTTGGACGTCTTTGCAACACGTTTCACGGTCTTCACTAATTACATTTTTTTTTTTTATTTAAAATTATAAAATTGACTAACATAGTTCTAAAATATCTATTAGTGATGTGTAAACTTAACAAGAAAGACCTGTGAGCTAACACCCCTCCTCAGTGGTGAGATGCACTCTAAGGGGCTGCTGGAAGGGCACCGTTTATTAGGGGAGGCTCAGAACTTCCCAATATGTGGAACTGAAAACAAAGCTCCTCAGTTTAAGTAATTTCCTTTTCTGAGTAAAGTAACACTAATTTCTGTAGCTTATTCATTTTAGCTTTGAAAAATTAGGGCTATGGAAATGTTATATCCACTACCCCACCTGGTTACCTGATGTGGTACATTCTATGTAGCTGGCCAACAAGCATTTGCTGTGGAGTAAAGCAGAAGCCTCCCATGCTTGTTTTCTATGTTATCTACTTTGTATTAAGTTCAAATTGTAGAAAGGAAGTGTTTGGAGATCTCCTGCTGATTTTTTTTTTTTTTTGATACATCCAGCCATTTAGCCAGTCACATCCTCAACATGCCTCTTTTTAAATGTAGAGTCATCTGAGGCAAAAAGGAAAAGTCTATATGGACTCCACACAGCCAGTGAATAGACTGACTTCTGCAAAAGGAGTTATACAAGCCCATGGAGGACAGGAAGAGAACATACAAAACCCATGCACACAGTGAATGGGCTGATGAACAAACTCGGAAGCCCTATAAGCTTATGGGGTACATGGGGAGAATATGTAAAATTCTCAGATAGTGAATGGCATGAGGTCTGAACCCAGCAGCCATACAAGCTGATAAGGGCATGAGGAGAACATGCAAAATCCACACTCGGTGAAACATCTGACGCCTGAACCCTGGAATCATACACACCGATGAGGGATGGGTTGGGGGAAACATGCAAAATATTTGCAGATAGGGTCAGACCTGATCCCATTCACTAACAGTCCTACAAGCCAATGGAGGACATGGAAAAATATCCTGACAGACAGTGAATGGGCTGATGCATGAACGCAGAAGTCCTACAAGTTTATGGGGGACCTGGGCAGAACATAGAAAAGCCACACAGTGAGTGAATACACTGACATTTAAACCAGGGGTGCGGAAATCCAATGCCCGACTCGTCCGACACAGGTAAATTGACCATCGGACAAGCGTGTATTTTTGGTTTCAGTTGTCCGCGGACAAGTGCAGTTTTCTGGAGAAAAAAATATATGTGCTATGCAGGGCACATTTTACCACTACTTTCACATTTTAAACATTTGGGTACGTACTTTGTGCGGAAACAGTCTACTTAGGCATGTTCTTCATGTCTCAAATTGGTCTTCAATATTGTTTACAAAATGACGGCCGATTTTTCAAAGGGGAAGCGCTCTTATGGTCTTACATAAGTATTTTACCCTAATATTTACACGCTTGGAGATGCGGTCATTTTTTTCATGCCGATATTACGATGTAATCTGATGATTTTTCATTATAAATTGATAACTTTTATATATAACCAGTAATGGCACACTGCACGATAACATGCAGTGAATACACTTGACTTGAGCATTCATAGTTTTCATCCTCTTTCTCTGTACGTTTAGCATTCGTTTGCTCAGAGGTTGATGTGCTTGTGGCTTCCTGAGCAGCTCTTCTTTTCTCCACCCTAGCGGCCCGCTGCTTCTCTTCTTTCGTTGGCATCTTTTCGCGTTAAAACTGATTTAGTTTTTGTGTTGCAATTATTTAGTACGTTTTCTTTAATTTTTCACTTAAGCTGGCACTTAAGTCTTCAATCTGCCTCAAGAATGATTAGCGAAGGTGGTGGGGAATGAGAACGGCTCCCATACGCATGCGCCGCCCTGCTGCGCGGTGCCGAGAGTTGATTCAACAATAAAATAAAAATAAAGAGTAATACAAAGCATCACCCCAAAAGCGGATAGTAGACGTCATGTAGTATATGTGTACCAAATTTCAAGTCAAAAGGTGAAATGGTTTGTGAGCTACAGGTGATTTAAAATCTTGGACAGACAAACAAATAGCCACGGTAGCATATTATAGGAGAAGATTGATAAAATTCATTGTTTCTACATAAAAATGCAGTCATTTTACTTACAATACATGGGGTACATGTTTTCACCACATAACAAAGCTTGTTAGGCAGTTAATCTTTCCTGAAATTTGTGATTTCGTGTAGGTTGTGATATATTGAGGAGTTAAGAAATTTATTGCGTGACATAAATTTTGATGAGCTATCAATAGATCGTTTTTGATTAGCGAATATTTCATATAAAACAAGTTGGTTTCGCGCTGTCAGTTTATTAAAAATAAAGAAGAAAACATTCTAACGGTTTCCAAAGGTTATGAAATATCTATAAAAATCTTCACTGTAACTGTAGTATGTGAAACAGAACTAGTGTAGCTATAATGAAGGCATTGTTTATTAGTGAGTTAAAATGATAAGGGAATCTTTTATATAATGTTCTAGAGCAAGGTGGCAAAATACTACTCCCTGAAAGAACTTTTTTCAGTTTTAAAATGGAAGGCAGTTTTGGTATCAATAAAAGAGATCAGAAAAAATAAACTATTTTTCACTTTTGTTATTTGTTCATGGGCAAGTGAATTTAACTGGCGAACAAGTGGATTTTCTAAGTTTACTTGTCCGTGGACAAGTAGAAAAAAATTTGATTTCCACACCCCTGTAAACCCATCTGAGGAGACCTGTCCCAACAAGCTTTTGCCGCAAATTATTAAAAAATTTTGATCATGACAAAATGATGGCAAACAGTTGGGGGGAAAAAAGGGCAATTTGTTTCTAATTCAAAGGTAACTGTACACTCCAGATGTTGCTCAGTTCTCTCTTGAGTGTTATACTCTTGCGGTTAGGAACAGCTGTCACTCGGAAGTGATTGATATTTACTGGTTAATAAACTTCAGTTGCTCTAGATAAATTTGTTTCTAAAATATGTGTGCTACAGAGTGAAAGAAAATTTATAATCATTGGTGATTTAAAGATAAATGCGTGAACAACTAAGGGCTCATTTATACTTCACGCTCAGAATGCGTAGGCGCCCGCGTTATGGCTGCCACGCATTCTCAACGTTCATTTGATGCGTCATCTGAGCAGGTCCTCAGAAATCAACACGATGTGTGCACGAGTTGCAGTACCAGCAAAAAGACGGGGGGGGGGGGGGGGATGGGTGCAGTGTGCTAAAAATTGGACTGTGATGTCAGAGTCTCTCTGGTTACTATCTACATGTGACAGAAAGCCGCTTTGCGGATCCTACGAGATTGGTGTACACGCTTCGATGTTTGATGAATGGTTCGAAGTGGGGAAGCAAAATGCCGACATACATCTGCATTCATGGTGCTTTTATATTCAAGCGTTGCATATTCCTGATCATAATGACACGATTCATTTTAAAAGTCTCAAATACCGTCTTCTGTGCCATCTTTTTTTCTAGGGCTTCCTCTGGTACTGACAGCAGTGGCAAACAGCAATAGATCGCCACACTGAGCACATTTAATATATGATATTTCAACTCTCTGCACATTTAGAATCCTTAAATTTATACTTTATCACTTTCATGATGAAATGCATTGAAGTATGTATGTTACATTTTACAGATAAATTGGTAATTTTGTTTAAATAATGAATACTGTTAATAATGACACACATGGGGGTGACACAGTGGCGGAGCGTTAGCGCTGCTGTCTTGCAGGGAGTCATGTCGCTGATATTCCCTGCCTGGAGTTTACATGTTTTCCTGCTGGGTTTCCACAGTGTGCACCGGTTTCCTTCCAAAAATATCCAGATTTGGTTACCCTAAAATGATGCCAGTGTGTATGTGTGTGCTTATATTCACCTTGCGATGAGCTGATGCCTCGTCCAGGGATTGTTTCAGCCTCGTGCCCAATACTAGCTGAAATGGACAAATCCTTGGACTGATGGATTTAATCATTAAACATCCTTTTCAGAGATATTACGGTAAGGTGTCATCGGAGTTTAATGGGTGTTCCAGGCAATTCACAACACAGCGAAGCTGAACCTGTTCTCCCCGTGATAATATCTTGCACTGCCACCTGGTGGATTCCTCCAGATATACGTAAAGTATGCGCACAAGTATAAGCAGTACAACGCTTGCGTAGCAGGAGTGTCCTCTGCAGCATGCGTCCAATCGCGTGAAGTATAAATCCGGCTTAAGCAGGGCCATTTCTAACCTAGTTGGTGTCCCAGGCAAGAAACTCTCTCCAGTACACCCCCCCCTTATTTCACACAACCATACGGACATACCCACAAAATATACAACTAACACAGTTTAATAACTTTTTTAATTAAAAATAAATATAAATGTAATAAAAATATAATAACAATAGAACACTTTGCATATAAATTGTGAATGTAACAAAGCATACAAAACATATATAGAACAGTAAAATAACAAAATACAACCACTTTGAATGTACACAACTTATTTAACAGACTCTACAAACATTATATAGAAAAAGGAATTACAACAAATAATATTTGAAGCAAGTCGTTGATAAATGGAGGGACTTAACAATGCAAATAAGTCTTTTTAAAATCAGACACGCTTTGACATTCTTGCAGCAAAACTATTTATAACATCATTATGGAAGATTCCTGGACTGAAGCGGCAGTCACTCAGCTTGTGGTGCCGCAGTTAGAACCTTAGAACATTAGAACACTCTAGATGAGAACAGGCCATTCAGCCCAGCAAAGCTCGTTAGTCTCATCCACTTATTTCTTCCAAAATAACATCAAGTCGAGTTTTGAAAGTCCCTAAAGTCCTACTGTCCACCACACTATTTGGTAGCTTATTCCAAGTGTCTGTCGTTCTTTGCATAAAGAAAAACTTCCTAATGTTTGTGCAAAATTTACCCTTCACAAGTTTCCAACTGTGTCTCAGTGTTCTTGATGAACTCATTTTAAAATAAGTCAAACCACTGTACTAATTCCCTTAATAATTTTAAACATTTTAATCATGTCACCTCTTAATCTTCTTTTGCTTAAACTGTAAAAGTTCAGCTCTTTTAATCTTTCCTCATAATTCAACCCCTGTAGCCCTGGAATCGGCCTATTCGCTCTTGTCTGGACCTTTTCTAATGCTGCTATGTTCTTTTTGTAGCATGGAGACCAAAACTGCACACAGTACTCAAGATGGGGCCTCACCAGTGTGTTATAAAGGTTGAGCAGAACCTCTTGTGACTTGTACTCCACACACCGTGCTATATAACCTGACATTCTGTTAGCCTTCTTAATGGCTTCTGAACACTGTCGGGAAGTCGATAGCTTAGAGTCCACTATGATTCCTAAATCCTTCTCATAAGGTGTACTCTTGATTTTCCGACCACCCATTGTGTATTCATCCATCCATCCATCCATCCATTTTCCAACCCGCTGAATCCGAACACAGGGTCACGGGGGTCTGCTGGAGCCAATCCCAGCCAACACAGGGCACAAGGCAGGGAACCAATCCTGGGCAGGGTGCCAACCCACCGCAAATTGTGTATTCAAACCTAACATTTTTACTTCCGATGTGTAATACTTTACATTTACTGACATTAAATTTCATCTGCCACAAATCTGCCCAAGCCTGTGTGCTATCCAAGTCCTTCTGTAATGATATAACAGATTTGAAATTATCTGCTAATCCACTTATGTTTGGTATCATCTGCAAACTTAACCAGCTTGTTACTTATATTCCTATCTAAATTTTATATATATATATATATATATATATATATATATATATATATAAATTAAAAATAGCAGCGGCCCTAGCACTGACCCCTGTGGAATAGCACTCTTAACATCTGCCAATTCTGATGGTGCGAGGCTCGCACCATCACCCTCTGCTTCCTGTGTCTGAGCCAAGTTGCAGCAGAGGAGGAGGAGGGAACAGGGACCCAGCTTCTGTAGATAGATACTTTATTAATCCCAAGGGGAAATTCACATAAATGTGTCCTTCTGACAGGTTGTGTGTCACATGGGAAGACCAGTGGGTGAGTCCTGACTTCTGGTCCTGGCAGTAGCTAACTGCCAAACTTAAAGCAGCTGTGCCACACTGTCACACATAGGGCACAGAGGTAATGAGGAGGCCGCATGTCACACTAGATATGTGGTATGTGGCCTGCTCTAGTGTATGCAACAGTATGCCGATTGTTCTGTGCAGACGTTACAGGCGCTGCTGGGGCGCACAATATAAACGTTTGTTTGTGTTCAGGTCCGGTCAAATTTTTCTCAACAAAATAATGATAGGAATCTCTACAACTGGCTGCACTAATGCGCCTATAGACTCCTTGCCTGGACAGCCTATACCCAGAGATGGCCCTGAAAGCGATGGAAAACGTCAGGGAGCTTTATTTCAGAGCACCGAAAGAAAACCCATTAAGCGTAAACGGAGAATATCCAATCATGATATATACTAAAATTAAATTTTTAGACCATCACATGCCACAAACTCACCGTATTGTTGAATATAATTGAAATTTGTATATAATGTTTCATTTGAACTCGTACATTTTGCTCTGGTATGTTTTTTGTAATGTTTGCTTTAATCGAAAGCAAATAAGAGTGACTTTTTCTATGCATGCAGTGCTATGAAATGGCACCTCGTGAATCCGGTCCGTTTGTGCGTTATCTCTGTGGCTGACCAAGTATTCTATTTTCCCTCGCACAGTCGCACAGGTTGGATTGATTGCAGATTTCAAATCGGCACTGTGTGAGTGTTACGTGTTCCAAGATCTGCTGTCCCGTCCTGCATGCTGAAAGGAACGGCACCTGCTGACCTTCAGCTGGATTATGTGGCCTTAACATTAAGATGTGCGCCTTCCCGGAGGAGAGGAAAAGAGCGGATGGGTTACTGATCTCATGCAACCCTCGGCTCCTTCCCGGTGCTCGATGCGGGTAGAATATGGCTGCGGGCAGTGAGGTGATTTCCCTAATTTGCGCGCACACGCCAGTTTTATACCCTCAGCCAGTGCCATGATTTCCCTAATTTAAGCAAATACGCCAGTTTTTTAGTCTATATATAGCGTTATGGATCAGCTATTTTATTTTCAAACTAAAATCGTCAAACGGAGCCCACTCCACATTTCACCTAAAAATTATCCAACATCCTAAATCTTGATTGTTAGGCATTTAATGAGAGAAAATGTGACACCCACTTCATTCAAACAGTCACGAAGTCGAACATCCCGTAACACTCTCAAACAAATTGTTCGCTTAACGTGTACGCCTCATCTTTGATTTATTTGAATCTAATACGAGCTCACATCTGACAATATAAAGCTCTTTCAAAGAAGTATGAAATATCTTTTACAGCTTCAAATCGCGTTGACTTGAAGGTAAAACTATTCGTGACATCAGATTTAGTTCATAATCTTCTCCCAGGATGTTGTACCCGGGTAGAAATGATCATATTTTTTTATCGATGTCAATTCAGAAAAGAAACCTTCCGCTTCCGCATTTCCCTTAAAACGCACTTTCTTGCCCAATAAGCTGGAAGACGAATTTACTTGTTAAATTTATTTCTCTAAATATTGTAAAGTAGAGTCGTGGGCAAAAATCTGCCCCGTGAAAACAGTGTCTTTGCTTTCAGCTAACCCGCTATAGAATGCAGTTGTCACCTGTCTGGCAGGTTTCGCCGCTACAATCTGTAACGTATTGCCCCACCTTTCTTAATGTACTTGTTACCTTTGCCTATAGCTTTTAAAGACTGTACCTGTCATGAGTAACTCACCTCTCAAATGGCTTGATACGAATCGGGGACACTGGTGCCTGCTACACACCTTCAGTACCGGGCTTCACCGTGCACACCTGTTTCATGTGACTTCACCTGTGAAAGCAGCGCTCCTCTGGTGTAGCGACACGTCACGCACTTCCTGATAGACGAGTTTATAACGCAAACAAAGACCGCCTATCGCAGCGGGCGTTCATTGGCAGTCGGACTTCTGTTTTCTCAGGTAGTCCAAGAGACTGACTGTTAGGGCCCGCTGCTGATAAACCCCGCGGCAGTAGATGATGGCAAACTATTTTTTTTGTCATGCCATTTTAATATTGTGTTTGTACAGTTGTTCTATGTTTTGTTTTGTTTTTTTTCCACGACGACGCGAGCGCAAGAAAACGCCAGTAAAGATTCCTGGGAGAAACTGTGTTACTGATGATCCTTTAGCGCGTCCCAGCTTTGCAAAACATGGACAATTTCTCATGTACTTAAATCGTAAAAGCTGTCTCATTAGCAGGCGTCAGTCGATTGCTGTTTATAATTCCTTTGCACCTAAATGCCTGGCTGCTTCTTGCGGTGAACCACTGACCGGTATGTGGTTTTGTTTTTAGTCACGCGTTCATCGATATGGTTTCCCACGTACTTTCAACAAACAGATATTTTCTATTAATTGTTTTAAGTGAACACAAGGTAGGAACCATTTGGGCCATTTGCTTAGTTTTGTTTTGTGATACGAAATCCAGAGACAGAGGTTATAAAGTACCGATTAATAAATTGGAATTGGAAGTTATATCTTAATCGGATTTTTAAATGCTGCGGTGGGTTGGCACCCTGCCCAGGATTGGTTCCCTGCCTTGTGCCCTGTGTTGGCTGGGATTGGCTCCAGCAGACCCCCGTGACCCTGTGTTCGGATTCAGCGGGTTGGAAAATGGATGGATGGATGGATTTTTAAATGATGGGGTTTCAGTTGTACTCTTAAAATGATTGGTTCCTTAATGGCATATTACTGGGCTGCGTGGGTACTCATAGAACCATTTCTTGACAGAGCCAGCTAAATCTGGCAAGGGATCTTTGCGAATTGGTTCCTAATTTGTGGAAAAAATAAAAATATTTAAGGTCTAGTAGGTAGAATACAAACATATCAAGAAAATCTGAATTTGGCCTGTGCAGATTTTACACAGCGAGAGTGCTTTGAAAGCAACAAACCTATTGATATTTTACTAATCTGTTATAATGAATTCATTATCTTACTTGTTACAGATCTAAACAAATGAAAGTTCCTTCTGGAAACCAAAAAGGGTTTCCCAAAGGCATCACTCTGAAGATCCACTTTATTTGTAACAATGAGTGATAAGACTGAATAAGATGCAACAGGTTGTGCTACATGGGGGGGGGGGGCATAAATCCTCACTGTTTTCTCAATTGCGACACATTAAAATAAATTGTGCAGTCTTCATGACAGTAATCATTCATATCTTCATGGAGGATTGCCATTATTTCCCTGCTAAACAAGGTATTGGGGCCATCAAAAAAATTCTTGTACTCATTTTAAACCAGCTTGTTGCTCCCACGTTTTTGGTGTATTAAGTATGGCATCAGGGAGGGTAAAGATCATTCCTCTTGAAATTCTGTGGAGATATTTGTCAAAATGAATAAAGTTATATTGAATATAGTTATAACTGCAAGCAATTTATGTATGATAAGTATGCTTATATAAAAAACTTAACCAACTTAATACTGTGCTAATAAGGAGAAGGAAGTGTGGCTGGTCTTTGGTTTGATATAAAAAAAGTATAAATGAAATACAATGTGGTGTCTTTCTTAATTTTCTAAATGTTTGTATAACATTCATAACCAAATCTACAATTGAGTGAAATAACTTAACGTGATGCCTATTTGAATTCAAGCTTCAGTGACCACTGTTTTTCAATGTAAATGATGCAGAGTATAATTTTAATAATTTAATTGGACTTGATAATCTTTTTAAATGTGCACTGAACAGGTTCATTAACGACAGCCATTACTGACATCAGCCGTTGCACAACAATAGAGTTGCATACACTGTAGAAAATCTGTGATTTTACAGTAAATTATTGGCTACTATTTGAATTACTTTCACAGTATTGAACTGTATTATTACTGTATATTACAACAAAAATAGCAATGTACAGTGACTTGACAGTAAACTGGGCCACAAAATTATGATATACTGCTGCTATTAAATTACAGTAAGTCTTTGACTTTTTATACTTTGTCTCCAAGGGGAAATTAAGATTTTATAGACGCTCCAAAAAAATAAAATAAATATGATAAAAACAAAGAACAACCTCTCCCGCACAAAAAAAATTTGTGTTAACAGTAATGGTAGTTCAATTTAGTAGTTAGTAATTTACTGTAAATTTACTAAAATGGTTTAAGTTAAAGTCCATAAAAAACATAAATGATTAGCAAAGCAGTTACCAATTATTTGGCTGTCAGATACAGAGACCACCATTGATATCCATTGACACAATTTTAACGTTTAGTAGACTGTATATTTTCTAGTGGAAAAGGAAAAGTTGCTTTTGTGATGTAGGATGTGCTACACTCTTAATAAGAGTGCCTACTGGGCAGACGGTGTGGTGTAGTGGTTATGACTTTGGACCTCAAACCTTGAGGGTGTGGGTTCAAATCCTGCTACTGACACTGTGTGACCCTGAGCAAGTCACTTGACCTGTTTCAAAAGAAATCCAACCAATTGTACCATAATGTTGTAAGTCATCTTGGATGAGGGTGTGAGCCAAATAAGTTAATATAAATGGTTAGTTAATGGCACTTTATGGTTCTTTACTTGATTGTGTGGTTCCTCTTAGAACAATTGCTTGACAAAGCACCATTTCATTCTGGGAAGGTATGGATTTGATTCTTTGTGCTTTGAACAACTTCCTAATATGTATAAGAAACCTGAGATCTTTATTGTATGGTTGTGTCCCTTTAAAGTCATTGGAATTTCACAGGTCTTTTACCATCTATTCATGGCTATTTACTGTATAAAGCCTGTTATGGATCTAAATAAATAAAGGTTCTTTCTGAAAACCTCACGTGAATGAGTCCTTAGGTTCATCTATGGCATCACTCTGTAGAACCAGTCTGGCCCCTTTCTTTTTAAGAGTGTACAGGCTTACCACTTTATTGAAATACAAACTACATAAATCAGCTTCCATAACCACAAAAAAACAAAAAAAAAACACTTCAGCACACATAGAAAAATGAGTTTGCTAGCCATCTTGAAGTTTTTGTTTCTCATAGTGGTGTAGGAGTCATTGGGAACCATTTACAGTTGCTGCAAAGGGGGCGTTCCTTATGCAAATATACAGACTTTATGCAAATTTAGTCTTCTCTGCCATTGTGGATTTAAGCAGCAGTACAACAATTATTAATAAAAAATAGTCCTGAACATTGAAACAGTTAATTAATTCTGATAGGGAAAACACATTAAATGTCAGTGTATGTGCATTTATCTATTGAATTAAACTGTATTAACCATTTGTTATTTTACAGTTTTTTGACAGTCAAAATATACAGTTAATGTAATGTATTTCTACAAGATTTTACTTCAGTGTATTTACCTATTTCCCTTAAATTGTACATAAAGTTGAGTTTTGAAGGTCTCTGCAGGTCCTGTCAGTTCTCACTACTTGGTCACTAATTCCTTGTGTCTCTGGTTCTTTGTGTGAATGAAAACTGTCTAATATTTCTATGATATGAAGCAAGTCTCCATCAGTGTCCCCTAGCCATTATTATTTTTTTCTTCTCAAAAATAATAATAAAACAACACTCCTGTATAGAAGAAAACTGAACGGAACTTTATTTCCTTTATTGTATTCTACTGCTGGGCAAAGAGTACAGAGATTGTTGGGAACTGAAGGTCTCCGCACTGCAGTTGCTAACAGAACATATATGTTGACATCATCAATAACAAAGCCTCATTAAAGTTTTGCCATTATAGCCACGTTAACATGTCAAGCGAGATCGCAAAACTCACACGAGGAACTTACTTGACCTTCGGAGCTTACGTTCCACGGCTCATTGTTTGACACAGAGATATAAATGTTGCGACACTTGCGGGTTCAGATTAAATAAGAAACCCGTTTAAACCGCGCCCTATAATCTGCTTTTGCTGTCCCGATGGGAAATATGCGCGTCTATCCACATTATCTTTATTTGTGACTCCTATACATAAAAATCCGACAAGGGAAAGCTGACAAAGAAAACGTAAGGAATCCTTTCCTTTTAACAGAGTCAACGGATATCGCCACATTTTTCTTGGGTGGACATTTTGCAAACTTTTTTTTTCTTCAAATTGAACAGATTTAGTGCAGTGTTTGTGTAAACTAAGTCATGAAAGACTTACTTGATTTCTTTTGCACACTCTTTAAAATAACTGTTCCAAAATTGCATTTTACTGGGCTGTGTAGTTCAATGTAGAACAATTGCATGATCAAGAACCATTTCAATCTGGAAAGGGTTCTTTGCAGATGAAACTTTTTTTTTGTCTCTTTAAGAGGGTTCCCATATGTGGACAATATAGAAACCTTTAATATATAGTACACTGCTTATGGTTAGTGGAAGCTAGGTTAAGAAGTGAGGTGATGATTAGAGAGCAGCAGTATGGTTTCATGCCAGGAAAGAGCACCACAGATGCAATATTTGCTCTGAGGTTGTTCATGGAGAAATATAGAGAAGCCCAGAAGGAGTTGCATTGTGTCTTTGTGGACCTGGAGAAAGCATAAGACAGGGTGCCTCAAGAGGAGTTGTGGTATTGTATGAGGAAGTCGGGAGTGGCAGAGAAGTACATAAGAGTTGTACAGGATATGTACAAGGGAAGTGTGACAGTGGTAAGAACTGAAGTAGGACTGATGGATGCATTCAACGTGGAGGTGGGATTACATCAAGGATCGGCTCTGAGCCCTTTCTTATTTGCAATGGTGATGGACAGGTTGAGAGACGAGATTAGACAGGAGTCCCCAAGAACTATTATGTTTGCTGTAGGGAGCAGGTTGAGGAGACCATGGAGAGGTGGAGGTTTGCTCTAGAGAGGAGAGGAATGAAGGTCAGTAAGAACAAGACAGAATACATGTGTGTAAATGAGAGGGAGGTCAGTGGAATGGTGAGGATGCAGGGAGTAGAGTTGGTGAAGGTGGATGAGTTTAAATACTTGGGATTAACAATTCAGAGTAATGGGGATTGTGGAAGAGGTGAAAAAGAGTGCAGGCAGGGTGTGTGTGTGTGTGTGAACGTCACTTTACCGGTGCTCCCTTCTCTAGAGCGCATTCCCATAAAGCCTGCTTCTCAGATTGTTTTATTTTTGAGGTGCCTTTTTCACCTCCATTCTGATTTTATACTTCCCTTGCGCTTCCACTGTCATCGCCTCACCAAAGTCAAAACAACCAATCAGATTGCTCTGTGAGAATGGACACATAGGTCTCAGTGTTTTATTATATACTATAGTAGATATTGTTGTTTTTGAATTGCTATTGGTCTATACTTGTATACTGTCATCTTAAAGTGGCATCCATTCCATGTATTCTGTAGGTGGTACTGCAAGAAGCAGGACCACCCTGACATTACCACTCCTGAGACGTCTCCTGTCTATTTAAGCCGGGAAAATATGGAGCTCAGGAGCAGTGCATTGGGTTTGGAGGAGTTTTTTGTGAGTATTTGCTTATGTCATTTGGATATCCGGTTATGTCATTTCTTCTGCTCTGTTCTTGTATTATGTTTTCAGGAATCGTGTATGGAGACTTGTTCACCTTAAGCACATTTCATGACTTCTAGTTTTGGGGTTTATCAGATTTTCCGCCCGCACTTGCTGATCTCATCACTGGACCATGTCAGTTTACACAAAAGTAAATCACTGGGCATGTTGTATTTAGTGAATGCATGTCAACTTTCTAGCACAATCTTAGTTAACCTTTTTTGTGGCAGCCAATAGCGGGATGCCCAATGGAGCTGGTGCTGTATGAAGAGTGAACAGTTAATGGCAACTGGTGCCAGAATCTCCGCCATTTTCTTTTTCTGGCAATCAGGCTTCCCTTCTGTTTTGTGAGGTCCTAAACATCTGTGTTCCTTATTCTTCATCCCTGCTTTTTATGCATTGTACTTCTGGATGAGCATTCATTGGTTGTTCAATTTTGCAGACAGAGACCTGATTTCATTTTAAATGTGTCTCTGAGTTTGTCACACTACATGACTGTCTTCATGGGAACATGCTGTCCACTACCGCTGACTATGTGAGAGTAAATAAATGAAAGCTATGACTGAGAATCAATGGAAAAGTTGCATGATATGACATGGCCTTTAGGGAAGTGCCTTTTTGACAACTCCTTTCTGCTCTTCTCAGCACCTTTTTTATTAATTCTTGTTTGTTATAATTGTTATAGTTATTTCATTCATAAAGAGTTTGTGTTGCAGGGTCACCATTAAGGCGAATCGGGCATTTGCCTAGGGCACAGATCATTGGGGGGGTTATGCTGCACAGGTTAGCTACTGAACAGTCAGTTGGAGCACTAATAAGCTTGGTCTTGGGCGCAAAATAACCTAGCACTGGCACTACTCGCAAGGTGAGGTTTTTGAACGGTTCCTCCCATATATGTAGGAGGCATTTTTTGAACATTTAAGTGTAATTGTGAACTTTTATCCCATGTCTCCATTTTAGGGCCTGATAAGTCTGAAGCCTACTGCGGTAGTTGGGAGTACCTGGACTGGGTTAGCCTCATCTGAGCTGGCTAGTGAGGATGCAGGCCTGCTTTAATAGCTTCTAATGGAGGCCTTACACCTTTACATAATATTTAAAAACTCCATCCCAGAATATTGGAAGAAATGCCAGTTGATTGCAATTCATAGTCGCACATACTGAGCCACGTTGGACTTCATTAATTAATTTGAAAAGCACGCCATTGTAATGTAGGAGGAATCCTTAGTTGCCAGGAACCCCTAAACATACAGTGACATGAGAAGAACATGCAAACCACACACTGAGGCTCTAAAAGTCTCCAAAACGGTGGGGCAACAGCATTAACCACTAAGCCACTGTTGTCATCTTTGTTATGGACATGAAAAAATAAACTTTTATCTTTCACATTTATGTTTATTAGCAACATTTGCTTAGAAATGGACATGATGAAAGATCAAAACAGTGAATTAAAAAACTCATAAAAACAATTGTTCATTCACTATCTCAAAAGACAGTGTGTTACACCTTCAATTAATATGTTACATATTTACAATTTACATGCTATGAAAAAAACTATCATTATGTACATATTTAAATTCAATAAATTACTCTAAATATAATATCTGATTTTGTTATTAACACATACAGGAGGCTTGGTGTACATTGCTCAATTTTTCATTAAATATATGTACACAGTACAATTCATACTAATTAGTGTGAAAAATTGTATTCGTCACATTAATTTTGTTCCTCTCGGTCATTTCAGTATAATTGACTTCAAACCAGATGACTGCAAATACATACATTAAATAATTCATTAGTCTTCTATCGAATTTTCTGGTAAACATTATCCCTAAAAATCGCTTCCTGTGCAAAGTAAATGGAAACCTTACAGAAATATTGTGCAGGCACAGAGGGGAGGCAGTTGTTGAACTCGGCTACAAAAAAAAAATTCCACCTACAGAAGAGTTAAGACATTTGTTATGTCTGTGCAGATAACATGTTCCAGAGTAGGCAAAATGGGCTAGTAACTAAAACCCAGAGCTGCTAACAAGCCACGTCAATCCCACTATTAACACCATTTGTACTTGGGCCTGCCTGTGCACGTTCCATACAGTATTTCTGCAAGATACAAATGAATGTAAAATAAATTTTGATAATGTTCACTAAAAGGGCACAAAATTAAATTAGGAATTATTCATAACATCAAATTTATGAAAAGCATGCTGAATATGTTTTCCTAGAGATTCTCTGGGCCAGTTTGGGCCTTTAAATCCTTCTTAGCACTTGGTTGCCAAATAGAAGAAAGTTTATGAGCCTTGGTTAGTCTTTCTGATACTGTTTGTTGTGTCATCATCTTAATGTTTTTCATCTAATTATCACAGTCTGCTGCCCTTGAAAACATGCAAGCACACTGTAGCACTGAGGTAGCAGAAAGAATAAAAAAGGTCCACAATATTCTGTCAGCTTATTGTGGCAACTATAACAGAAAGCTATTAATATGTTACCATAAAATAAAATACCTTGATTGGCCCAGACACTGTTTACAGGGACCTTAGGACCCCAAGAATGGGTCTTTGTAGAAAATAATTGTTGGAAATATGAATAGCAATACTACTAATACAAAATGATTTTTTTTATTTATTTACTAGATTCATTTACCCAGGATGGTCTACAAAAATGTAAAGAATATGAAAATTTAGAGAGCTTGGCAAAACGGCAACACTAGTAGTCAACCATTAGTAAAGTATGGAATTGACATCCTAAAGTGAGCATCAGGACAAGATTGACTGCTTTGCTCTAAAGGTATGTGACCTGTAAAACACAAGACTTTGTGATATTTCAGGAGAAAATAAAAAAGGACGACAACTTAAGCTGTTAACACCAAAGTCAAGTCAGTTTCGAGTGAGGCAACATTGGCAGCAAAGTCATCTGAAAAAAACCTGATGGAGAACCTCCCCAAAAATGGAGGAAAACCTTATTCACCAGTCTCTTTTCAAGCATAGTGCTCTCTTTAGGGCTCACAATGACAAAGTAAAATATTTGCACCTACTGTATAATCAGTGGTCTGGCAGGCATGAAAAATAGTAAAAGAGATCATGATGGCTAGGAATAGAAAAGATGAGGGCTGTCATGCCCAAGACTGCCAGTAGTGGGAAACAGAGCAGTTAAAGGCCATAACTGGGATTATGTTGTATTGTGGTGAGGCGTGTATTTTTCGTTATACATATAAATATAGAGTGCTGTAGAATGCCCAGATGGAGCCAGGCCGTCTTTCAGCCTTGGAACTGCTATAGATTTATTTTTTCCAGTATTGACACCAGCTGAAGATTGTCTATACCTACTGTATAACCACTCAACAGAATGAATGTCTCAAAACGCAGCAAAAAGGTCCTAACTCCAATCTGTTGTCCTTTCCCTAACTGTATAAGAATGTTTTTTAAGAAGCAGACCCTAAGCTTTGGTGGTTCCATCTTAAATACCATTGGCAAAATAATGTCAATGCCAGTGAAGCATGTGAGGCTGTTGTACTAAGCAACACTGTGCTACTTTGATATACACTGTCCATTGCTATTCACTTCCACTAGGAATCGTTTAATTTTCAACTCTTTTGTAAGTTTCATTTTCAATTCACTATTTGTAAACCCTGTTCAACTAAATTTCAGAATGAAAAAGTCCTAAATGCTTTTTTTTGTCTTTTTTTTTTTTATATATACTTGGCTGTGAAGGCAGAGATGTCAACGAAATTTTGTTGTATAATGACAATAAAGCTCTCCAAATGTAGATAAACCTTGTTGTTACTATAGCACCCGAAAAATCACTTGGTGACATAATTGTCAGTTGCATGAAGATTTGAGAGTGTTGAGTAAGAGGGTAAGATGCACATGTTCAATTTATAGCAAAAAAAAAAAATAGTTGCGCTCCAAAGCAGTGGTGCACCTTCCATGGACACTAGGTGTCCATCAGGTGATGCATGAAGAAGATATGCATCCCAGAGCAATGGAGAAATTTATTGATCCAGAATGAGGTTTCATGTGGGTCTCTTTAGTATACTTCGTGAAACCCATGTGTTGGGCAATATGAGATGGGATGGAATTTCTTGTGGAAAATCCAAACAAGCATTTCTCAATGGCTTAAGGACTTCACGTTGGGTGGGGAGTGGATGTATGTGCAACCCTTGAATGTCCTGCATGAGCTCTATTACAGATAGACCAAAGTACACTGGTATCTCCTTGGTCTTAGTAGGTTACATGTATGTGTGGTCAAGCGTTGTATTAGCACCAAACCAGCCTGCCCTAGAAGTTCTAAAGATTTGCAAAAGAATCTCGATCATCAAATGATTGAATAACACCTACAACAGTATAGGTGATCCCGAACAAGACAGATGTCTAGATTGCATAGTCTGTGTCAGCGCCATGTACAAACCAACAAACCATGCCCAATAATTAAGTCCCTATGAATTGTTCATATTAGTGATATGTATACTTTGAGACATTCTTGGTTTTTTTGTAGCAGCATAATTAAAGATCTAAGGCCACCATGTTTAATAATCAAAGTGCATCTCTTCATATACTGTATGCTCATTTGCTTTTCCAGTCCCTGCACATGTTCCATGTTGTTGACCAATGTTTCTGAGCAGAAATTTTCTCCTTTTTTGGCTCCGCTGGGTGCAAAATAATCAGAAGTCTAACATAGTTTAGTATAGACACCTTTATGTCCGTCCATTGTATATATGTAGCAGCTATGCTGCATACCTTCTGGAAAGTTGGTCTTTTGTGCAAACAGTCTGCTTTAGCAGTACTTAATGTACTGCATATGAACCATTTTGAAATGAATTGCTCATTCACCATGCAGTCTGCCATTGCTATGATTCTGGATGAAACAATGATTTCCCTTCATTCTTTTCATTTTTCTACTCCACTTCCAGCGTGACCATCACTGTTGATCAGGTTTCTGTCACTGGTGGGGTACTGCCACTTGTTCAGGGTTATCCCTGAACCAACAGAGTTTGATTAGTGCATACATATATCACTGACAATTATGTTTAAGACTGAGAAGCCATTGTGCCTTGCATCCAGGGCTGATAGAGGTAGGCTGTAGCTCACCATGCTTGACACTCCTGCTTTGATCACTACAGTGGTATAAACATGTAGTTAGTACATCACACACAGTACTCCATACACTTTGACCCACTGGATGTGGGAGAAAACGTGTGGACCGAGGCTGAGGTCAGAGTGGTGGGTAGCTGCAGCATCATTTACTGCTTGAAGGACAAGTGCAACCCTGAATATTAATTTCTTGGTCACAAAGAAGTGTAGAATGCTGCCCATAGAGGCAGTGGTTGCTGTCTTACCACGGATGCAGCGTCAATTCTTTCAGTGCAGGCTTCCATCTTCCATCGCATCATCACGAATGAGGTGACTGTTCAGAGCATATTCTGTTGAACTGCAGTATCCAAGCCAGAAGCTTGAACTGGTGGGATGTTTCCTGAGCATTTGTTAAGTGCAGAGAAAGACCTTCCAAGGTACTTAATGTAACAATTATAACAGTGCCCTGTAGAAGTCAGCGAATGATGCCAGCAAACGTGTTAATGGCCAGAGAGAGTCCTTTGGGCATGTACTGTGTCAGGCCTACATTCTGGTCTTCCCCAAAGAAGAATTTTGTATCTCTCTTTTTCTGCAAGCAGAATCCTGGATCCAGACAAGGTGACACTTCAATGCTAGAAAATAAATAATAAATAAATAAAGGTAGGATTTACATTTACATTTGACTACTTACCAGATGCTTTTATCCAAAACGACTTACAAAAGGGAGAATGTTTGGGATCAAGTGTGACAGGACAAGGTGACAAAATTGAACATCACAAGTGAAACAAAATACAAGGCTGTTACAATTCCTAACAACTAATATGAATTAAACAGAAATTCACCAAACAAGTGAGGCTTATTAAACACACTAGCTGTACCCCGTGGCTGTGCCCACATAGTAATGAAACAGGACAAACTTTAAAAATCAATAGATGTTGACACTATATCTGATCATGTTCAGCTCTGACGGGAGAGCGTTCCCCACATGGGGAGAAAGACACATGGCCGTGATATCTCTGGCAATCAGCAGCTACCTTCTAAAACACAGGGAGCTCTGATCCCTCTCAAAAACATCAAACGTTACTCCTTAACAATCTGTAGATGATAATGTCTATTGAACAAACAGGTATTGCTAGCTAAGCGGAGACAAGGTGCACTCCAACACATGGCGAGACGTAGACCAACTCGAACAGAGGCTGGCGAGTGAATGAGGAAGGCCCCGCCCCCCTGCTCTTGGCCAACAGCCACTCTCTTGGATTTGCATAAATACATTGGTACCACAACTGAACTATGGTACTTAGCGCGATGAGAGAAGTCGCAAAATCAACAGGAAAGTTCAAGCAAATTATAGGAAACAACCAGATCTAAATCCGTTAAGTAATTTTCCCGTGAAAAGCGGACAGACATACAGACAAAACGCGCTTGGACCATGAAATTTTTAAAACCGTTTCTTAGAGAGCACCTATGGGCCAAGGGTAACCTACATTCCAAATTTCAAGTCCCAAGTCCTCATGGTTCAGGAGATTTCGTGATGAGTGAGTCAGTGGTATTCGGACTTCTTTAATCTACATATATAAAAGCCAAATTCCAAATAAAGGTGGGCAGCTCACACGAAAAGAGTCTGGTCTGAGATTTAATATCATGCAGAGGTGACATCCCCACATGCCCTTCATCAGCAGACCTGAGTGGCTAAAAAGAAACACAGGACGTCACAAGTCTCTCCATATATATAGAAGCTGACCCACTGACTACTCTGTAAGCAAACATAAAGGGTTTGAACTTAATTGGTGGTGATCAGAAGAGAGGAGTGACATGTGCCCACCTCGGCTGGTTGAACACCAGGAGTGATGAGGATCACTGTGACAGGAGTAGCTATGAAAGCAAAGCAGCACTGACACTCATGCTCATTTGTATTACAGATTTAGAGTACAGTTTCATATCCCACTGTCGACCAGCTCCCTAATTCTGAACATGCTGACATTTATAAATCTAACCTGCATTTAACCTTCAAGATTTAAAGTGCTTTATCAATACCCAATTAGAACTTGACCTTTCAAGAAGTGATGCTGCTAGAAATAGAGATCTACTAAAGCAATGTGGGACAAGATCTACTAGGAAAGGAGCTATAAAATATACTTTGAGTAATTCAGTCTCCGACTGCCAGTCCATAAACTTTAAAGCAAAGGATTTTGCAATAAGCCACCAACAACAGTGCTTTATTAGAACAACTCTGATGAGAGCATGGCTGCCAATCCATGCTTTCACCTCATATCTCTAAAGATTTGAAGATCTGTCAAGCCCTGCCCTCAACACCTGTCTGTAGTTCTTTGTTTGAAGAAAAACTTCCTAACATTTTGTATGAAATTTGCCCTTAGCAAGTTTCCAACCATTTCCCGTTGTTCTTGCTGAAGAATTTATTGTAAAATAAACAGCCGGGATCCACTGGAATGGTTCCCTTCACAATTTTCAACACTTCCATCAAGTCACCTCTTAATCTCCATTTGCTTAAACTGAAAAGGTTCAACTTCTTCAATCTCTCCTCATAGCTTAGACCTGTCAGTCCTCGAATCACCCTAGTCACTCTGGACTTTTTCTAGCGCTGTTCTGTCATTTTTGTAGCCTGGGGATTAAAACTGAATGCAGTACTCCAGGTGCGGCCTCATCAGTGTGTTATAACGTTTTGAGCATAACCTCCCTTGACTTGTACGCCACACATATATAACCTATATAACCTAACATCCTACTACCCTACTTAGTGGCTTCTGTCTGGATTAAGGCAGTAAAGTCAACTTCAGCTCCCAGGACCTCCTCCTATGAAACATATTCAAAGTTCGAACCTCACACTTTGTATTGAAATCTAACATTTTACCTTCCTATATGTAATATATTTTATTTGCATTCTGCTCAGTTTTGTATTTTGTCCATGTCACTTTTTAAAATTTTATGTTATTTGTTCTTCCTTCCAGTTTAATATGATCTGCAGATTTAACCATCTTGTTATTCATATTCTAATGTAGATCGATTATTTACATTAAAAATAGCAGTGGCCCCAACACTGAGCCCTGATGGACACCACTGTTAATCTCACCCAATTCTGATAAGGTTCATAACCCTTAGTTTTAGTCAACTCTCACCCATCTACACACTTCTTACTTTTACAGTTTGATGTTAAGCATCTTGTGTGTTAACTTATCAAAAACAGGATAAAAATATCACATGCATCTGTGACCACGTTTACGTTCCTTCCTTGTAAAATTCAAGCATATTAGTGAAACATGATCTCCCTGCCTGAACAAATGCTGACTGCTCACTAATACACCTGATCTTTCCATATACTCAATGTTTTCCTTAATAATTGCTTCAATTAATTTACCCTTGATGCAGGAAGAGCTTACTAGCTGATATTACTTGGATCAGCCTAGTCACCCTTTGTACTGTATATAAAGCAATAAAATCTAGTCATTGTGAATTTCCCGTGTGAAGTGATTTTCAAATAATATGCATCAAGTTTTTATACATGTACTCACTAACCTCTTTAAGCATTTTAGGTTAAATGTCTTGTGGTCCTGGCACTTGCTAGTTTTATTTAATCTAAGCAGCACTTCTCCCTTTACAATTACCTAAGTAGCCTCTGTTACTATTGGGATGATATCAGCTTTGTCACTCATGTAAACTTCATTAAAATAAAAGTTTGGAGGATTTACTGTTTTACTACCTGAATATTTTTGTTTACCTTAATGTTTCTAATGCACATCACCTACTTCTTGAATATTATTTTACTATTAAACTACTGAAAGAATCTTTTTGGGGTTATTTTTCACCTGTTCTAAAATACTCCTCTCTAACTACCCTTTAACTTTCCTAATGTCCTTTTTAATCCTGGCTCTCATAAGCCCAGCAGTTAGCCCTGAAGTTATTTGTCTTGTAAAACTAACGTAGACATTTTTTCCCTTTGCTGGTTTTATTTCTCAGCTCTTTGTTATATTAATACATTTTTATACATTTTTATTTTTAATATGAGGATTTGTAAGGTTTACTTTGTATTTTTGACTTAGTTTTACAAAGTTTATTTTCATTCATGCCTTGTTTTTGTGTTCCGCTTTAGGATTGTGATACATAAGGTGTTATCCCTTAGTGCAGGGGTAGGCAACGTCGGTCCTGGTGAGCCGCAGTGGCTACAGGTTTTCATTCCAACCCAATTGCTTAATTAGAAACCAATCATTGCCAATCTCAGACCTTATTTAATTTTATGGCTTGTTAGTCTGTGCAATGTAAGGCTCTTATATCGTAGATTTTTTTCCTTTCCAAAGATATCATCCAAATGATATGAAGCCTAAAACAGATCATTTTCAGTCTGTCACATTTTTCTATTAAGTGTTTTATTAAATCAAACAGTGCATGATGAACACACACACAGATGTAATTGGAAAAAAGCTAGCTGGAGAACTGCTGGCTGCTTTGTCTTTTACATCTTATTGCTAATAAGGAGCAATTAAAACACTGAATGCAGCAGTTTAAGATTGAAATAAGCAATTAAGGTTGGAGAACCTTAACAAGTGAGACCACTAAAATGAAGCATCAAAATGTCACTTAAGCAATATGTGCTTCATCAGCAATAATTGAGTTCTCGTTAAGGAACTGGGTTGGAACAAAAACCTGCACATACTGCGGCTCACCAGGACCGACGTTGCCTACCCCTGCCTTAGTGGATATACTACATTCAAAATCTCTCTTGATGTACAGTTAGCATCAATTTTAGGCCATTGACTTCATTTCACCACCGACTTCTAAAAAATGTCTTGCCCTTTTGATTCTGGTTGCCTGATTAATTTTAGATCTCTCTGTTTTGATCCCTTGCTTTGATTGGTCTCAGCCTTGTTTAACTATCTCATGATTATCTTTTATTTCCCACAATAATCCTCAGAAATGTGCTGTGCCGCAGTATACTTATTTATCCACTGCAGAATTTCCTTTAACTTCTTACTTCTCTGAACTTTTTGGAAGAAGTTTTCCTGCATTAGGCCTAAAACACATTAAAACCTGCTTTACTGTTTCTTGACCAAGTCCACACTTAAAAGCTTATCCCAGTTTGTTTCTTTTAGACTTTGTAGCATCTGTTCCAAATGTGCTTTACTACGATTTCACTTATTCATAAGTGCTCTTCCAAGACTCTGATGCACACCATCACTGGATTTTAATGATTCAATCATATCTACCTAATACACTAAATCTAGACAGGTTTCCTCTCTCTTTGGTGCTGATTTTTGTCCATGAAACTCTTAACTTCTGCTCGCCATTCTTACAGTCGGTTTTGGCAAATACACCTTCCCTATAAATTTCTTACCTCTAAACTTGATTTTTTTCTTGATATTATTAAACAGTTGCAAATTGATGCTATCATCTGCTTTGGGGGGTGTATAACGCAAGAAATATCAGACCTTTATCCCTAATGTGTTCTGGTCAGTTCCTGAGAACCACACTTAAGATGTGGCTCATTGTCCAATTGAAGACATTCATTTGCATATGTAGCGACTCCTACATCTTTTGGTTTTGCCAGTCTTTCCTAAATAATGTATAACCATCTATATTACACTCTTCTCCATCTCTCCTATTTAGCCAGGTTTCCGTTATTGCAGGCCCTAAACATTATCTTCAGGTGTACATCTACTCCTGCATCATGGATATCTGCAATTGTATAGGTTTTCAGAATAACAAAACCCCTCATTTTAAGCAACCTAAAACAAAGAAATTCAAGCAGATCTCAGCATTCCGCAGGGTATGTTGGGTTAGAGAATGTTGCTGTCATGGAGCTCACCTTGACACCTCTTTGTAGACCCTCCTGTGATCCTTGTCAAAGCAGACATTGAACGATTTTTGCTCAAGGCTTCTTATTTTAATACTAGAGGCTCTGATCTTGCTGTCCTGTGAATGAGAGAGTACACCTCAT
Source organism: Erpetoichthys calabaricus (assembly GCF_900747795.2). Taxonomy (NCBI): domain Eukaryota; kingdom Metazoa; phylum Chordata; class Cladistia; order Polypteriformes; family Polypteridae; genus Erpetoichthys; species Erpetoichthys calabaricus. The sequence goes on from NC_041407.2 coordinate 19,583,896, forward strand.
CGTTAGCACCTCTGTGATTACAGATTACACCTGCAGTTATAGGTTAGAAGGAGGACAATATCAGGTTTGTTAGCATTATGGGTGATTGTCCATAACAACAAGCGGCCTTTTCACGATTCCATCCCCAACCTTGGTATGATGAAGCGATCAAGTCTACATGCACTTAATGCAAGGCCTTTATTTAAAGCCGAGGTCAGAACAGGACAAAGACCACACTTGGTTAGTCTTTTGTGTGTTCCATAATGCCTCAAATATCATCAAAATCAAGTCAGACCGCATGTCCTATCATGAGTCAGCGCTGACAGAATCTGCAGGGTCACAACTGCAAGTAAAGCTTCAGCAGACTAACTGACAAGGAGGGATTAAAGACCCCCACAAGCCCCTGGGTAACTTAGCTCTTTAATTGAGAGTTGATCACACTTTTAACAATGCAGTGCGCAGATTTAAGCAGCACTGTATTTCTCACTCTTAATTTTGGTGTGGATACTCCATCATTTTATCAGGTTCCCCTTTTGTCATTTCAACTCACAGATAATTGATCGTTTCTTTTGATGGCTATTGGTGAAATGGTCCCCTGCTGTCATGGGTCCCTGGGTGTGCACCTAGAACACTCTGATGGTACATCGACGCCCGCTAACAAGACAAATGAATGTCCAGTATCTGATCATGCAATATTTTACCACACCAGCGCTGATCCATCTGAGAGGCTATTTCAGATATGTCACCTCTACTCCTGGCCAAACTGCCGGTAGATACAATGTCTGCATCATTGACAGGACATTGAGGGAGAGGCTGCTGAACTTATCTGAGGCCTTCCACTCACACCTCCTAGACGTCTGACCATACTACAGGACCCTACCAAGCCACAAAAATCTGTTGAGGTCATATCTGTCCTGATGAATTAATAATAATTCTTTGCATTTATATAGCGCTTTTCTCACTACTCAAAGCGCTCAGCATTTGCAGGTTAAGGGCCTTGCTCAAGGGCCCAACAGAGCAGAGTCCCTTTTGGCATTTATGGGATTTGAAACAGAAACCTTCCGATTGCCAGTGCAGCCTCAGAGCCACCACTCCGCCTCCGAATTAATGCTGGCATACAGGTGCTGCCTTGGCCCACTTTATCTCTTTATTAGGATAGATTTCCTTTTGAGCATTGTTTTTTTTTTTTTTTGTCGATTCTGTCATTTTGGGGGTTTTGGAGTAGCTAAGTTTGATTCTGACATCCATTTATGGCAATTCTCATTTGTTTTGATATTTTGGACTGTTTTGTCAGCCATTTTCATTTTTAAACACACCACTATTTTGCTGCCCCTGTAATTAGGGCAAAGGTGCCAGGTTTTTTTTACAGGTGTGTACTCTGAACTTGTGTCATGACAGGATGGGTTAAAATTCACTTCCTCATCCAAGTTTCAAAACCCTTTTCTAATCGCTTGTAATCATGCACTTCAGAACAGATTATCCACCTGAAGCTAAGCATGTTCAGGCCCAGTCATACTTGGTTGGAAAGCTTAGGTTGCTGTTGAAAGAGGCGTTGGTAAGGTCAGCAGGGGATGCTTACTCTGTGGTCTGTGAGTTGATCCCAATGCCCCGGTGTAGTGATGGTGACACTGTGCTGTAAAAATGGTGGTGTCCTTCGGATGAGATGTAAAACAGAAGTCCTGACTCTCTGTGGTCTAAAAGATCCCTGGCCATCTTTCATAAAGAGTAGGGTGTTTCCTGATGTCCTGGCTAAATTGCCCATCACGGCCTGGTCATTGAGGTCCCCAAATCAACCCCCAGCTCTAATTGGCTAACTATCTCTCTGTCTCTTTGACCACCTAATAACTAATAAGTGGTGAGTGTACTGGCACAAAAATGGCCGTCATCACATCATTCAGCTGGACGCTGTACATTGATGGTGGTTGAAGTGGCTCCCCCCTCTCTATGTATACACTTTGGGTGCCTTGAAACTTGCTATATTAATGCAATGTCTTCTTCTTTTGCTAATGAAATTTTTGTTTAACAATTTCTTTTTGTCTCTCATTTTGGGTTTGATGCTCATTCTTTTTAATGTCCTGGGGCCTCATGTATAAACGGTGCGTACGCACAGAAATGTTGCGTACGAACGTTTCCACGCTCAAATTGCGATGTATAAAACCTAAACTTGGTGTAAAGCCACGCACATTTCCACGGTACCTCAAACCCTGGCGTACGCAATTTCTCCGCTCGGTTTTGCAGACTGGCGGCACCCAGCGTCAAAGCAGTGCTACTGTTCCTGTGTGGTTACCCTTTCTTTCTTAGACCCACATTCCTGACGCGGCTTTATAAATACACTGAAATTAACTGCATGTTGTTTATTAGTGTAATGCATCTGATTGTAATTAACCTGTAGCAATATAATGGTCCAGGGAATAGCCATAGTATTCTAAATACCATAACTGCTTTAGCGTTGTTACGCTCACTGCATCTTCTTCTTCTTTCAGCTGCTCCCGTTAAGGGTTGCCGCAGCGGATCATCTTTTTCCATATTACTCTCACTGCACCACTCAGAGTATTTATATCACTGTATCTGAGTGGGGAATCACAGCAGCAGCTGATCGGAAAGAGAATTATCGGTATACAGTTTCAAGCACACACTACCTCAGCCACGGCAAAACGCGTCAAAGCCTTTCCTGTACGGACCTCGCGTTTCAGAAACCGTTTCATCCCAAGAACTATAAACGCACTCAATCAAGTGCTTCTTGTAGAACTGTTTGTAGTTATAAGTACAATTACCCCACTGTAAACTTGCACTACAGTTATAATATTGTACAACCTGTGCCACTTTATAAAGCGCATATGATGACGATATCATTTTTAAGATGAAATGCAGCAAAATATGTTGCTTATAGTATACAGATAAAACTTTGACTTCATTTAAATAATCAGTATTGTTAATAATTAAACATGTGAGGACACGGTGCCGCAGCGCTAGCTAGTTCACGGATAGCTCCTGCCTTGCGCTGTATTATTATATACGGATATACGGATAAAATAATTAAACATGTACTACGAAGATATTTCAATGTTCCTTAAACGTTTTGAAGAATCGACGTTCTGAACTTACAGATGGCTTAACGTCTATTACAGAGCTGATTGTGTGGCGATTGGGTATTTGGAGAAAGAAAAGTAAGGACAGGAATTGGAGGTTAGTACGTTTGAAAGAGACAGTACTTCTGTAATAAATTATTTCATCGAAGGTCGCGCATGGCGCAGCAAGCCTCTTGTGTGAGATATGAACAATCACTGCACCACCGTGTTCCCATGTTTAATAACATGCTTTCATTCCTATCATCATGAAAAAGATATCACGTATACATCTCAGTAGTTTAATTATTCAGAGAGCTGTAATATCTCGAATGTAATGGATTCTGTGTCCTGTCGGAGAAAGAGACAGAATGGAAGCACGTAGTGATTCACACACAGAGCACATAGAAGATCAAACACAGAACAAAGCATTTAACGTCCTACTTTAGTTATGATGGGATTTGAGAAACTAGTAAAATAAACAATTTTAAGATGAAGTTTATGATGTTCTACTTTAAGGACAAAATAAACTACGTGATTAAAGTGGAAATTTTGAGATTAAAGTTGACATTTTGTGCTTTTTTTCCCACTGTGTGCCTATTTTTTTTCTCTGTACCCTAATAAGCTTTCATATGACACTCAGACGGTCCGCTACGAGTCGCCTTTTCACACCAACTTTGATATGTAACAACTTCTTTTTTTATTTCAGGCACTGTGCGACTTTGTGAACTTGAGCTTTCAATTTTCTCCGACACTATGTCACACGATCAACTTCCTTTTGTTGATTATACCACTGTTTAAACCAACAAACTGTACGTTTTTCCTTTGCCTCCACTTGGTATTCGCTGAAATTCTTAGATTTTCCCATTGTCTTTTCACAGAAGGCTATTTATATTGATTTGTATATTCAAAGAGGTGTAATTCTGGGAGGAGTTGGGGCAGGACAGAAGGCGCGTGCACAAGCGTTACTTTTCACGCTGATCGGGATTTATGTAGCGGAAGAACGTGGAAGTTTGCGTACCTACGGATTCCTGCATCTGAATTTTTCTGTGCGTACGCACATTCCCGCTTTTGTGCTTACGCCATGTTATAGTGTGAGTTCTATGCACGGCGTTATACATGAGGCCCCAGGTATTTTGTCTATTCTTCTGGCTTACATTCAAACCCAACAGACACAACACTCTTGAGCTTAATCAACTACAGCTCCTTTGGGATGCCCTGGATCACATTTGGAACCTCATCAGACTCTTCTTCAGTAATGTGATGACATCCCTAAGCTTCAGATTCTGAGGTGCCTTGGTTCTGTGTGCCATCAGAGGCTGCAAGGAGTGGAAATAAACAAGTACTGCATGGATATGTACAATTCATAGCTCACTTTTACTTTGAGAAAAACTTACCTGCCAATAACCCATATAGTAAAGAAGAACAAATAATGTTGCTCACCTCAGTTGACTTAACTTTCAGGCCATCAGAAAAGCAGATGGTCAAGCAGTCAAAGTCTGTGACAAAGAGAAAACAGCAGAGGATGTCAGAACCTGCAGATATCTAATTGGATGAAGTGGATGGGCTATGCCATGCCACAAGAGAGTAGCTGAATCATTGGCACATTATTTTGGCATCAAAGTTACTGAAAATACCATAGATAAATTGAGGAGAGCAGGAGCCGTGACTTTGCAGGTACATTGAAACATGAAAGCTGGATGAACACAGGCATCAATATAGATATTTTGAACAGACATAGCCTGTCTTTTAAAGTACGAAGTACATATTTTATCACTACTCCCATCAGCCACAAGGGGGCATCCAAGAACCACATGTACAGGGGTCAGTACAGGGACAGCACTGTGGGTCTGCCCTGCTACTTCTCAACTGGAAAATGGGACTTCTTCTTACAGCAAAGTTCAGCCCAGAATGAAGCTTCAAAAGTTGACAGGAGTTGTATGTTATAAATGGCCAGAAAAGCCCACTTTCTTACCCTCTGTGGTACAGGATGGAATAGCATTTATGACGACTCCACTGGTGCGCAAGGTCAGCGATTTCTCACACTCCCTGTTGCTTAGAGATGCCTGGGTAATACAAAGCAGAACAAGGAAATTAGAATGAAGGTGTGGTTGACAAAGGGCAGCTTTGTGTTTTAGAGCACCTCACATTAGATAGTCAAACTTCACAGAGAATGTAATGAGAAGTCAAATCATTACATCTTGCCTGAAGAAGGGGCCTGAGTTGCCTCGAAAGCTTGCATATTGTAATCTTTTTAGTTAGCTAATGCAAGGCGTCATTTTGCTTGACTTCTCACTACATTCATAATGGCTAACATGGTACAACACCCTAGTACTACAGAAAATGTAACAATAAAATGTAACAATATCTCCTTTTGAAAGGAGTCACAAAGGAAACTAAACAGCGGTTAATATGGTGCAGCAACTCAAATGGGTAACGGCAGGTGTGGGCCAGAAAATGTAGGAGCATTTTGAGGATTATCTAAATTGATGAGATGGACTAAACAATCTACAATTTAGTGAAATGATTTCCAGACAGAATGCCAATCATGGTACAGGTCCAAGTTTTCGATTTTTGGGAGATGTTACTTGGCTATATTGGCATAGATAGCTACATAGCAACCTAGTAGAAGTGGCTAAGATATGCAGTGCCTTTAAAAAGTGTTCACCCCCTTGGAAGTTCTCATTTTATTGTTATAGAACACTGAATCTCACTGGATTTAATTTGGCTTTCTTGACATTGATCAACAGAAAAAGATTCTTCAATGACAACGTGAAGACCGATCTGTGCAAAATGGTCTAAATTAATTACTTCATCACACAAGTGTTCACCTCCTTAAAGTCAGTATTTATTAGATGCTACTTTGACAGGTATGATAGCCTCGAGTTCTGTGTGTACACAGCTCAACACCATCAAGTGTCTTGGGGATTGTGAGTGATCAGCCTTTGTCAAATCCAGCCACAAAACAATTCTCAATTGGATTGAAATCTGGACTCTGTGACGGTGCCACTCCAGGACACTTTCACATTGTTGTCCTGAAGCCATTCCTGTGTGATTTTGGCTTTATGCTTGAGGTTGTTGTCCCGCTGGAAAACGGGCCTTCTCTCAAGGTGCAGGTTTCTTGCAGACTGCATTAAGCTTTCCTCCAGATTTTCTCCACATTTTGCTGCATTCATTTTTCCACTCACAAGTCTTCCTGGTCCTGCAGTAGAGAAGCACATCCCCACAGCCTGATCCAGCCACCTCCATGCTTCATGGTGGGGATGGTGTGTTTTAGTCATATGCAGTGTTCAAACATGGCATTCAGTCTGATGGCCAAAAATTTAAATTTGGTCTTATCAGACCATAGAACCTTCTTCCATCTGACTTCAGTTTCCCAGTGGCCTTCTCTTTGCCATTCTCCCATACAACTGGAAGCAGTTGTTGTCTGCACAGTCTCTCCAATCTCATGGGCCTCTAAATTGTCTCCTTCACTTGCCTTGTTTTTGTGGAGGGCCTACTCACTTATATTCAGTGACTTGAATATTTTCTTGTCTCCATCCCCTGATTTGTGCTTTTCAACCACCATTTTTGGGGGTTTCTTGAATTGTTCTTTTGTCTCTGTTATATTTTAGATGACTGTACTGACCCACCACAAGCTGATCCTTCCATATTCAGGGGGAATTATACTGTAACCAATGGGAAACTCAGACAGGTGGCCTCCATTGAACTAATTCTGGGACTTCTAAAACCAATTGGCTTCTCCAGAGAGGATTCATGCGTGTCATAGTAAAGGGGGTCAAAAGTTATGGGATCAATTATTCTGTGTTCTGTGACAGTTTCTTCAGCTTTTGACTTCTCTATGTGTTATGTGATAAGTAATGGGCATAATGACGACAAACAATATGACACTGGTCATGTAAGATTGACTGTAAATGACAGGCAAAAAAAAGAAAAGAAAACGGATATAGAGTTAAATAAATAAATAAATGAATGAAAGACTCCAGAAAATCCAAAACACGACTGTCTTTTTTTTTTTTTGGTAGTGCTATCTGTTGGGCTATAGCCAGAATTGTTTTCTCAAGCATGTATCTATCTTCTGTTTTTTGTTGTTTTTGTTAATGTCTGTTAGTTTCTTATTATTTAATTTATATGTGGATTTAAACTGTTACTTTAAATGTGTTGCATTCCTTGTTGCCCTCTGGCTGTACATTGCACTCGGAAAGAGAGATTTGGCACTGGTTCATTGAGATTGTGTCAGAGTTTACAGTGAATATTGTGATTTTTCCCTTCTGTTATTGGATTGTGATTGTTGGACTGGTTTGCCTTTGAATTTCCTTTTAGGCCAATCCTTAGATTAGATTAGATAAACTTTATTAATCCCATGGGGAAATTCAAATCCATATAGCAGCAGAAACATAAAAAACAAATATACAGACTCACAGGACAAACAGCACAGCCAATCAATCAATCAAGCAATAAATAAATATAAACTTAACAAGTACATCAAGTGGAAGTCTTGAATTTCCTGATAGCAGTGGGCAATAAAGACCCCCAGAGGCTCTTCTCAGCACACTGAGGTAGAATGAGCCCATAGCTAAAAGTGGTCCAATGGAGCACCTCCTGGAGGGGATGGAGGGTCTTTTTTCATTATGCATCCAATTCTTCTTTGCTGTTTTGAGCATTTTGTTGCATTTCTTTCTTTTTGTTAATACAGTTTCTGCGCAAAAGTTTATATACCCCCCATAGAATTTGTAAAATGATTTTGGTAAGATTTGAGCGATCAGACAAAACACTCTTATTTAGGAATTGTGGTCAGGTAAAGCCTATTTATCATCACAGAATTGTGTGTGTCATTTAGTAGTCCTGCCCTAATTTGTGGCTTATTTTGAAGGCCTCGCACCCTTTTTGCCATGTTTTGATTTCACTTCCTGCTACTGCATAACAACCAATAGTCTCATTTTTTTCAATATCAGATCAAAAGGAAGGAGAAAGAGATGTGCGTGGTCCCTTTGACTAGGGCCTGTTCATCAATGATTTCTTTTGTTGGATTAGAAAATTTGCTCTTTAATTAAATCTGTTGTAACCTTTGCTTTACTTTCTTTAACAGCTCAATATTCAGTTTTCATGTTTTTTTGTCTTGCTATAATATTATTGTATAATTACTGTATTTATTTCTTTAGGATATTTTCCGTGTAAGAGGAAAACTAAAGATATGGCAACATGTAACCAGGTATGAAACGGAAAACCTCTTTACCATAACTCCCTATGATTCAGTTTAAAAAAGAAAAATAACTGGAAACATTTTTCAGACCCCCCAGTTGTGTTACCCTAACTCCAATGAAACCAAAATGAATTGAGTTTCCTGAAATAACCCCAAAATAAAATGTTTCATCTGCTAAATAAAAGAAAAAAAAAATCAAAAGGAAACGTCTGCAGACCTGACAAAACCACAAGATGTGTTGCACGAGATAATTATTGATGTCACATGCAGCTTAGAATCTCAGAGAAACTCACAAGAGCACAAGTAGTACTCAACTTATAAAATGCTGTAAAAGAAAAGCAAGGACAGACAACACAAAGCAAACAACCTTTTATATTTCCCGAACCCCCCAAATAAATCCCCAGACGTTCTGTGGATGGAGTCTACCTTCTTGTAAGTGACAGACAGGACAGCACCAAAACTTTCAGTCATATTCCTTTTCCGTGTCAAAGTGTTTTCTAAAAAATAAAATAAAACACACATTGTGATTTTTAAGGTTGAATGTAGTAAGGTGTAAAGTGAGGGCTGAACCCCAAATTCTACAGTGCAGAGCAAACAAGAGTGTCAAGTTCTACAACTTCATTACCAGAGGATGTAATGTCCTCCTTTGGTCCAGAGGCTCCTCCAATATCAGCATGCACTGAGCTCCTGCCTCCTAGATGACTAGGCTTTAATTTTATTATCTACATAACCCATGCCAATAGACACAAACTAAAGAGACAATACAGAAAGTATTCGAATGGTTGCATTCATCCTGAGGTGAAAAGGCAGTGGAACCTTTCAGGATGACAGTGTCTCCATCCACAGGATATGAGTGGTCAATAGATGGTTTGGAAAGTCTGACATAAATGTACGCTATTTACAGGTCAAATTCCATTAGAACAAACTTTGAAAATGCTAATTTTTTTCGCATTAAGAGTTAAGATTAAAAAACAACTCATGCATAAGCGTTTGAGGAACACCCTTCGGGCTCATCTAAGGCATGTAATACCACCCTGGGATGAGAGGGGGCATTGGCACTAATCATGGCCTTTTCTCTTCCCTCCACAGTGCTAAGAAGACACCCAGTAAGGGCAGCTGACTCTGCCCCTTCTGGGCCATTGCTTATAAGTTCCAAAGCCACTTTAGATTCTACGAAATAGAAGCAAATTCGAGACATACGCATCCATGCAAAGCAGAAAATGTCAGAGAAAAGTGAGGATTCAGCCATTGCAAGATAACGCAGTGTAATGGCAAATCGCATTTCAGCTCCAACAGGATCAGGGTGCTTGCTTCGATGTTTGATGAATGGTTCAATGCAGGGAAGCAAATCATGAAACTTAAATGCTGACATACAAAAGTATTCATGGTGCTGTTCTTCATCCATTTCTAATATATGCAATATATACGTAGCATATTCCCCATTGTAATGATTCAAAATATTTAAAGGTCTTGCATACCATCTTCTGTGTAACTGTTGCCATCTTTTTTGTGCACCTTCACAAAACCGCATCTCGCCCTGCCACCTAGTGGAATCCTCCAAATTTACATAAATTATGTGCACAAGTATAGTCCGCACGCTGCTTGCATAGTGGCAGCACCAACAACCATACACGTTACATAGTGTCAAGTATATCCCGATCCTAAGATGACATTTTAGGTCATCAGTCAACCCTGTTATTCTATGGGTGTGGCCTCAGAGGTTGTGACCTGATTGTAATCAACACAACAGGATAAAAGGACGACTAGGGGTTTATTTCCTTATCTGATCTGCAGACACCAACACTCTATCAAAGAGCCGTGCTGTAAATATTCTTGTGTGTTTCATTCAGTTTTGAACTTTTGCTTGTTCTTTAGACCTCTGTTTTTGTTTCACATCTTGGCTTCTGTTTCAAATCGTGAATTCCCAGCTTGTCCCCTTTTTGTTGTCCTACATGCATCTCCTGGTTCTCCACACAAAGTTTACCTGTTAATTCGCTGTCAGGATAACCTTCATTTTATTGTGTGCGCTAAAATCATTTAAATTATTTTTCTCTCATCAGGAAAACCTTGATATCCCAGAATGATGAAGCAAAAAAAGAATTTTAGAAATTTTTGCAAATTTTTAAAAAATAAAAAAACTGAAATATCACACTGACACAAGTATGCAGGCCCTTTACACAGTACTTAGTTCAAGCCTCTTTGGCAGCGATTCCAGCCTGGAGTCTTCTGGTCTGTGACACAAGAAGCTTTGCCGACCTGGATTTGGGGTTTTGTGCCTTTCCTCTCTGTAGGTTCTCTCAGGCTTTGTCTTATTTGATGGACAGCTATTGTCAGGTCTCTCTAGAGAAGCTCAATTAAGTTCAAATTTGTGCTCTGACTGGGCCACTCAAGGGCATTTAAAGAGTTTTCCATTCACAACTCTTATACTGTGTTGTGCTTAGTATCACTGTCCTGTTGGAAGATGAACCTTTGGCCCCATATGAGGTTCTGAATGCTCTGAAGCAGGTTTTAATTAAGATATCTCTGTGCAATGCTCTGTTCAGCATTCCACAAACCTGACTATTGTCCCACTCCTCAACTCTACAGCATGATGCTACCACCAACATACTTCATTACTGTAATAGTATGATACAGGGGATGAGCAGACTAATATTCATTTCATTAGACCAGATAATCTTCGTTCTCACAGTCCAAGAGTCCTTTAGGCATTTTTTTTTTGCAAATTCTAAACAGGCTTCCATGTGTCTTTTACTGAGGAGAGACTTCTGTCTGGCCGCTCTGTCATAAAGCCCGGGATTGGTGGAGCATTTCAGTGATGGTTTTCCTTCTGGAAATTTCTCCCATCTTCAGACAGGTTCTCTGCAGTTTCTTTGTCACCTGTCTTACCATGGCCCAACTTTCATGATTTCTCAGTTTGGCTGAGTGACCAACTCTAGGAAGAGTGGCTGTTGTTCCAGACTTCTCCATTTAAGAACTATGGTGGCCACTGTGCTCTAGGGAGCCTTCACCGCTGGAGGAATTTTATGTAGCCTTCCACAGATCTGTGCTTTAACACAATCCTGTCTTTAAACCCTGCAGGCAATTTTTTCAACCTTGTAACATGGGTTTTTGCTCAACTGTGAGACTTTTTATAAACTGATGTGTGCCTTTCCTAATCATGTGCAACCAATTGAATTGACCACAGGTGGACTCCAAACATCTCAATGAGGATCAATAGAATGGGATGCATCTGCTCCCAGTTTTAAGTTTCACAGTAAAAGATCCAAATACTTGTGTCAATGTGATATTTCAGTTTTCTGTTTTTAAATAAATTTGCAAAACTTCCTAAAGTCCTGTTTTTGCTTTGTCAGTCTGGGGTTATTGAGCGTTGCTGATGAAGGGAGCGATTAATTTAAATTATTTAACACAAGACTGCAATATAGCAAAATGTGAAAAAAAAAACTGAAGGGGTCTAAATACGTTCTGAATCCACTGTTAAGTCTTAGCATGTCCTGTTATGACATCCACGTAACACACCTGACTCCTGTTGGAAGTTAAAATATTAATTTTACAATGGCCTTGTAGATCCCATACCCCTGTTGTGTAGTAATCCCCTCTTTTGTGTGGTACCAGCACATACCTGGCAAAACTTGGCAAAATGAAGTGACTAACTATGGTGGACAGATGTGGTGTGATGTAGTATTCATTTAACTTCCACCTTACCTCCAGCGCTTGGCGATTCTGGAATGCAGATCTCTGCCTGTGTCAGAAAGACATCTTCTACAGCCTCTTTTGTCAAGCAGGAAAAGGATATCTGAAATAAGATGAAAAAATACATTCTGTAACTTATGATGAAATATAACATTCTGCTTTAAATCATATTTCATATCTATTTTACTCTAAGAAATGTCAATGGGCAAGACGAGTATGCCATTTTCTTCTGGTTAATAACCTATAACCGCAATAACCTATAATGACAGTGAAAATATTTTCAGAAAGGTTTACCACTTTATTAAAAAATGAAACACCAAAATCTAGTATTCAGAATTTTCTCCAAATTGTGGGTTTCTAGAACTTGATTGGAGTCCACCTCTGGCAAATTGAAATGATTGGACATCATTTAGAAAGTCCACATTTCACACTGTGTGCCAAGACAAAAAACATGCCGTGAAGTCCAAGGAACGCTATGTAGACCTCCATAGTCAAAATGTGGTGAGGCATAGATCATGATAAGGGGATAAAATCATTTCTAAATCTTTGACTGTTCCCAGGAACACAGTGGCCTCAACAATTTTGAAATGGAATACGTTTGGAACCCCCAAGACTCATCCTAAAGTTGGCTACCCAGCCAAACTGAGTAACTGGGCAAGAAAGGCCAAGGTCAAAGAAGTGGCCAGGAGCTCAATGATCATTATATCAAAGCTTCAGAAGCCCTCTGCTGAGATGGGAAAACCTATTGAAATGATGGCCATCTCAGCAGCACTCCATCAATCAGGCCTTTATGGTAGAGTGGCATGACAGAAGGCCTATGATGCATTTAAAGGACTCTAAGAGCATGAGGGAAAAGATTCTGTAGCCTAATCAGATAAAAACTGCACTCCAAGCACTATATCTGAAGACCAGGCAATGCCTATCTCCTGCGTGATGCCATATCACTACAGTGGAGTTTGGTGCTGGTAGCCTCGTGCTATGGGGATGCTTCTTGGCAGCAGAGCCAGGGAGACTGCTCAGAATTGAGGGAAGGATGAATGCAGACAAAGAAAAGACAGAGAAAACCTGCTCCAGAGTGCAAGAGACCTCAGATTGGGATGATGGTTCGCCATTTCGCTTAATAATGACACAAACAACAACAACAACATTTATTTATATAGCACATTTTCATACAAAAAGTAGCTCAAAGTGCTTTACATAATGAAGAAAAGAAGAATAAAAGACAAATAAGAAATTAAAATAAGACAACATTAGTTAACATAGAAAGGAGTAAGGTCCGATGGCCAGGGTGGACAGAAAAAACAAAAAAAAAACTCCAGAAGGCTGGAGAAAAAAATAAAATCTGTAGGGGTTCCAGGCCACGAGACCGCCCAGTCCCCTTTGGGCATCAGGGCCAAGACAACAATGGTGTTGGCTCAGCCAAAGCCCAGACATAAACTTCATAGAACATCTCTAGAGAGACCTGAACATGACAGCTTACAGATTCCTCCCATCTAATCTAATGGAGTTTGAGAAGATCTACCAGGAAGAATAGGATATACTGCCCAAATCCACGTGGGTAGAGCTTGTAGAAAATTACCAAGAAGACTCAAAGCTGTAATTGCTGCTGAAGGGGCTTCTACAAAGCACTGAATTAGGGGTCTAAATACTGTTATGAATGAGAGACTCAAGATGCTGAATTTTAATAAAATTTGTAAACCTTTCTGAAAATGTATTTTAACTTTGTCAGTATGTGTTATTGAGTAAAGATTGATGGGCAGAAATTGCAATTGTATAAATTTAAAATCAATAACAAAGTATTCAGAAAGTTGAGAGGTCTGACGACTTTCTGAATCCACTGTAGATGAATTTAATGGAGTACAACATCAGTTGTGATTGTGCCTCTCGAGAAAGGAAGGAATCTTTTCCTAAAGCTGGATACTGTGGTGCTGTGATAGCAAAAGTATATCTGAAGACCTGGTGGGGCGGCAGCTTGGACATTTAATTATATAAACTTTGAACATGATTCTCAATTGTACAGGAAGGCAGCTTATTTAGAGCAGCAGCAGTCTGCACAGATGAGATGTAAGCCATACTAACCTTGACTGAGTAAATACAGAAGTAGACGGGCTGCTGACCCATTCGCACATAGTAGGAAATGATGTCCACCAGGAAGGGGTTTGCAGCTGAAGTCTTGCCAGAGCAGCAATTCTGTTCGAGAAAACAAAAAAAAATCAGTTCGGTTTAACACAGTAAATTTAATTGAAAAGATCTATGAAATAGTGTGTCATACTTTATTCAATCTCATTTTAGATTGTTCCCTTCATGAACATTATTTGTCCCCGGGGGAAATTTGGCATATTCCTTAAACCACCTTGAAAAGCAATCTGTTCATCTTTAATTAATTACATTTATATACAGTAGCTTTTTTCTATCTTACTCAAAGTGCTTTACATATGGTAGACAAAGGGAAAGCACGGCCACTTTACCCCCAACCAATGTGAAGCATCCACTGTGTGGCCCTCTAATCATTCCCCGTCTCTAATTGGCTAACTACAGTATCTCTCGCAACCCTTCACTGCTTAACAGCTAATGTGTGATGAGGGTATGTAATAAGTAAATAAGTTTAACATGTCACTGTGCTCTGTACAACAAGTATTTTATAAATCCACTCACATGTACAGCTCACACAAGGCCAGATTTAGCACACAGTGGCTCATCATTTAGAACTGCTAAGCAAGCATTAGAAGACAAGAAAGGGACAACTGTGAAATGGGCTTTGTACTATTTCTGTGTGTCAGAGTCAGCATGACGTTGGATCTTCTTTTCCTTGCTTGGAACGGAATGATTTACCTTAGTGCGGGCCTGCATATGGAGAAAGGGTATAAAACCTTGGGTCATTGCCCGGCACACCTTTGAAGCCAACGGACAGATGGAAGATAACGTCATCCAATCCAGAAAATCCTTCTAACGCAGCGGCGAAAATGGAAGACTCTATTCAAACTACCCGAAAGGTCTTGTCATGGCTTTCTCGTCTGTTATGCCATGTAAACCGTCATTAAAGAAAGCAAAGTTATTTCACCTATGTGATTTCTTACTGCTGTATTACTTATGGAGGGGTATCACCTTTTTATATTATATATATATAGTTTCAGGTTATGTAACATGCCACAATTACAAAAGAACTTATTCCAACCAGGGAGCTAGCACCCCCTGCTGGATTCAAGGTACTGGGGCAATAATGGCTGTAGTCACACATGGAATTGAGGATTTTCTGCCATCATGGCATATCCAAGAAGATTCCGGGCTGGAATGGATGCCATTGGGGCTTCAATGAAGTGCTGAGTAAAGGGTGGCATACTTGTGATATCAGTTTTTATTTTTAATAATTTATCAAAAATGTCTAAAATCCTGGTTTTGCTTTGTCATTCTGGGATATTGTGTGTTGCTTAATGTGAGGAAAAAAAGAAATTAAAGGATTATATCGTAAGATTCCAACATAACAAAATATGAAAAAAGTGAAGGAGTCTGAATACTTTTTGAGGGGGTCATATATTGCACTATAATTTATTTTTCTAATTATTATAAATCAAGCAGGCTTGAAAAGCTTGCTATTATTTCATTTAATCCAATATAATTTAATTTGCTCTTTGTATCTTTTGTATTGATGCATGTTTAGTTAATGAGTTGAAAACATCTGCAATACTGAACGTTTATTTAATTAGTTTATTATAATACAAGTCAATTAAATCTATATTTAGTGTGTGGTATAACATGTTATGATTTACTGTCATTTTTTAAGAAATATGCTGTTTTGTTTGGAGATTTATATTGTCTATTTAATTTAACTCATTTAAAAGTATAATTATACATAATTTAACACTTATTAGTCAGTAATATGGTCTGCATAAATATGTCAATTTTTTTCCCGTTTATGTTTCTATTATTTTCTCTTCATTATTTATCTGAATCCACATATTCCAATGCAAAGTTGCAGGAATCTGAAATTTCTGAGTCACGCAGTGTAAGAAATAAACCTGCATGAATTCCTTACTGCCCTTTACCCTCACAGAGCATCAAGCAAGCAGTTCAAACCACAGTTACTGAGCACAGAAATGTCGTATATTTAACAAGTACTATAAGATGGGACTATATTAAAAATGATTTTTAAATTAAACATTGCATTAATAAAGTAGAAACACCACAAGCCAAGCCTCGTTTGGTTTTGATCTGCCAGTACTGACCTTTTTTTGACTTTTCTCCTGAGTTGCGCTCATACTCCATCTCCTTGCTGACATTACAAGGTCAAAATCACAACTCTAAAACATAATGCTAGGGCCGTAAATAAAAAGTTAACACTAAAGAGTAAGTGTTTCTTTTTCATCCATGGAGGGATAGTAGAGAATGTGAGGGCTGCCAAGATCACGCAATCAATATTGACATCACATAAGCAAATCTTATACATAAAATTCTACGCCTGGAAGTGTGTGTGTCTGTCTATCTGACCTGGAAATGCGAGGCTACAGCATGAAGCTCAAAGAGCTGGCAAGGCAGCACCAAGTTAACAAGTCGGAAGAAGAAAGAAGTTCGAGGCTACAGCATGAAGCTGAAAGAAAGCGACTCTGTTGCCAAAGTGAAACCGCAGAGGAAAAACAAACTAGCCTCTGATAGACAAGGGGGGCGAGCACGTCCGCAAAATATAACCTCTGACTCTGCATTTCAATTTTTTTTCTGACGATTTCAATAGTTTCTTTAAGCCCGGGCTTTTTACAACACGGGCTTACACAGCTAGTAAATAAATATTTAAATAAATAAAGGCCATAAGCAAAATAAAAATTTGGAAGGCGAGACAAATCGATGAACACTAAAATAAGAATCTATGCATACAAAACCCTAAAATAACAAAAAATTATATGTGTAAAATGGCTGAATTACATTACTGCTTAATAAACTACCTATTCTGATCACTTACACTATTCTGAACATATTTTGTTCAAGTGGAAAAATTCCAGGCCACTTACCGTACCAAGATGGGAACATTTAAAACTGGTGAACAACATTTTCACTTTAGAAGGTTTTTTTTTTTTTGTTATGTTCGAGTGGTCCAACCATTTGATAATCTTTTGGATATTTTGTTACTCATAACGCATTACTTCTTATCACATCTTTCTCTGCTCCCTAGACAGAGAAGGCTTCTGATCTGAATAGGGTGTAGTTTTATCTGCCCTAATGATTTCTAAGTTACACACTCAAATGACATTCTTAAAAAAAATAAGAAGTTAAAAATAAACCTAACAAAATAAGTGCCTAGGAGGGAGAAATCTTCTCACCATTTTGGCTAACTTGGGGATCATGTGGGAAAGGCTGTTGATGTTACTCTCATACCAGGGGTCTGCCCTCCCCAGGTAGGCGGCTAGCTGGCAGGTGTCCATCTTCTCAGCCGATAGATACTCCAACTGTAACACACAGAAAGACGTCAGCATCTGAAACACCATTAGATTCCAGCTGGATGCTCCGTAAGTCGTGTCTTTCTTTTCTCTCCCTCCATTCATCTGTCAGTCTTACCCAGTTCAGAGTCGTGGTGTCTTTCTCTCTTTTGTTAGTTTAACCGTGATGTTTATAACAGTAGAAAACAATATTAACAGTGGAAATGAATACAAATATGCTACATTTTTAAATGTTAAACCATTCCAATAATACGACCTTGCTGTCTCCCTGTTTATTTCGTCTCAGTATAGGATGCCATGCCACTAACCTCTGTTGATGGTGACCCTGGCTGGCTGTTGCACACAGGGATGCAGTAGATATGTAAATTCATCTTGGGCAAGAGGAATGGCCGTCTGGCTTCCCTTTTCCTATGGAGAAATAAACAGTATTTTTCAGTACTGAAGCCATCTTAAAACTCTTGCAAGAAAGAGAAACTTTTCATTGACTTTGCTCACAAAACCAACTGTTGTGATGTGAGATTTTGCATATAACTTGATAAATATTGTGTTTATTTCTAACTCAGGCAAAGCAATGTAATATTAGTGTTACATTATGTGAGAAGCATTCATGTTTACAATCTTCTCCCCACCAGGAATGGGTCTCTTTCAGTTTTACCAACGGCGGTGTTGGGTAGTGCCTTAAACCAGTTTGGCGAGTGTTTCTCTGCTAAAGTCTTTCAACCCCCGCAAGAAAGCCAGACTGCCTAACTGCTAAGTTTTACCTTAACATGTGGTTGGGGGGCAGGTGTTAAGATGTTCTATTCCCCCATTGGTCTGAAGTACGGCTGTTTGGAATTGGCATGTATCAAAAGCTTTTAAGTACCATGACGTCCTATTGGCTCTAGCAGTTGGACAGAGAATCTATAAATTTACTTGCTTAACCTCACACTCTCTCTCTTACTAACATCTGATGAAGGAGCATCTCTCTCTCTTACCAAACCGATGAACTGAAAGGACAACACAATGGAGAGCACAGCTCGGCAGCCATATTGAACAGACATGCGGCTGAAAGCTGACCACAAATGAACTAGAGACATTTTTAAGTAACTAACAAGTCTGTGTGCCGCCTGAAACTACACATCACCATTTAATCAGGTTGTATGGTTGCCAATATTCAAATGTACTTTGCATATTGTTATTATTTATGAATATTATCAATAAGACATTGTTTAAATTGTAATTTAACTCCTGCTTGTCTTTTGCTATACCTAACTGCCTGAGGTTATAGATATAGAAGGGAAGGTGGGGAGGAGTTATATGGTACAATACCTTATAAACAGTGGTAAATCCGTGAGATTAGAGGCATTCTGACAAAGGCTACATATTAATAATACAATAGGGGAAAGTAGAGCAATACATTACTCTACCATGACAAAACACCAACCAAATTAGACTCTGCGTTTGGTGATCGGGGTGGGGGGGTGGGGTCCTAAAAGCACAGGTACCAAAAACACCTTCCATAGCTGCCCACTACATGGGGGAAGTGCCATCAAAAACCCAGATTAGAAACCCAAAGGGCCAAGAGAATTCTGTATGAAATAAAAAGGTTTATTTTCACCGAAGCCTGTGCAGGCGCAAAGCTCCGAAGAGCACAAAGAACTGTCTAAAAGGCAAGGAAAAAATGCAGTAAACAAAGTCCCCAAAAACAGAATCCAAAAATTGTGGTCAAAAAACCGAGCAGAAGTTCAAAATCACAATAAACACAGTCCCAATATGAAATCCAGAGGCGAGGTAAAAAACAGAGCAAGAGTTCAATTCCAGAAAATCACAAATCAATAATATAAGCACAGAAAAACAAGAAAACACTGCACTCCTATGCGCGTTCAGTGAACCGCCAATAACTATGGGAGGGCCTCTCTTAAATAGGATGGAGGGCCATTCCTGGTGGTGATTGACAGGAGCCCTCCTACCAAACAGAAGGCCACATTCACTTATAAATTAAAACAGAGAAAAATGTACATAATAAACATTGATACAAATAAATGACATAAAATCACACAAAACAAACAAGAAGCGCCACTTTGACCCTCAGCCAGGGGAGACATGCTGGCTGAAACATGACACTGCATTCATGCACACCAAATCTTTTCATTGTTACAAGTGGTACTATTTAAAAGGTTTCAGTCATGCTTTCAAGAAGGTGGGACTCCAGCTTCACAGGCTGGGCAATTTCAGCATCACATCCTTAGAAATGCTGTATATGACACACATCATTGTGGAACTATTCTGCTGTGCTGAAGAAATGGGACCACTGTAATGAGGAAAAGTGATATGCCTGTTACATCCATAGGGACACACCAACCTAGAATATGAACTCCGCCTGTCCCCACCTCTTGGTGCATCTTTTAAAAAGTCCTTAAATCTGCAGTCTGGTGTCTAATGACCTGGATACAACAGTGGCTGCCAGCACTACGCTAGAACCCCAAATGCATGTTATGAGAATCATCATCAAAGTGAGATTTTCCCACCTGGCTCTTCCACCATTACTCTTGGATTTGTGGTTTCTTTTACATCACAAATTATCAGCATTGCAGAACCATATAAGCCTAAAGAAAACCTCAACAAATGACAAAAGATGCAGTACATGAAACTTATACTGAAGAATGTACTATGAGAAAGCCATATCAGAGACAGCAGCAAAAGCAAGGGTTGCAGCACTGACTAGAAGTTTATTAGACAGTTTGCCATCTTCATTATAGACTTTCCTCAAACCCCTATTAGTGCTGAGCTCTTCATTGGTCACCTCTACCATCCCAGTTCATTATGGACTATACTGGACCAGCCTGGTCTTCCCAAGCAGTGATAAACTCTTGCAGATGTGGCTTCTCAGGTTATACATTCCATACATTTTCTGACTTGTCCTATCATCATTCACTGGACAAGGCTCTGGCTAAAATGAGGTGACATGGACTTGTCCTACTCAACTGTATTCCTCCCAGGCAATCTAGAAGTGCATATTTGTGAGTGAAGAAAGCCATTCAATGAAGGATCAAAATCCAGGTGCCTAGCTAATATCATCCAGTTCCTTCCATTGTCATTTACCCAGTGACATATAGTTTCTCTACTTGTCTTTTAAGTTCCCTAAATATTTACAACTACTCCCTGGGTCCACTACAGTCAAGGATCCTTCATCTAAGGTTTAGCCACTGCTTGTTAATAATCACCGGCTTTTTTGGAACTAGGCCTTGTTTCCTTTTTGGCCATTTGGAGGACAGTTGCAGCCCATGACTATGCCATTAAAAAAAGGCAATCAGGTGCAATTCCTCTATCGTACAAACAAACCAGCATGCACCATTAATAAACTCTTCACCTTCAAACGCATGCAAATACTGGCCAATAAATTATTTTATGTTCAACTTCTCTATTAGTAAAGATGAGATTCATACACTAGCAAGCCTTACATCTCTCTCTAGAGATCCAGTAGGGCCTTCCATGAATTGGTACCAGGCATTTTACCCAGAAGCCTCTGCTTACTTCAGCTTATGGCTGTCACTCTTTTTATCCAATATTGATGCACCTAGAGTGGTTTAGCAGAGCCTAAAGATGATGGATGCCAAGCAAATCAATAAGGCTTATTGTAGGCACCATTCTACTAGGCTTTGCTCCATGGGGATTTGCAACCAGGAACTCACCCCACCATTTATGGAAGTTATTTTTATCACTTCGCCTTGTGTTTAGTTCAAAAGCAGCTCACAGGTACCTGATAGAATAGTACGCTTTTGCCATTTTTCCCAGAATCCGATCATCTCCCAGAAGCACGACACGTGCCGTGTATTGTCTCTGACTTCTGCTCCCGGAGATGCCTTGGCTACCAGATCTTCTCTGCAGCTTTCCTGGTGGGCAGGTAACTGTCTCCTCAGCCGAGCTGGCTATGGTGTCTGTTATGGAGGGTTTCATCTTGATGCCACCCTTTCTCACAAGCCGCCCCTGTTCTGGCTCTCCTTTGCTACTGCCAGGCTCCTCGATCACAGGAAGCATCTCCGACAAAGGAAGGTCTCTCTCAATACCGCTGTCTGTAGAGAGTATAGAAAGCCTTATCATGTCAGTTGAGGTCAGGTCTGCAATCGAGTCCTGCAAGTCAAAGAACTCTGAATCTGCTCGGGAGAAGCCTCTCTTGATAACTTTTGACAGCTCTTGCCCTGTGTATGAAAGCAGACAGAGATGTTCACACTTAAGAGATGGGGCCACTTCATGGCACTTAAACAAAGACTGAAAGGACAGAGTTCAACATATGTTTTGTCTTTTCTAGTGAGATATTAGAACTCAGAATAGGTGTCTGGCAGTCATAATTATTCATATATACGTATATGGGGTTTGACAGTTTATAAAAGGTCAGACAAAATCTCACAATGATAAATCTAATTATTACGTGTGGTTTTGGCATTTAAAATGTAATTAATGCTACTCTTGATGAAATTATGCCAGGTCACTAATTAAGTACATTTCATCTGCTCCAATACTTGATGATAAATTGACAGTTTAAAACCAGAAGAATACAACATTTAAATTTTAACACTGTCATAATTCATGAGAAAAATCATGCATAATGCCTCACTGTGTCTGTGACAGCTACTGTATGTCAGAAGTTTTCTCTGTTTTAATTTTTTTTTTTGTTCAGACCAAAGTGTGTTATTTATTTATTTATTTATAAAGCTTCTGTAAAAAGCCCAATTTCCCCCCTGGGGACAAATAGAGTTCTCTCTGTCTATCCATCCTTATTCTTAACAATGATGGTGATCAGCAGGTCTTGTCTTCTTATGCTCTGGAAGCTCACTATGGCTAAGTGATATTA
The DNA here is from genome assembly GCF_900747795.2 of Erpetoichthys calabaricus. NCBI lineage: Eukaryota > Metazoa > Chordata > Cladistia > Polypteriformes > Polypteridae > Erpetoichthys > Erpetoichthys calabaricus. Next base: position 19,606,090 of record NC_041407.2, read on the forward strand.
AATGCTCTCTTAAATTACGGTGAAGAAAACTAGAATGGGAAAGGGGAGCAAAGTGAAATTACTACTTCAATTTTTGAAGTGTAGAAGGTTTATTTTAAGTTTTAATTGTTTTGTTCAAGTGAACTCAGGATTAACTGAATTTACCGGACTTTAATTACAGGCATTGCAAGCAGCCATTTCTTGTATTCTTCCTATTGTGCCAGTAATTTATGCATCTGTTCCAGTCGGTTTCTTTTCCAATTAGATTATGACCTACGAATGGGAAATATGTACAGATATCACAGAATCTGTTTTAATTAATTTATATCCTGGGAACAGCTTGAGAAAGGAAGGAGCACAGGGAGTACTTAAAAGATCAAACACTTTGATCAGAGTCATTCGTCATCTGGACAAGATAGCTAATCAAATATGTGCAATGTCACATGTCCCGGAACTCAACATGTGTGTTTTAACATAAACATGAATTGTCCAAAGGACAAAACACAACGACAGAAAGGTGACAGGCATAGGAATCGATGTTGCAGATCAAGAGACGTGATACCATATGAGTTGGACATCAGAAAATGTCAAGTATTAATGACATCGATCGGTAAACCAAAAGTTGCTCTGGACAACATTCACCCCGACACTTCTGATTTTCGGTCATTTTTTTATATCTAGACTTTGCAATCTATTGAATTTTCTGTTATATTTTCTTTTATTTAATACTGCTATACATTAGTAAATACAGCATTGCTTTTATATTTTCTATACTTTTTCTTTTATTTAGAGTGATTAAAATAATAAAAGAGAATCAAATGTGAGTTAGATGTCTGCTATCCTATCCACAGGGTTTATTAAGGCTATTGAGGTCGCTCCTCAGTAATTAGAATTTTTCTTCGTCTTCTTTCGGCTGCTCCCGTTAGGGGTTGCCACAGCGGATCATCATCTTCCATATCTTTGTGTCCTCTCCATCTTGCTCTGTTATACCCATCACCTGCATGTCCTCTCTCACCACATCCATAAACCTTCTCTTAGGCCTTCCTCTTTTTCTCTTCACTGGCAGCACTATCCTTAGCATCCTTCTCCCAATATACTCAGCATCTCTCCTCTGTACATGTCCAAACCAACCCAATCTCGCCTCTCTGACTTTGTCTCCAAACCGTCCAACCTGAGCTGACCCTCTAATGTCATCATTTCTAATCCTGTCCATCCTCGTCACACCAAATGCAAATCTTAGCATCTTTAACTCTACCACCTCCAGCTCGGTCTCCTGCTTTCTGGTCAGTGCCACCATCTCCAACCCATATAACATAACTGGTCTCACTACCGTCCTGTAGACCTTCCCTCTCACTCTTGCTGATACCAGTCTGTCACAAATCACTCCTGACACTCTTCTCCACCCACTCCACCCTGCCTAAGTGACATACAACCAAAAGAGAATGAGAGAATGAAAACACGTACCCAAACCTGATTTGAGACCCTCTGTATTGAATTGTCTTAAGATGAAGCCTTAAATAAATACATTTAAGAACATTTGTGTTAGGCAGAATTCCCAGTGGGAGCTGTGTGGTTTTTCGGCCTTGGAACACCTACAGATTTTTTTCCCCAGTTTAACTGGAGTTTTTTTAAAACGTTTTCTGTCCATTCTGGACAGTTGACATTATCATTGGCACGTCATTTAGAAACTTAAAAAATATCTATATTTAAGGACTCTGTTTCTCTTTATTATATATCTGCCTTATGCAAGTGTACATTAAATACTATTACTGCATTATTTTTATCTTATTTAATTTTTTAGTTTGTTTTTCTTTGCAAGTAATTACTATTTTCACATATTGTAAAGCACTTCGAGCAGATCGTTTGTATGAAACTGTGCTATAGAAATGACTGTTGTTAATGCTGTCATGTTCCTTGTAATGCTTTGAAGACCACTTTCTTAGAACATTACAACAATCTGGATGAGAGCAGGCAATTCTGCCCAACAAAGCTCACCAGTCTTATCCACTAAATTCTTCTAAAAAACATCAAGTCGAGTTTTGAAAGTCCCTAAAGTCCTCCAGTCCACTACACTACGTGGTCACATATTGCATGTGTCTGTGATTCTCTGTGAAAAGAAAAAACTTCCTAATGTTTGTATGAAATTTACTCTTAACAAGTTTCTAACTGTCCTCATGTTTTTGATGAACAGTATTGATCCATTGGACTAATTTCCTTCATAATTTTAAAACACTTCAATCATGTCTCCTCTTAATTTTCTTTTGCTTAAACTGAAAATGCTCAGCTCTTTTAATATTTCCTCATAATTCATCCCTTGTGGCCCTGGAATCAGCCTAGTTGCTCTTCTCTGGACTTTTCATAGCACTGCTTTATCCTTTTTGTAGCCTGCCATTCATGGTAAGAATCATCACAAGGCAAATGGCTCGATTTCATGACAATGCACAAAAAGTGGATCACATTTCATTTGTAAATTTAATTGTAAAGAATGTTATGGTCACTCAGTATAGCAAATAAACAGGTAAAAAGAAAATGCACCATAGAAGACTTACAGAGAAGCGTATCCTCATTCCACATGTGAAAGGAGATGTTGGGGTTTGGAATCGAAATGCCAGAAGGGGCGCCGGTCATTGACTCATCAAAGGCTGATCGACAAGACAAAAAGTCTGTTAGCAAGTGCCCATATTTCTTATAAGCAATGACAAACATGATTCTGTGTGCGAGCACAGAAGGAAAATGTACCTGACCCCCTAAGCATGACCCCTAAATTCAAGCTTTAAAAGGCCCCAGCAAGTCTGAGATTGATGCTTAGTTTACAAATTACATGCTGCCATTTGAATTTGATACAAGTTACTTCTCCATTGCTTCCACATTTATAGTGTGTGAGAAGCAGTCCGGACACAGACAGACGGACATCATATTTTCACCCACCACACGTTTATTTACACTATTTACAGGTGAAATATGCACAATCCCAGTGCCTCCAGCACCAATCCCCCAAAGTCCAGGCCTCTCTTCTCAGTGCCTGCTTCCTTCAGGCCGCCTCCACTCTGACTTTGTCCATTCCTCACCCGACTCCAGTCTTCGTTTGCAGGGAGGCGGCCCCTTTTATACATGCCTGGCTGGGCTCCAGGTGCTTCCCGACACTCCTCCGTGGACACTCCCCTGTGTGGCGGAAGTGCCGGCTGCGATCCCAGAAGCCCTCTGGGTGTCCCCAGTCTTCTTCCCCCCAGCACTTCCGGGTGTGGCAGAAGTGCTGAGGTCCAGGGCTCTCCAGGAACTGGGGCGCCCCCTGGCGATGACCACGGGCCCCTACAGGGTTGAGCTTCCCAGCTCTGTACCCAAGGCCCCCAAAGGAACCAGGGCGGTCGCCCCCTCGTGGTCCGGAGGAGGCATGAGCCCTCCTCCTGTCCTCCTGGGTGTCCCGGCTGGGTGCCACCCCCAGCCGCGTGCCACAGGTGATATACATAAAATACAGTGTCTTTCAAAAATATTTAGGCCTTATACCTTACACACTTTATTGGGTTTCAATATGGAATCTAAATGTATTTAAATGAATACTCCACCCTAAAATTATATTTTTATGTAATTTTCACCATGTAGTTTGTTGTGAAGAACAATTTTTAATCTCATGTTTTTACACCGAATGAAAAAAAAGAAGTTTGTGTCATAATTGAAGTTAATAGATAAATGATGTGAAAGACTATGGAATAACATTTGTGCTCAAATTTTTTTTTCTGGTGTTTGGTACACTGTTATTAATCCCACAGGGAAAATTTTCTTTTTGCACAACCTTTTAGGGTCAGAGCGCAGTGTTAGCCATTGTACAACACCCTGGAGCAATTTTACAGAGTAAGGGAATTGCTGAAGGGTCCAACAGAGTAGGGTCTCTTGTGGCATTAACAGGATTTGAACCGGCAATCTTCCAGATACTAGTGCAGATCCTTAGCCACTAAATAAAAAAGCAATTCTGAAATAAATAACTGCATGCATAAGTACAGATATATATATATAAATAAACAAATAAATTATGAAAATGTGTAATTAAGTAAAATTAATTTAATTATTATGAAAAGACAATTATTTTATTATTATTATTATTATTCTTTCGGCTGCTCCCGTTAGGGATTGCCACAGCGGATCATCTTCTTCCATATCTTTCTGTCCTTTCCATCTTGTTCTGTTACACCCATCACCTGCATGTCCTCTCTCACTACATCCATAAACCTTCGATTAGGCCTTCCTCTTTTCCTCTTCCCTGGCAGCTCTATCCTTAGCATCCTTCTCCCAAAATACCCAGCATCTCTCCTCTGCACATGTCCAAACCAACGCAATCTCGCCTCTCTGACTTAGTCTCCCAACCGTCCAACTTGAGCTGACCCTCTAATGTCCTCATTTCTAATCCTGTCCATCCTCATCACACCCAGTGCAAATCTTAGCATCTTTAACTCTGCCACCTCCAGCTCTGTCTCCTGCTTTCTGGTCTGTGCCACCGTCTCCAACCCATATAACACAGCTGGTCTCACTATATTGCAGGTTTAATTTCCAAATGGCCTTATTTGTAAAGACTGTTTTAATTTCATAATGCAATTTTTCTTAATGGCTCATTTCCCAACATCTCTCCTCCTGATGGTTTCTGCATTTGTCAATCAAGACAAAAGACCATCCGGCTTAACTTGTTCCTGTTGGTTAATCCTTTGCTGGCAATAGGCTGCCAAAGATTCTGTTTTTCTTTTTTTTCTTTAAGTGCTCTCACTACCATTTGAAACTGAATGGTGACATATTGTGACTTGCCAGACATAGAAATGCTCTTCAACATGTTAACGCTGATGAAGAAGTTGTTAGTAGTTTAACACTGACTGAGTTAAGCATTTGCACAAAAAAAAAAAAAAACCCATAAAGAAATCTCATAGGTGCACATTAATGCTACGCATAAGAGGCTGAAAATTCCTGATGGGATGTTCTTGCTGAATCAGGCTTATAATAGTGAGAGGATTACCAAAAATATGAAAAACAGCATGTGACTAATCTTCTTAAGCTTTTCATGAAAGGCATGATTGAAGCCTACATGAATCTGCTTTGGCAACTTGGCTTGTGTGACAAGAAGTGAGTGCCTGACTAAGCAACTAGCTCTTAATAGTACAAAATAGACACAGCGGTACTGATAGAACTTGTGCAGAAAACTGTTAAATGGAAAAAGAAAAATGAAATAATCACAATAATTTACCATAAGAGCTGAAAATCTTATTGCATTCCCCGATTTCTCTCGTAGGAATAATAGTAGCTGTGATGTCAAACACCAAAACACATGACCATGTCAAATCCACAGTGTAATTCCATGATATCACATGCCATCTCAGATACTAGAAAACAATCTGAAATAAACTATAATGAATGGCAGGCCTGGGCTGACACCCCGGCCAGGATGGTTTTAAGGTTCCTTTCCTGGCCAGGAGATTGGCCCAACAAATCAGTCCCTGCTGCAGCCAGCAGATGAGCAGAAGTTAATATGCTGACATCCCAGAAGGATCCTTAACCAGCCAGGATGCCATGGAGAATGGGCTGGGCAACATATCTGGGTAATTTAATCCCCCAAAACACAATGTGGCAGTGTGCCTGAGTTACCATACTTATAAAGATACACATAGACAAAGCTGAGAACTGTAATCCCATGGGTTAGCCGTGTTGGGTTCCATAGGTGCCGCCAGGTGGACGCTGCAAGGATTAACAGTCCCTATTTCATGAGTCTTTTGCCTGCCCCGGTAGTGCTTCTGATGGGTAACGCATGGCACGAGAAGTACTCCCAGGTCCCGTTTTAAAGGAATCAGCTCTGCTTCATCCGGTTGAGTCGGAGTCGGGGGAGTAGCTGGACCACCCTTGCTGGGGAGGAGTGGTGGAGAGAAGAGTTATATTGCTGAACTGTGCCATGTTAATAGAGAGTAACCTATCAAAGGTATTTATGTTTTTAGCCCTGTACTGTGTCTGTGAGGTTGTGTTTGGGGGTGATGTGATGCCCCCTACTTGTCACACTGGGAACAATTAAAAATAAAATAAAGAATAAATATGCACAGAACACCACAAAAAATGTGTCCAGGTGGGTGTCATACTTGAAACCAATCTGATTAAAATTCCATATTGTAACACCATAAAATGTGAGCATACTCAATAAATGTCAAGGTATGAGGATCTTGTCCACCCTAAAGGACTTTGTCAAGAGATATTTGTGATGTCGATCTTGCTCTAGGATTTACAATTCTGTTTCACTCTGGAGACTTGAACACTATAAGCAAGTTACTGAACAGTACCTCTTGTCGTAGGGCCTGTGATGGTCAAGTACAGTTGCCGCAGCTTTTCCACGTACTGGCTACGGTTTCCTCCAACATCCTCAGCACTCTGCTCTACTATGGCCACCAACTCTTGAAAGTACAGCTCGATCATGTCTTGCTCTTTGCTCTGAAGAATAAATAAAAGTTATCATGAGAGGTTGCTGCAGCTCCCTTAGCTTTACAATGTGGAAGAACTTGTCCAAGGTTAGCATGAAAATATTTTTTAGCAATGTGTGGCGTGTTGGTTGGCCATGCAAGTAAGCAAGTGCTATACTCTGTAGACATGATGATGCTACTGTTAGTACCACTATTAGATTGAAACAGCTTTTTACTTTAGGCTCCCTTTCCTAGGCTTGTCCTCTAAAAGCACCTCCTTTCCTGTCAGAATAAAGTGTGACTACTCAATGGTCTTTTTGGTGTGGACTATGTACTGTAGTTCTTCTTAGGTACCTGAAAAAGCCACTTTACCATTCCTCCCCATAGCAGCAAACTAAAGACTTTCCATCACATCATAGTGATTAAGACTAAGGTCACAAGACTAACAGCTCAGCTCCGGACTTCTCCTCACTGTGGAACCGTTGACAAGTTACAACCCTGTCCTCCAATTCTAAAAGAATAAGTCAAAATAATTGCAAAGTGTGATCTTTTTGGTTGCCTTGTGTAAAGCCATCTTACATATAAATAATAATCTTACAGGAAGCGAGGCCCCATCTGACTAATAAATCTTCAACTTCTGACGTTCACTCCCTTCATTTCTGCATTCTGTATCAGTCCTCTCTCTTATAGACCCTCATTTTGCATGCCAGCATCACAAGCCCACTCATCTCAGTATGAGAAGCTGTCACAACGTCAAGCGTGAGACTTGCTAATTCTCAAGCCGCAAGATGAACGCTTGCATTTCTGTCCAATACCAAACTGTACACATGAAGACATATTTGTTGTGATGATCCTGATCCTTAAGTCTGACCTTCATCCAGATGATTCCTCATTCTTTTGTGTCTAATTGGGAGCAAAGAAAAGCTCATTGTCGGACCTTCATGACTGTTCTGCTGTGCCTTCCAGCCAATTCCTTCCATATAAGACCAAATACCAAACATGCGTTTTTCTACTGCTTAACACTTTGTCTTCTCATGCAGTGCTCTTTATAATATATCTAACCCTATTTGAAGATGAAGCCTTCATGACTATGTGATAGACCGCCGGCAGCTGAACCCGGCTGGGATGCCCAGAGACTGGAAGAAGGGGGGGGAGGCAATTATTTTGGGACATTGCCTCCCCCAAGACTCTAGATGGCAGCTTCCCTACAGTATAGCGGTGCCCTGGATTCCTGCAGGGCACCATGGGATATGGAGTTCGTCATCACAGCCCTGCTGGGTACTGTGGGTGCTGCCAGGAGATGCTGTAGGACACTGGGAGACAAGGTTCTCACTGAACCTGGAAGTACTAGTAGGTCACGAGGACGGAAGCCCCAAAGTACTTCCGGGCTGATTTAAAAACTCGAGTTCTCCATCTGATACAGAAGTGCTGACAGGTCACGTGGATTGAAGAACATGAAAAACTGAAAACGCAGCAGTCGAGCCTGAGTCGGGAGGAGTTGAACAACGCTTGCTAGGAGGTGTGGAGGAGGAAATAGAAAATTTGTGCTTTGTGCTTGTTTACTTGCCTGTTTATCTGTAGCTGTGGTGCTTGGAGGGCACTGTACAAGAAGAAAATAATTAAAGAATACTTCTTAGTGCTTTTACCTTGTGTCCTGCGTGTCTGTCTGTTGGGTTTAAGGGGCAACAGTGACCTCTAGCGTCCACAACTGATATGTTGAAACAAGTCATTGTGGGACCAAAGTCCAGACATATTTGTACTAAAGTTTTTGGTGAGGTATTTCAACCTCATGCCTCCTCAGAGGCCTGTCCCCTATTTCAAACAAAACAAATCCTTGGCCATTAAAGGCAAATCTTCCCAATTCATCACCCATCCAATATTCTTGTGTTTGATCAAGCCAAGGATCACCCCTATTCTCATCTCCTCAGGCTTCATGATGATCTTATGACACCCACCCTTTACATTAATATTCATTCTATTCTCTTTCCTTTTCCATTATGGCCAGTTTTTCCTCAGGTGTTCAACATCAGTCTGACTTTCCATTAAGTCTAGTCATCTCCTCTCTTTCTGCAATGGTTAGGCTTTCCATTATGACAAAGTCTTCCCTTGTTTTTCCATTATGATTAGTATTGCTTTCAATTTCCAGTGTTGGTCTCTTGATTTTATCTCCCTTTTGAAACCCCTGATGAGTCCGTTGCCTCAGACTGGAGGACATTTTTTGTGGACTGAATAAGATTTCAACAGCATGTTGTGCCACTATGACATCTGGTACCTGTGATAACCGCAGCTGCACTCGTATTTGTGATCTTCAATCACATTTCCCATCTCTTGCTCAAAACAACATTCTCAACAATTAGCTGTTACTGTACCACTAGTATGAAAACAGACCCCTGTCTCAAAGTGGTTGTGAACTTAATGTGAGCAATGAAAGCCTTTGATGTTTTTATTTTTAAAACACTGCCGAGCCACAAGCGCTGAGACAGCAAGCGGTACACAGACCCGAGATGATCCATTTCACCCTGAGAAGGCTGCCTGCAGGGACCGCTATTACAGATGCAAGCAGAGGTCACAACACCACAGAAGGAAGGAAGAAAGCAGCGAGTGTAGTGTTTAAAGCTACAGCCCACACCAACCTGCAGAGCTCGGCCTAAACGCCGTGTGCAGCAGCTCCCCCCAAGCGCCGCTTGCATAATGTGCAGGATTCCATCACACATGTAGCTTGATTGGCTCCTGCAGATATCTGCTGACTCAAACTCTTCAGCCAGGGCAGCACTCATCTCCTCTGAGAACAAGCTGGGGTCTGCAAACACAAACACCCTGCAGCAGAAAGAACACACCATCAGAACATTAGTATTGTTTATAAATTCCATCATCTCTTGCTTTGTGTCACACAACAAAGGGAGAATTTCATTGCACACTTAGCACTATCGGTGAAATTGAGCTTCCCAGGCAGCTTCTACAGTTAATCAACTAAGTACATCTTGGACTTACTAGGACAAGTGGTCAGCTGCATGAGAAGTTCACTGTATTTCTCCTTTTTGGACACAGGCTCAGTGCTGTCCATCACTTTTGAAGGTCAGAAGGAATTAAAGCCTTCCAGGGCTGAAGGAACGTTCCGTTAGCCGTAAGACTGCTCTGACACTTTTAAAGTGGTTCATGGAAAGTGCGCTGAAGGTTCACGGCCATTAATTCAAGCAGCTGATGTCCCCATGTGATCAACATGTAGAGGATTTCAGTACCTTCATCGCTGAAATATCCTAGTTTCACCTCATCTGTAGTAAAGGTGACTTTTTGTCAGGATTCCTTCCCAGGCTCATGTTTTTCATATTTTTTTCTTTACATGTTTATATTATTTATTTTTGCAATTGTTCTTTGTTCATTTTTTCTTACTTCCGGTTGCCACTGTTTTGTGATGTGGAAGATCCTGTACCTGTAGTTGCCATAGAGAGAAGTGTGATGCCCCAGTGTCCACAGTCATGAGCACCAACCTGTGTTTGGACATCTAGTAATTCATAACCAAGATGGACCAGGGCAACTGAGGAAACTTACTGTCCAAAAGTGTGTGCAGAAGTTTTTTTAAAACATAGAAATGAATATGCATGCAGTGCATAAGTAAGTATGTATTCTTTCAAAGTCTGGCCTTAAAACAGTGTCTATAAGACTGCTCACTACATATCAATAAAACTCCAAATTAAAGCTTTCCACATTCTATTGTCTTTCCTTTGCAGGACACCACAACAAATCCCTTCTATATAGTTGGTAGCCTCTCAGCCTGTCACCTCCCTTGGAACCTGCAAATATCTCCTACACATTCCGTGGCACCGTGATCTACCTCCTCAATCCATACCACTAGACCCTTCCTGTGCAGTCCTCAGCATCCTGGCCTGCCATCTCCATTGGTAGAATATCCTTCAGCACAGTCAGTTTACAGCATCTCCCACCAGCTCTGCCTTCTACATAACGATGGTCTGGATTTGTCCATGCATATTCAAATGAGCTTGAGAGTTTGTGAGCGTTTCTTAGTTTAATGCCGTGCTTTTGTCCATATACATTTCCCTTTCCTGAACGACTCTTCACCCTTCTCTTCTGCTCTGTATAAGTAAGTCAGAAGATTTGAATTTAACCGCCCAGTGGAATTCCTCAACAGACATCAGTCCTGCTCCCTCATCAGTCTCAGCTTGCCTGACGTCGTCCGTCCTGCCACTCTCTGACCGGTTTACACCCCAAACTGACCTTTGATCAGCTGATATTTTTTCTCTTATGACTCCTCTTTCTCCACTTTATTGCACTTGACATGCCCTCTTTTAAATTATGCTAACCCAAGCTGATGCTTGTTAATCACATGCCATAGTTAACTGACCATGGCAGATCGCATGAGCTCATGTGCGAGCTGCTTGTCAGTAGTGGTTAAGCCATTGGGTGTTCAAATCCTTGTTTCAAGCACTTTAGGTTAATTTTTACTTTTGTGAATTATTTGTATTGTTTCATGTTTTTGATTTTGCCGGTGCATTTATGTGCCTTGTGGGTGGTCCCCCAAAAGGCAGGACCACCTGCCAATCACAGCCCTCCTCACTATATATACAGGGGTCTACCACAGTTCAGTTCCTGGTGGTTCATTTCGAATACGCTTGGGAATTTGGTGAACGTTTCTTAATTTAGTTCTGTGCTTTTGAGATTTTTTTGGATTTTTGAGAATTTTGCTTTGGTTTTTTCACTTTGCCATTGGATTTTGTGTCAGGACTTGTTTGCATTTTCCGGCGACTCCTTTTTGTTTTTTTGTGCTCTACGGAGATTTATGGATTTACAGAGCTTTTTTGTGAAATAAACCGTTTATTTTTAAAATATTCTGTGCGTGCTCTTATCACTAGCAGGGTTTTACAGTGATATCCCCCTCTAGTGGGAATTTTGGATCTATAAGGATTTGAGTTTGATAGATTCTGAATAAACCATTGTAGGTTTTCTTTCTTAAAACACATTCTATAGGTTCCTTTGTGTATGACTTTTGATTTATGTTTTTTTCTACTATGATTTATGGGTTTGACAATCTTTCAAACAGTCTCCTGGTTAAGATACTTTGCATGTTTTACAACTCATCTGCTGGTTATCCCATTCACTTTGGTGTCAGCCTTAACACTTGTGGCCACCGGGGGGTGCTCCAGCTCTCCAAACACCCAACACAAAAGCTCAGACACAAGTGTACTGCTCAAGAAAAGGATTTTATTTTGGGAAACTCTTCCCCAGGAAGCATTTCCCACACCACTAACACAGTCACAAAGCAGCCCAACAATAAAGCACTCTGCAACCCCAACCTTCCATGCTAAGGGCCACCCGGCCGGGTAGAGTTCCTAGTCATCCCTTGTACACTTTTTATCAAATAGATGGTGATCAGATCTTTAGAAAATGCACATTTTCTATGCATAAATGTGAGAGACTGCCTATCCAGTCTTACAGACTTTGTTGTCCATGGCAAGCTCACAGCAACCTGAAGTGTATCCTGGCAAATGTGTGTTTCACCTTGGATGCTTTTTCAGGACACACGTGAACTTGCACACACAAATGGGTGATACTGTGTTGTAATCCTGTTACCACTGTGATAGTGAATGCTGTTGAAGGTGCTATAATATACATTGTTCCATTTACATTAATTCATTTTAAAATGCTTTGCTGTACTGTGTATTTAGACAAATCTGTATCTTTATACATATGCATTATCCATCCATCCATTTTTTAAATCCACTTATCCAGAGCTGGGCCTTGGAGAAGCCATCAAGCAAAAGCCACAAGGCAGGAACAATCCCTGGACAGATCTCAGGGTGAACACACACACATATATCCATCAATCCATCAGGGGTCAGTTTTAGCATCTACAATCTACATATACCATTCAAGCTTCATTAGATATTTGACTTATAAAAAAAAATGTTTGAAACGTATACACTCCTAAAAGTCTTTCTGGCCAGCTCTGTTGATACCTTAGCTACTTAAACAATCTTTAGCAAAGTAAGACACCATTGAGCAGAAAGATCTGAGCATGAACTCACCTTTCTTGATACGTATAGTGGTCATTCTTCAAGTTTTGCTCAGAAGCGAGCAGACGATGATACAGAACCCCTAAAATTCCAGACATATAAGAGTTTGAATTAGTAATGAATATTTTTAAGTAAAAAAAATAAGTTATTACCTAAAATGAGCATAATTGGTTCACATGTGGGGACCTGAAAGTTCTGTGTATCTTACTGGGTCAGCACTCAGGGCACACAAAGCTCCCATGTGTGAGTGGGATAGCAGGGCCAAGAATTCACAGTGACTGGAATAGCCACCTACAGCTTGGTGTAAAAACATCATCAGACCCAGCTTGGTGGATTCAGATGAAGTGCTGTTACCAACGCTTCATATTAAGTTTGGTTTAATGAAGCAGTCCTACCAAAAAAGTGGAGGCTATTTTCGGAATTTCTGCCTCTTGTGGGTCTGTCTGAGGCTAAATTCAAAGAGGTGCATTTTTGCCGGTCCTGATATTAGAAAACGAATGCAGAATCTGACTGTGTGATGAGCGACCTGGAATGAGAGGCTTGGGAATCATTCAAAGTAATTTCTAAGTTTGAAAGTAAAAATAAAGCTCCAAATTTAAAAATAAAATGTGAAAATTGCGTTAAGTATTTCAAATGTTTCACTGAATGTCTTGAAGTTATGAGTGAAGAGCATGGTGAAAGATTCTTTCAGGATATCATGAACATGACAAGAAGGTACCAGAGAAGTTGGGACATCAGTATGACATCCAAGTAGACAGGGACGTACCAGAAAAAATGGACAAACAAGACAAAGAAGTGTGTAGCAAGAAAGAAATTTTGTTCTCAACTTGGACCTCTTGGAGTCAGAAATCAGACAGGAGGAAGCTTGATCATGTGTCTTTAATTTCTCTTTAGCAATTGCTTTATGAGGGAACACCCTGTCACAGGAGTCTGTTAAGGGAATGGTCACAGAACAAGGGCAGATACCCAATATTTGTAGACAAGTGAATTTACATAACAGTGTTGAATTACTGCTTACACAACATCCTGACACATATTCTGATTGGTTCATTGGCTTATACCATGTGAATATTTACTCTGATTGGCCCACTACCTTATACACCCAAATAACATACCCAAATAAAAGTCTCATCCCACTACATCCTCGTCCTTGTCAACATCTCCTGAGTTCAGCTGTTACTCTTTTATGCAATTTCTGTGTATGTGACAAGTAAAGTTTTACTGGGTACATGACATCAGCCAGTTTCTTAAACCAGCACCCAGAATATTCTTGTCTCTGTATTTAACCATTTCAGCAGTCTCTCCAGGCTGTTTCTAAGACACATGCTATATATTTATTTTTTAAGGTGCACAGCATGCCAGAACACGTTATGCACAAATAAACTATATTACCCCTACATAACTACATCACCCCTTTATTCTCTCATAAGTGACAAAAACTAGAGAATATATAGTGAAAAATATTAGATTGATTACATATTTTCATGTTAAATTGATACAGAACAATATTGTATACATGAATAAATTGTGTAAATTTGAATTTCATTTCTTTTCAGTTTTGTATTGAAACGCAACATGATAGAAACATTAAAATTATATTTTTTATAGTGTTCATGAATGCACATAAAAATAATTAAAACAGTTTCTACAAGTTCAATTTTGCAGACCTGCGCAATACTTTATTTAGCATCTTAACTAAAAGCATTGCACCTTCAAAGCATCTGCTTTCTAATTACGAGAAGTGCCCACAGAGGAGGGTCTACAGCAGCTGCGGACCGTGTTACCTGGAGTCGATCGCTCTGTCTTCACGCTGTTGGCATAGCTGAAGCCGATGCTACAGTATGGCTGTGGTAGTGTTAATAGACGAGTGCAGAAGTCATACACTCTCTTGTACAGCTGATCTGGAATGTCTGTGGCCTGCGGAAAACAAGCAGTAGCTATTAGATTTCAATGGATTTCCCTTGAAAATACCACCACTCAAAAATAATTATCAATACAGTCTGTAACAAAAAGGTAGTTGCATCGTAAATCAGTTAGGGAATACAAATAAATGAATGTCAAGGTGGTTAGCATCAGGTAAAACCTCCATGATTGGTGCTACAAACCACTATGCATTATGTCATACTTGTGCCCAATGGTGTCCTTTGACTCATCTAATCAAATATCGTAAAATCAAGTTTCCAGGAATGTCCCACACATCCTCTGGAGGTGGGAAAAGGTGTTTTTGTCACATCGCCATTCCTAATCAGACGTGTAGTTGGGCATTGCCTGTCTGGAAAATGCATGAGGCAAGCCTGATGTGAAAGGTCTCCTGCTGGGTGACAGGATGTCTTTAAGGTGTTGTGAAGTTGTCAAAAGTGCCCCCCACATAACAATTGAAACAACTGACCGTCATGGCCAGTGGCACCTAACATTTTCATTCTTGATATTTGAAATGCTGTTTGAATTTCACTGTTGTCTGCATGACCTTTGTGATGGAAGACGCAAATGGGCGAGCATCCCGGCCAGGACGAGGGAAGGTTCCTTATCTGGATAAGATCCAGACCTTTGGAGGCATGAGAAACAAGGTGAGGATCATTTTGCGTCGGCAGGAGATGCCAGTGTGGAAGTTGGTACACTGGTGTCGCGACGGGGTTGGACCAAGGAAAAATACCCTACTGGAAAGCCAATGTGATGGAAGGACAGAAGGAGACAACCTGTCAGGTCCACATACATCCCTGGACATTGCTACCTGTGCAGACACCCACAAGGCATGCTGGGAACTGTAATCCCAAGAAAAACTTTCGTTGGTTTCCATGAGTGCTGCAGGGATCCATGATCCCTACTTTACGGGGTTTCTACTTGACCTGGAAGTGCTTCCAATGGGCCACAACCTAGTACCTGAAGTCCTCCTGGTTCTAAGATAAAAGAAGCTGCTCAACTTCATCCAAGCAAGTTGGAGTCGGGTAGTAGAGGACAAAGTTTTTCTGCAGGAGTGGAAGGAAAAAGAAATGAGTGAAGAAGAGAGTTGTGCCTGTGTTTGTGATTACAAGAAGTCTTTTGTAACGTCTTGTTTTTGCGTCCGGGACTTGTGTCAGGGAGGTTGTGTCTGGTCCTTTAAGGACAGATGGTCATCAGTCACAGCTGTGCTGACTTGCATACAGGGTTAGTGACAATGAACCAAGCTGAATAGAGATGGGATGGTGAATAGACAGATGAGCAGGGATAACAAGAAGGTCTGTCTTTACCAGGTTGAGCTGGAGATGGTGTTCCTTCATCCAGGATGTAATAATATCCTTGAGACATGCAGAGATTCAAGCTGATACCGTGTGGTCATCTGGAGTGAATGATAGGTATAGCTGTGTATCACTGATGGTGACTTAAAATTAGTCCACAACTGTTCCAAGCCACTCAATGTAGGCATGAATCCAGACACAGTTGGAGATTCTGAGCAAACAAAGGCACACATTGTAAAGAATAGTATGAATGGAGATGCACCTCTGGGAGTTTTAGACGCATGATTAGGAGGGTCTACATTCTGATATATGAAGGATTCCACATTTGTCACTGCTGTTGTGATGGTCTAGAACACAATATGCCAGACCTCTAATGGTGGATCTGCTTTAGTTAATCAAGGGAGTTCCATACAGGTGTGAGAGCCTTCCTGTGCCCATCATCATCAGCGGTTTCCTATTGTTGCATCAGACTGACCACCTGGCCTAAAAAAGACTCACGACTCTGGCCTCTTTCAAATGCACTCAGTTATTCCTAAATGGAACAAACACATCTTTTAGGCATTCTTGGAGTGTTGTAACAGCACGCAGAAGTCACCATGATTCAACAATCATGGTCATCTCTTTTTATGGCAAATTCAATGGAAAGTCCTCTATTGGGAAGAAATGCAAACCATATTATCTGACCATGTTGAGATGCTAGCATAATTTCCTTAATTGCACCATCATTTTGAGTAAAACCAGTATGTACTCACAGACTCAAATATCCTAGAGATGGATACTTCTGTTAAGGCTTGAGGAATGGCCACAAAGAGACCTAGGAACTCTACACATAGCCAGACATTCCTAATCTCTGTATTGGGGTCCTGTTCTGTCAGTAGCATACATGCCAGAAGCCACTCAAGGTCTTTCCATAATGTCCAGGAATGCAAACAATGTTGATCGAAAAGATCTAACATATCTATATTACTAAACAACAGTTTAATTTATGCACGGCGGACGCACCGAAGTGCATGCGCACTGCGCCGCTGCGCCCCAGAGTCAAACGCAGCGGCTTCCCAGAGTCAGTAGGTGGCGCCCAAACAACACAACCTGTACACTAAACTTGCTCTAATCCACTGTGCCAGCAGTCTGTGTGGCATGTTCAATTATGATTCCTAACAGTAAACGACGTTTACCTAACGACACAGCCACAGAACAACAAAGACGAGGCCGCATAGATAAAAACAATAAACGGAGGCTCCTACAACGCGCTTCAAAAACACCACACGCAAAGAAGTCACAGCTCCAGACAACAAAGACGAGACCGCATGGATAAAAACAATACACGGAGGCTCCTACAACGCGCTTCAGACACACCAGAAGCAAAGACGTCACGGCTCCACAATGAAAGAGCTCAACTAACGGAAATACAAAACGAGCCCGTATGAATAAACACAATGAACGAGCACACCCACAACGCGCTTCTGATACAGCAGAGGCAAAGGAGGCACGGCTCCAAATGGAAGGAGCTCAACAATTAGTAATACAAACACGAGCCCGTATAGCTACGACCAGTAAACGAGCTCGTATGGATAAAAACAATGAACGAAGGCGCCCACACAAAGAAACTGCTTTAGTATAAATAGGTTTATTTAATTAAATGAAAACTTTACCATGGCTACGACCTGTGAACTAAACCTGAGGTAAAGTGTGCACGCTAGGTTGTACAGCTGCCCGAACGCGACCGCCCATACCACCGTACATACTACGTTCGTTTAGTAATGTGGCCCTCCATGCTCGGATCCGCCGCCATGGTCACTTCAGCACGCAAATCCGCCGCCGTCAGCAAACGACTTCTCGCTGACGACACAGCCATAGAAAAACAAAAAAGAGACTGCATGGCTAAAAACAATAAACAAAGGCGCCTACAATCTGAAACACCAGAACCAGATGAGCCACAGCTCCAAAAAGAAACCGCTTTAGTACAAATATGTTTATTTAATAAAATGAACTTTCCCAGGACGCACCCACCCTCCATGATATTTCATCCCTCCAAATATCGGAGGGAACAGAAAGTGATTGCCATTCTTGGATTTGCGATTCTTTTGAGAATTGCGGGCTTGCTAGTTGCAGATCTAAGAGAATCTAAGATGAATCATTAGGAGACATTATGGCATAGCAGCCTCAAATTCATGGTAGTTTCCTCAATCCAGTTTTTAGCACAACAGCTTCCATAGGGGCTTAACCATTTCACAAAGCCTCCTTTAGTTCAGAGGTACACTGAAGTAAGTTTGAATGAAGGAGCTCACCAATTCATAGGGGTGAGTGAGGGGGGTGTAGTAAATGAGAAATGACGAATGTAACAAATGTCATGCATGTGTGCCAGGGGACCACCTTCCTGGCTCTTAGATGGTAAACAGTACCATCTTGGGACATGAGGAGGTGCTGGCGCTAACCACTTCTTCTCTCTCCACTATTGGTGTCTGAGGACAGCGAGTAGCCCCACCCATACGTCCTGGAGAAGACTCCGCCCCTTCCACCCTGGAACCCATAAAAACAGGAAATAGCAAAGGGAGGCATTTAGTTTGGGCCAGGACCTGAATGGAGACAGAGCTCCAGATGAAGTGCCGTACTGCAGGCTAAGAAAGCCCCCAGAATCAAGTGCCCAGGGCACAAATCTTGCTTTTTTTGTCACATTCAACAGGGTTGCCCAGTTGGCACCCCAACCTTTTTTTTGGCGTTGTCAGTCAGTTTACTCAGACACACTACACATGCAGCTTTACTTTATTTTTCTTTCCTAGACTTCTTCATGCTCAAAGTTCAGTACAGAAGACATTTTAAAGACTCTTCAGCGGGCTACTTACTTGAATAAAGCCGTACATCAAGGTGTGAATCAAAGGAATTATATACAGTTTGTTATCAGCCTTCTCAGCCTGTAGGCAAGGGATACAAAGATAAAGTTAGAGTGTGATTAAGGTCAGACTTCATTTATTAGATAAAATGCCTAGCAGAAATAAAACAAATTATGTTCATTCTCTGGATCAACACTGGGCAAGGGTGAGCTGAGACTGTCTGCAAGTCCACCTTTTCAGGGAATTCTCCATTTATTACATATTTTAAAATTTTCTTCTCCTAAAATACTTCAACAGCATTTTGCATGGCCATAGTTTCTAATTTATCCATCACTCACCTTCTCCAGCTCCTTAATGACAACTCTCACTAAAGTACAATTGCTCGCAGGGTTTCTTTCAATCTTTTTATGTAGCGTCCATCTCAGCATCCCTGCAATTATAAAACAAAGAGGTAGATGATAAAATGAAAAGCAGGAAATGCATTTTAAAATTTCCAAAACAACAAAGTCTTGTGATTTTGGATCACTTTCCTTATGTATGCCAAATCCTACCCCTTGCAGTAATAAACAGTATACATGCACATATTTTTATGTAGTTTTGAATTTTGATCCATTAGGCCAGATGGGGTCCTGCTCCATTAGGCCCTAAACCAGAACATTGCTCCGGGGTGCTGTATGATGGCTGACCCTGCACTCTGACCCCAGAAGGTTATGCAAAAAGACAGTTTCCACTCTGGGGATTAATTAAGTATATCAAATCGAAAATCAAGAATTAGGATTCAGATTCTGACTTATTTTACGTGTGACATTATGATCAAAGTTTAAGTGTAATAATATCTTTACTTTCTTTATTTACACAACGCTGTTTTGAAGATCACGACTGCAACCGTCACTCTGCATCTTGTAATTACACACATTTTGTAAAATAGTTTACACCTGTCATTTTTGATCAAAAAAAAATAATATAATGAGATTCCACCGTTTTAAAAGAAGACCAGCCATGTGTGATAGCTCAGCACTTAGTTTCCCTGCACCACAACCTTTCACATCCAGGGGATGTGGTTTTTTTTCCTCACGGAAGTCTAATGAAAGCAAAGTTTTCATACCATGTGGTTGATTTTGTTTTGATTTTCTTCTGTTTTTAACATGAAAACTCACACAAGAATAAAAAATCAGGAGTGGTCTCCCCTAGACTTTCTCATATACTCAGATATGGGGATAGATATCTGAGGAGTAAACCACAAGACAATGATTACATTTTTACATTATGTACATTAGAGAACCATCAACAACAAATAAATTGAATAATATATTGAACAATTATAAAAGTAAAGTTGAATAAATCGGACTCTGTAGCTGCATGAATAAAAGGTAAAGTACCATTTCCAGTTAGCGGAAATAGACCAAAAGTTAATAGAAATTTAAATTTTGTACCTAATACTTGTATGCAAAACTTGGTTGACCTAAGTGAAAGTGTACTCAAGTTATCGTGTTTACATACACACACACACACAGACATACTGTAATTCCAAAAATGGTATTTTTGGACTCGGGGAGGTGTAAAATGTTGAGATTCATCAAAATCTCGAAATAAAATTTTTGGAGGATTCTAATATTTTCCCTATAGTTCATATGCGAAAAAGTTAGGGAGGCTTAAAACGTCAAGATTCGTCAAAATCTCGACACTGAATCTTTGGACGTTTACAATACTTTCCCTATACTTTGTATAAGAGAAATAAAAAAAAGAAAGTACCTGGAAAATGTGATAAACATGATTATTTCCAGATCCCTTTTGTTGTCACAAACATGCATCAGAAACCAATAAGGAGTGGATCAATACCCGACAACTGTCTTGGCTTGAAAATTAAGATATTTGGTAAGTTTTTAAGCTTTTCCTCCATGCCCCATAGCCTCAACTGAAAAGCACCAGTGCAGGCAAAATATTTTTAAATTTGTAGAAAGCATTTAACTTTAGAACACAATGTCGTGTGGCAAATGCATATATAGGTGCTGGTCATAAAATTAGAATATCATGACAAAGTTGATTTATTTCAGTAATTCCATTCAAAAAGTGAAACTTGTATATTAGATTCATTCATTACACACAGACTGATGTATTTCAAATGTTTATTTCTTTTAATGTTGATGATTATAACTGACAACTAATGAAAGTCCCAAATTCAGTATCTCGGAATATTAGAATATCAATTAAGATCAATGCAAAAAAAGGATTTGTAGAAATGTTGGCCAACTGAAAGGTATGAACATGAAAAGTATGAGCATGTACAGCACTCAATATTTAGTTGGGGCTCCTTGGCCTGGATTACTGCAGCAATGCGGCGTGGCATGGAGTCGATCAGTCTGTGGCACTGCTCAGGTGTTATGAGAGCCCATGTTGCTCCGATAGTGGCCTTCAGCTCTTCTGAATTGTTGGGTCTGGCATATTGCATCTTCCTCTTCACAATACCCCATAGATTTTCTATGGGGTTAAGGTCAGGCGAGTTTGCTGGCCAATCAAGAACAGGGATACCATGGTCCTTAAACCAGGTACTGGTAGCTTTGGCACGGTCTGCAGGTGCCAGGTCCTGTTGGAAAATGAAATCTGCATCTCCATAAAGTTCGTCAGCAGCAGGAAGCATGAAGTGCTCTAAAACTTACTGGTAGACGGCTGCGTTGACCTTGGATCTCAGAAAACACAATGGACCAACACCAGCAGATGACATGGCATCCCAAACTATCACTGACTGTGGAAACTTTACACTGGACCTCACGCAACATGGATTCTGTGCCTCTCCTCTCTTTCTCCAGACTCTGGGACCTTGATTTCCAAAGGAAATGCAAAATTTGCTTTCATCAGAGAACATCACTTTGGACCACTCAGCAGCAGTCCAAAGGCGAGACACTTCTGACGCTGTCTGTTGTGTGGCTTGACACAAGGAATGCGACAGCTGAAACCCATGTCTTGCATACGTCTGTGCGTGGTGGTTCTTGAAGCACTGACTCCAGCTGAAGTCCACTCTTTGTGAATCTCCCCCACATTTTTGAATGGGTTTTGTTTCACAATCCTCTCCAGGGTGCGGTTATCCCTCTCGCTTGTACACTTTTTTCTAGCACATCTTGTCCTTCCCTTCGCCTCTCTATTAATGTGCTTGGACACAGAGCTCTGTGAACAGCCAGCCTCTTTAGCAATGACCTTTTGTGTCTTGCCCTCCTTGTGCAAGGTGTCAATGGTCGTCTTTTGGACAACTGTCAAGTCAGCAGTCTTCCCCATGATTGTGTAGCCTACAGAACTAGACTGATAGACCATTTAAAGGCTTTTGAGTTAATTAGCTGATTAGAGTGTGGCACCAGGTGTCTTCAATATTGAACCTTTTCACAATATTCTAATTTTCCGAGATGCTGAATTTGGGACTTTCATTAGTTGTCAGTTATAATCCTCAACATTAAAAGAAATAAACATTTGATTAAACATCAGTCTGTGTGTAATGAATGAATCTAATATACAAGTTTCACTTTTTGAACGGAATTACTGAAATAAATCAACTTTGTCATGATATTCTAATTTTATGACCAGCACCTGCATATGTATGTTTGTGTTCACTTGAAAAATACAGTACCAAACTTATCTTTTAAGATTAGGGCATTGGGATTTATCTGACTGAAATGATGACGACTGTGGAGTAAATCAAGTGACATAAATGTGTGATCCAATTGGCTTTTCGCTGGAATTCCTGAATTTCAGAGCTGCAGAGACCCTTCACAATGGACATAACCCCTCCAAAGGGCTAGTCAACTTCACCTAGCTGCTGCTCCAAAGCTGAGGCTCCCAGACTGCTGAGATGCCCCTCTCACCCACCACAGAAAAGAAAGGGAATGCCCGTTAATATTAAGAGTCTTATTGTGAAAGACAGGACTCTGCAAACACCTCTCCTGTACCAAGCAAAATTGTGCCATGAGTTTTCTAAAATTCAGCAGCACATTTGAGATAGGCTTTGTTTGGGGAGTACTGAATAAAAAATATCTGATAGGCTCAGCGGCAGAGTTGGGCTGGGTTTGGTGAAGAATGATGAAGGAGGTGAGGAAGGAGGTAAAAGCCAATGAGATTCCAGGCTGCTTATGATTCCAAGGATTAATAAAATAACACAGTGAGAGGCTGAGCTTTAGGTACAGGGCCCTGAAGCTGTGGACTGGTCTGCCTTCTACTATAACAGATGCCCCTTCAGTCTCAACTTAAATCCAGGTTGAAGACTCATGACTTCACGTAGCATACCCTGACTAGAGCTGCTTATTAGCTGTGCATACAGCATCTCTTTTTTTAGTCATTAGTACTAAAATATAAATAATATGATAGTTGCTGTATATACTTGCGTTTAAGTTCTCCTGCGGATAAGTCAGGGCTTGATTTTACCATATAATTTCTGGTATTTTATAATGTTGGTCGTATAAGTCGAATACGGAAAATTCACATTATTGGTCCATGAGATTATTGATATGCTAACACCCACCTGAGAGAGTAACCACGGAGCACACTGCCTTTTTTTCTATGTATTGTGCCTACGTGACCACACGGTAATACCTGAACTATTCCGAAGAGACGTTTGCACTGTTTTGTGTTTTCTGTATCTCACACCCTCATAAACATTTATCGTAAGAGCATCCCTTATCTACGATGGAGCGTTCGATCAGAAGAAAATATGAAGCTGGTTTTAAATTAAAAGTCATTGGAGTGGCAAAAAAAATTGGTAACTGCGCTGCTGCAACTAAATTCAATGTATCTGAGAAACTGGTGCGAGATTGGAGGAAGCAAGAAGATGAAAAAAAAAAAATGAAGTGTCGCATTTTTGAACGGGCGTATAAGTCGGGGTCTGATTTTACAATCAATTTTTTGGGTTTCAAGACCCGACTTATACGCGATGTGAGATATGGCCAGCCATTCATTCTGGCCAACACCCCCAGGCCGCCAGATGGAGCCCTCCTTGCAGCGTGGAGATGCCCCGAATGCCAGCAGGGAATTCTGGACAGTGGACTTTTAATGCACAGCCCTGCTGGATACCATGGGGGCCACCAGGAGTCGCTGCAGGGAGGCCCAGGGACTATTTTCCCTACACCCCGGAAGTACGTCCCAATCACATGGACAGAAGAAATGACGTGCTTCTGGGATGAAGAAGAGAACTTTTTATCTGACCCGGAGGTGAAAGAAAGTCACATGGACTGAAGGATTGGAAACACTTCCGGGTCAGGGACTATAAAAGGACGATGGGAGATCCCAGACGTTGAGCTGAGCTGGGTGGAAGGGTGCCAACGAGTCTGGGAGAGTAGAGGATTGATTGATTGATTATTGTAGAATTGATATTGTTTATTATTGAGTATTGTGGAGTGGAGGGTGCTTTGTGCACATTTATTATTAATAACAAAGTCATTTTGGACTTTTACCTGGTGTCTGACGTGTGGTCTGAGGATTCAAGGGAGCGAGAGCGCCCTTATCTGTCACAGCGAGTAAATACGGTATAAACTTTTAGTAACCCTCTCCTATTCAGTTTCTGGTTTTGGTATCCTCAAGTGACCCTTACAGCCACTGTTCTACTGCCAAGTTGTTTGCCTGCCCATAGAAAAGTGATGGAAAAGTAGAGGAGTACTGGAATGATTGGGTAGAAGATAGATAGATAGATAGATAGATAGATAGATAGATAGATAGATAGATAGATAGATAGATAGATAGATAGATAGATAGATAGATAGATAGATAGATAGATAGATAGATAGATACTTTATTAATCCCAAGGGGAAATTCACATACTCCAGCAGCAGCATACTGATACAAAAAACAATATTAAATTAAATTAAACAGTAATAAAAATGCAGGTAAAAACAGACAATAACTTTGAATAATGTTAACGTTTACCCCCCGGGTGGAATTGAAGAGTTGCATAGTGTGGGGGAGGAACGATCTCCTCAGTCTGTCAGTGGAGCAGGACATTGACAGCAGTCTGTCGATGAAGCTGCTCCTCTGTCTGGAGATGATCCTGTTCAGTGGATTCTCCATAATTGACAGGAGCCTGCTCAGCGTCTGTCGCTCTGCCACAGATGTCAAACTGTCCAGCTCCATGCCTACAATAGAGCCTGCTTTCCTCACCAGTTTGTCCAGGCGTGAGGCGTCCTTCTCCTTTATGCTGCCTCCCCAGCACACCACTGCGTAGAAGAGGGTGCTCGCTTATTGCGAGTTGTATTGTATGTAGAAGGGTCCTCTTATCAGACGGGCCAACATCGACTCAGTAGAATGGCCAAAGGGGGAAGGCAGCTTGTTGGCTGAGGTCTCCAGGACTCTGACTGTGTCTGGTTTGTCTGACTCCTTCTATAATCTGGCCATGGTTCTACAATTAGCTGCTGGACAGATGTTGTTGTTTCTCATTTATGTTAATTAGTTTCTAATCTGTTTTCGATGTATTTGAACAAATCTGTATCCTCATATATGTTAGTTCTGTATTAGTGTGTGGTATCTTCTATTCTTTCATTCTGCCTTTAGAGTTGTCATAGCCCACCCACCCATCCCCCTACCTGCACTGGGTGAGGAGCGATGTACGAAAACAAAGCACTTTGTACTGTTGTGTCTAGCTCTGTGAAGAGGCTTACTTGTGTTCTGAATTGTGTGTTGTATTTACCCAATTTTTGACATCCATTATACACCCAAACTACCTAGAAGGGGGTCTCTCTCTCTCTCTCTCTGAATTACCTTTCTTAAGATTTCTTCCAATTTGTTTTTCCCTACAACGTTTTTTTTGGGAGTTTTTTTTTCTTGTCTTCTTAGAGAGTCAAGGCTGGGGAAACTTTCAATAAAACAGGGCCTGCTAAAGCCATTCAAGGCATTCTTTGTGTGATTTTGGGGTACAGTAATCCCTCGCTATATCGCGCTTCGACTTTCACGGCTTCACTCTATCGCGGATTTTATATGTAAGCATATCTAAATATATAACGCAGATTTTTCACTGCTTCGCGGGTTTCTGCGGACAATGGGTCTTTTTACTTCTGGTACATGCTTCCTCAGTTGGTTTGCCCTGTTGATTTCATACAAGAGATGCTATTGGCGGATGGCTGAGAAGCTACCCAATCAGAGCACACAGTTAAGTTCCTGTGTGCTGCTGATTGGCTCAGCGATGGAGTGCTGCATTAACCAGGAAGTCTCATCTCACTCATTCAGCATTAACGTGCTCCTGCTATTGCTTCAGGGGCCGTGTCCAAGCGCCAAGAGAAGATGCAAATGATTGCAGAAAAGGTAAAAGTTTTGGATATTTTGAAGGAAGGGAACAGCTACACCGCTGCAGGACACCATTACGGCATCAATGAGTCCACAATTCTTTTTATTTAAAAAGGAGGAAAAGCATATAAGATCTACGGCCGCAGTGTCCTTTAATCAGGGCGCAAAACGAGTTGCAAGTGGACGTGATAAGGCAGTAGTCTGGATGGAATCTGCTTTAGGGATTTGGATTGAAGAGTGCTGGAAGAAGAACAACGGTGGTGCTACACAGTCGCCTGAAGAGGCTCCTTTAGAAGAGCTGTAACGCTATCCTTTGTTGTGCAGTAAAATTAAACTCATCGTTATCGGACAAGTCATCGTGTCATTGTTGGTGAGTAACCATAATTAATTATTTACGTACAGTACTTATTACATGTACATAGTTTAGTGTCACTGTACACACATTTTACTGTATACAATTTTTCTTGCATTGTACGTATTTATTGCAGGTGGCCTATCTGTCGTAATGGCTGTAACATATGTGATATCGGAGACGCTCGATATCTTAAATAATGTTTAGGTTTTACTGTATATAAACTGTGTTTACATACATAATTTCAACGAATCTTACCTAATATCTAAGAGAATACAAAAGGTTTATGCTGTATAATTGTGCGTGAAATGTTTATAATAGTGTGGGAGAGTTTATAAGAGGCTTAAAATATATAAAAATAACCATATGAACATATGGTTTCTACTTCGCGGATTTTCACCTTTCGCGGGGGGTTCTGGAACGCAACCCCCACGATGGAGGAGGGATTACTGTATACAAGAAATAAATTGCTGTTGATAAGGGACACAAAATGTATTCCAGAATGTTATGATAAAATCATTCTATTATTTTGGCCGAGATCTAAAGAAGCAGTGTTGGGTTTCTTCTTGGGATTATTTTCAGCATGGTCACTGTAATGGAGATGGTGTCTTCTAACTTCGAAAATATGAGAAGAGACGGCAGAATGTTCACCATAAATAGTTTTAGATCATCAATAACAATCTAGCCTCAATAGGGAGGCGTCATTCATTCATGGAGAAGTAGAAGGCCAGCACGTAACATGAGGGGAAGTGTGGCAATGAGCTGACCTCACCCATGCTCTGTCCCAAATAAGTCAGAAGTGGATAATAAAAATAAAGAGGCGTTTGAAGCCCTGCCAAGTGTGATACAGGGGGTGTGGATGTCAGCGCCACTGCAGCACAGGGTTAAGCAAATGCTAAGAGGCCCTCTTCTTATTTTGTATTCATCAGCACCCAGCCTGATCCCCGGCTAACTCATGGTCTCTCTTGTAAAATTTTTTCATTTTGCCATCTAAGCTTTAACATTTCCATATAGAGAATACTGTATATGCACTTATGTGCACAGTAAAATTTATGCACTACTGAAAGTTTATTATAAAGTACAATCTGATCAATCGGATATCATCATATCCGAGTAGAGTCACTGGGGATGAGGGGCTTTAAGGGTGGACGTGACAACTTCTGCCAATGTTTGCTGCAACAAAAGGAAAATAAACAGAGGCCAGAGTGACGAGACAAACGGCAGTAGCTGTCCACACACACACACACACACACACACACACACTACTATCATCAGCTTTTATCTTTGCTTTCTTCTGTTTATAGTTCCTGTTTTCATTAAGATCAGTGAAAGAGCTAAAAATAAGTTCCCGGATAGGCAACTTTTGATGTGAAGCCGGAGAACCTTTGCTTTTTAAAGAGTTGTTGAATGTTGAAAAATCATAAATTAGTACATCTGGCACTGACAGTGGGTTTTAATTTCATAAAATTTAATTAGTTTGAAACTTGGTAGAATACATCTTAGTAAACATAACATAACAATCTGAAATCGGCTTAATGCAATCATAGGTCACAGGATGTCAGATATCTATGCTGTGGTGTGCTGGGCCAGTAACATCACTTGAAGAGAGGCCCACCGAATCAACAAGCTAATTAAAAAGGGCAAGTTTAGTTAATGCATGCACTTTGGACCCCCTGGAGGTCGTAACAAAGGAGAGAATTAAAAAAAAAAAACGGAGTGCCATTATGAACAATGCTGCACATCCTCTCCATGACACTCTGACACTGAGGACTTTCAGCCAACAAATTATTCAGCAGAAGTGTGTCAAGGAACGCAACTCGGGGTCCTTCATACCAACAGTAATACACCTAATTGGGACAGTGACAGTCAAGTCAGATGTTTTCTTTCTTTTTTAATTTTCTTTCTTTACAGTTATTCTGGTGTATGTTCAGACCAAAGTGTGTGTGTGTGTGTGTGTGTGTGTGCTTATTTATTTATTTAAAGACCTTCTGTAAAAAGCCAAATTCCCCCCAGGGGACAAAAAAGTTTGTTGGTTGTTCTATCTATCTATTTAATTAGTGCCTTTCATATAAATCTGTCTACTGTATCTATGCATTGAGTGCAAGACAGGAAAGAGCCTTAGACGAGGTGCTAGTTAATTGCAGGACTCCCTATCACACAAACACACTGTAGGCTCAATATCAAGTCACCAGTTAACGTAAAATGGCAGGGTTTTTTTAAATATTGGAGGACATTTAGAGTATTTCCCACTCATGCATGGACAGACTGTGCAGACTTCACACAGGAATTGGGATTTAAGCCTAGGATACATAATCTGGGTGGGAGACAGAAAAACTCTCCACTGTGCCACCCATAATTAAATGAATTTGTCAGATTGGTGCTGTGGCTATTAGATGGACATGTCATAATACAATATAACCTGATAATACACTTAAGAGCACATCTTAAAAGTTCTTGTGCCTTGCCCCACTCTGATGTGTTTTCTGCCTACCACTGTTTAATACTATTACCCCCATCTAAACCAATCGCCATGCTCCTTATGCATTTCTGCAAGTGGCTTACAGACTGGCACCATTATTTCCTTCATGCAGATGCTTACCATGGAGGCTCCACAGGGTAGTGTGCTGAACCCTTGCTCCTACTCCTTATTCACCTGTGACTGTGTGTAGTGTTATGGACTACTTTTAACTAAATGATCTGAAATGTTGTAAATGTTTGCTTTTTGCTAGCACAACTATACATATTAAGATAATCCATCCACCCAATATTCGTATATTATTATTGCAGCATATTATTCACTTATTCTTGTGGTGCCTGCAGCCATTGGCAGTGTGATGGATGGCCGGCGAGTGTTTCCGGCCCTCACCCCCAGGCCGCCAGGAGGAGCTCTCCCGACAGCATGGACGTGCCCCGAATTCCAGCAGGGCCTCATGGACTTTGTAGTTTTTATGCACAGCCCTGCTGGATACCTTGGGGACCACCGGGAGTCGCTGTAGCGAGGCTCGTGGACTCTTATGTGCCCTATAACCTGGAAGTACGTCCTGGTCACGTGAACAGGAGAAATGACGTACTTCCAGGTTGAAGAAAAGGACTTTTACCCTGACCCGGAAGTAATAAGGACTTGTGGACTGTTGGGCAGGAACACCTCTGGGTCAGGGGGTATAAAAGGACTCTGGGAAAGCCCAGACGCTGAGCTGGGTGGAAGGGTGGCAACGCGTCTGGGAGAGGAGGATTGGTGATTATTGGTTATTGTATTGTTTATTGATTATATGAGTAGTGTGGAGTGGAGGGTGCTTAGTGCACAGTATTATTATAAAATAAATACGAGGGGAAGTCAAAAAGTAAAGGGATTTTTTTAATTTCTCTTTTCAGAGTTTGGTAACACTGCTCGTATCCAGCGCTGAATGAGTGTAGTCGCCAACACTTCTATACAACGTGTAACTCTTATTCCCGCATTATTCGTTGGAGTGTAGCAGACCGTTAAACATGACAGCTCCATTGTCGATCTGCACCAAGGAGGAAATGAGGGCAGTGATTCGCTTTTTGTTTGCGGAAGGTGTTAAACCTGCGGACATTATTCGTCGAATGCAAGCACAGTATGGTGATAACTGTTTATCGCGAAGCAAGATCTACGAATGGAGAATGGATACAGTCCAGACCTGGCTCCAAGCGATTTTCATATGTTTGGACCATTAAAGGAAGCGCTAAGGGGAAGAAGATTTGCAAGTGATGAAGAAGTCATTGATGCGGTGCAAAATTGGTTGCAGATGCAACCGAAAAACTTTTTTTCCGACGGAATCAAAAAACTTGTGAAATGTTGGGAAAAGTGCATTGAAGTCCAGGGAGGTTATGTAGAAAAATAAGGTATGTTTCACATTTCTATCATTAGAATAAATGCCCCTTTTCTCAAATGTCCCTTTACTTTTTGACTTCCCCTCGTAATAATTGGTCCTTTACCTGGTGTTTGGCGTGGTACCTGAGGGTTCAAGAGGTCGATAAAAGCCTCCACTGCTACAGCAGCAACCTCTGTCGGGACATCTAGTAGTTCATAACTAAGATGGACCAGAGCAGGTTTCCTCTGGGAACTCCTTACAGCCATCAGTCCTTCTCCTTTACGCTACTCAGCAGAGCTAATGTCGCCTGTCCTGGCCTCTCAAACATAAAAATGTCCGACCATCTGTCCTTCTCTCAATCACCCATATCTTTTGTTTTCATTTTATTTCCTTTGTTTTGCCTCCTCTAGTGCTTCCATCTTTTAAACTGTGTCAACCCTGAGCTGATGCTTGTAAATTACAGTTAATTACACATTGTAATGAACTATACACGAGCGATTGCACACACTCACATGCGAGCCACTTATCAATGGTGGTTAAGCTACCGGGAAAGTGTACTTAAAAACTTCTTAAATCAATAAATAAATCGAACACATTAAAACACACCCTTACATGACTTGTCATACATAATTCTGTATATGTAATATTTTCTGGTCAGAATTACACGGAGCTCGACCTAAGGCTCAGCCATAACAGTTGTAGACTGAAGTCATTTATGGATGTAGCAGCAGGCCATTGCGGCACATTCTCAAGTTATTGCGACATGTGGGGAGTGCCGGGGTGTTTTGTCTTTTTTTCTTTTTCTGTTCTTTGTTATCATTGCTATTCTATTTTTTTTTCATAATTAAAAATAAACATATAAAATAAGTAAGTATATTTTGGTGTTTTCTATGCACCAATGTATGCTATTTTCCACTTTATTTCCAATAAAACTGTAAGTACTCCACAACCCTCAATTGCACTAAGTAGGACTGAATGGTCTTGAACCCGTTGAATCATTACAGAGGGATATGGACAGCAGACAGGCTTGGGTAGATTTGTGGCAGTTAAAATTTAATGAAAGTAAATGTTACATATTTCATTTAGGAAGAAGAAATGTTAGTTTGTTAGAAAATCCAAAGTACACCTTCTGAGAAGGACCTGGGAGTCATAGTGGACTCATCACTATCTACATCCAGACAGTATACAGAAGCCACTAAGGAGGCTAACAGAATGCGAGGTTATATAGCACCCTGGTGTGTGGAGTACAAATCCAAAGAAGTTATGCTGAAGTTATATGACACACTGGTGAGGCCTCATCTGGAGTCCTGTGTGCAGTTTGGGTCTCCAGGACATAGCAGCACTGGAAACAGAAAAGAGCGACTAGGCTGATTGCAGAACTACAGGGGATGAGTCATGAGGAAAGATTAAAAGAGCTGAGTCTTTACAGTTTAAGCAAAAGAAGATTAAGAGGAGACGTGATTAAAGTGTTTAAAATTATGAAAGAAATTAGTCCAGTGAATCTAGAGTCTCTTTAAAATGAGTTCAACAAGAATACGGGGACACAGTTTGCAACCTGCTAAGGGTAAATTTCATACAAACTTTTGTACTAGAGTGTAGTACAGTGTTGGTCATTATTTAGAAAGTTTTTCATCACGGAGAGAAATGAAGACATACGGTGTCAAGACTTGGGAGACCCAAAAGCACTTTCAAAGAATAGCCCCCTCATGGGGGATACCGTCAAACCCCGACAAGAAAGGGCCTTGGGAAACCTTTAAAAAGAAAAAGGTTTACTTTCCAAATGGTCCTGAGGCTCCGCAGAACTCAAATGGGATGCCCATCGAGACAAGGCAAACACACAAAGCAAACAGAATCCAAAGGCGTAGTCAAAAAACAGCAGAGGTTCAAAATTCAAGAAACACAGTCCCAATACAGAATCCGAAGATGTTGTCGAGAAACAGAGCAGAGGGTCGCAAATCCGGGAAATCACAAGGCAAAGGCAAAGACAAAGACAAGAAACACTCCAATCCCTAGAAATTAACTGCCAGGAACTATAGAGGGCCCTACCATAAGCAGGTTGTAAAGACGTTCCTGGCGGTGATTGACAGGCACCCATAAAACACATGATTCATAACCTTGGCCTGTTCCCCTTACAAATAAACATAAAGAGAAAAAAATTATATATATATATACAGTATATATAAAATCCCTATGTGCGTCCAGGTGTCCGTGTGTGGGTGTCTTCTGGTGAAGTGCGCATGCGCAGGGCACGGTGCGACGCGCGATATTACTGTCACAGAAAGAAGCGTTTTACGGAAATACAAACCAGTATTACTGCGAGAGGAAATTAAAGGTATACAATACAGTGACGCATATTACAGCCACATACAAGCCAGTATTACTGTCAGAGGAGATTAAAGGCATATTACCGACGCGCACGCCTGTATTACCGTCAGAGAAAATTAAAGGTATATTACGGACGTACGGACGTATATTACGGACGTACAAACCAGCGGACGTACAAGACGGTATCCTTCAATAAGGGCGCGCAACAAAAAGGCGAGCCTCAAAAGAACGACCTCAATTGGGTGCAGCGAATAAAGGCGCGCGTAAATAAAGATCTGCACCTGTTGCTCTTCACATATTCCAGAGCCATCAATCTACATGCTTCCATTAGGTCAGATTATCTCAGGGCACAACGTGAGCTACCACAGCTATGCTGATGACACACAGCTGTATTTATCAATAGCACCTGATGACCCCAAATCTCTTGATTCGCTAACACAATGTCTAACTTGTATCTCAGAATGGATGAATAGTAACTTTCTCAAATTAAATAAAGAAAAAAACGAAATCTTAGTGATTGGCAATAATGGATACAATGAGGCTATTAGAAATAAACTGGATGCATTAGGATTAAAAGTCAAATCGGAGGTAAAAAGCTTAGGGGTAACCGTTGATTGTAATCTGAATTTTAAATCGCATATTAATCAGATCACTAGGACAGCATTTTTTCACCTAAGAAACATAGCAAAAGTTAGACCTCTTATATCATCGAAAGATGCAGAGAAATTAGTTCATGCGTTTGTTTTCAGTCGGCTAGATTACTGTAACGCACTCCTCTCAGGACTAACCCAAAAAAGACATCAATCGTTTGCAACTAGTGCAGAATGCAGCTGCTAGAATCCTTACCAGGAAAAGAAAATCCGAACACATTTCTCCAGTTTTGATGTCACTACACTGGTTACCTGTGTCATTCAGAATTGACTTTAAAATTCTTCTTATGGTTTATAAAGCTTTAAATAATCTCGCCCCGGCTTATATATCGGAATGTCTGACACCTTATATTCCAAATCGTAACCTCAGATCCTCAACTGAGTGTCTCCTTAGAATTCCAAGAGCAAAACTTAAAAAAGTGGTGAGGCGGGCGGCCTTCTGCTGTTATGCACCTAAAATCTGGAATAGCCTGCCAGTAGGAATTCGCCAGGCTAATACAGTGGAGCACTTTAAAAAACTACTGAAAACACATTATTTTAACATGGCCTTCTCATAACTTCACTGTAATTTAATCCTGATACTCTGTATATCTAATTCATTATAATAACTATTCATTCAAAATCTGTACTAACCCCTACTCTCTCTTCTGTTTCCTTTTCCGGTGTCCTGTTGGTGGTGGCATGCGCCACCACCATCTACCCAAAGCACCATGATGTTCCAACAATGATGGATGGATTAAAAGCCAGAAGTCTGTATGACCATCAGCATCAAGTGACTCCGTGAAAAACCCGAACTACAAAGAGGACTATTTCATTTATGTTAGGTAGAATGCCCAGAGGGGACTGGGCGGTCTCGTGGCCTGGAACCCCTACAGATTTTATTTTTTTCTCCAGCCTTCTGGAGTTTTTTTTTTGTTTTTTCTGTCCACCCTGGCCATCGGACCTTACTCCTTTCTATGTTAACTAATGTTGTCTTATTTTAATTTCTTATTTTGTCTTTTATTTTTCTTCTCTTCATTATGTAAAGCACTTTGAGCTACTTTTTGTATGAAAATGTGCTATATAAATAAATGTTGTTGTTGTTGTTGTATTTGAACTAAATTATCTACGCGCCCTTATTGAATAGAGCCGTACAAGACAGTATTACTGTCACAGAAAATTAAAGACACACAATACACGGCGGCAGCCCACGAAGAACGGTGAGCTCAGCAAATAAATATCAACAAAAGAAAGGCTGAAAGAAAGAAAAATACGACCAACAAAAAGAATGAGGTCAAAGTCCCTTGCCATTTAATATAAACTGTTCCTACTAATGTTTATGCACTACTGTTCTAGCGCCCGTTATTTGAACGGGCTAAATGACTAGTATATATATAAAAAACAGAAAAAAGAAACTTTAAATACCAATAAATGATACAAAATTAGACAAAACAAACAAGAAATACCACCGCATACCCCAGCCAGGGGACAAACATGACACATAGTAGTGTGGTAGAGAGTAAAACTTGCTGGACCTTCAAAACTCAATGTTATTCAAGAAGGAATGAGGTGAACAGAATTGGTGAGTTTTATTGGGCTGGAATGCCTGTTCTTGTCAAAGTTCTTGTAATCATTTTATATCATGAAAGTTTCTAAATGTTCTGTAACTATTTTAGATCCTAAAACACTGTGCTGTAGTATTACTTACGAAATTTAAATCTAAACCATTTGCACAATACAATATAACATATTCTGCTGTTGCTTTCTCATAAACCAGCATGGTGGCCAACTGGTACCTACTGCTGTTCTACTGTTTTTGAGACCTGAGATCAATTCCCAGATTGTTGGTCTTCTTCAGAAGCTCCAGTTTGCTCCCACATCTCCAGGACATGCATGTTATGCTCATTTGCGACTATAAATAAACTTCATGTGTTAATATATGCATGTGATCTGCAACTAGGGCACCCAGTGTTGTTGGGGTAGACTCCATTCCCCTTTGACCCTCAGGCTCTGAAAATGAATGATGAGATCTATGACTTTTATTAAGTGATGTTGTTGAGCAGCCTCAATATATTTTGTCATCATCATCACACTCTACACTGCCACCTTCCATTCATTCAGTTTTATGGTCACAGGAAACTCAAGTCCATTTCTCAGCATTAGAAGAATCCAGTCTCAGATAGGTCGCCAGTACACCATATGACTCCCTCTCGGATTTAGAATGGCCAATTTACCAAACATACATCATAATGATGTAGGAAGAAACCAAAACCAAAAAATGTTCAACTTCCACAAAGAGAGTGACCAGTCCAGAAACTGAATCCTTGTTGCTTGACCTGTAAGGCAGAAGTATTAGCTGCCGAACCACCTTGTGGACTATGCCAAGCTGTCCCACCACTTTCGGAGGACACCGGTTTCAATTCAGGGGTCACTGAGATGGCGGATTATGACAGAGCAGACTCACTTGTTTGGGGTCAGTTTAGAGTTACTGGTAATCCTAACTCATCCAGGTGGAAGCAGGGTTGGCATCACCATTAAGACAAATTAGGCATTCGGCTAGGGCTCAGATCATAATGGGAGTAAACACTCAGCCGCATGAGTTAGCTACCAAACAGTTGGTGGTTACATTGATAGGTTATTTTGCGCCCTACACCAAGCTTATCTCTGGCACTAGGTAGAAGGAAACCAGAAAACACATGAACACAAACAATATACTAACTGGCTGAGAATCAAAGTAATTTCTTTGCAATTTTAAGACAGCAGTAGTAGCAATTGTGGTACTTTTAACACACAGTATAAAAAGACCATAAATACAAATTATGAAAATTCTGTGATAATCCGTTAAAGCAAGCAACATGAAACAAAGCTGACATCTGCTAACGGCTTGACTGACTTTCTTCAGATAATCCTCAATGATGAGATTTTTCATTAAAACAGGATGGTGAACGGTCTGATCCCAGAGTACCAACACAAGACACGAGGAGGATCTGGTAACAAGCAGGCTTACCTCTGTTGAATTGAGAGGCCGGGTGATGTCCATCTAACTCTCGTAAGATAGCGTGGACGCTCCGGAGAATGTCGGACTCTGTGACTGCCATGACGCCAGGGCTGACTATGTAAAATATGAAAGAGAAACAATCAAAACTAGTGCACAGTATGGTAGTCGCTGCATTGTGCTAGAGACCAAACGAAGAAAGCGGAAAGCGACATCTGGAATGTGATCAGAGAGAGAGGTCCCGTCTACCTCTTAAAGCCTCAGAATGAGTGTAAATGAAGGGAAGAAGCTCCTCTGTGATGATTAAAAAAAAAAAAAAAAAAAATGACTTCATAAAGATGGGTGAGGCTGAAGAGCAGTTCACACTTCCCCACAGTTTCTCAGTGTTCAGTATTGACAGAAACAAAAAGCCAAAAAAAGGAATCAACCGATGAGCTTAGTGCCACAGTGTTCATTTTTTTTTATCTTAGGATGCCATGTTTTGGACCTTTAGGGTTGTTGCTGCTACATGATTTGAACAGTCCTTGTCATAAAGATTCCCAATTCCTAAAACACAAAATAATTCTTTCTGGGTAGCTCACCTTCAGTAGAGAAAAGTTCCAGCATGCAGATGAGTGAAGTGCCATGTGCTGCCGCTTAAGGTTTACCTGCTACAGTGGGACTTGCAGGACCCCAGTAGAAGAATCGACTCTAACTTGCATGATGGTGCCAAATAAGCTGCACCTGCAAGAAAGAAGAAGCTGTAGTTAATGCAAAAGAATTACACTTTGGCCACCTTTGACTTCAATAAAGTGCAATGAAAGGCAAAATGTAGGTAAGTGCTGGAACAAAACCTGACAGGTGGCACGCCCTGTCCATCAGAAATGGGTCATAATGTCAGGAAAGCTCCTTTTGAAATGGCCACCATGTCTATGAATGTTGACTATAGCACAAACTCCAAAACTGCAACGCTCAGTGCCAGAATATTTACAGCATCTGTAAAAAGTATTCACGTTTTACAACCTTGAATCCCAGTGGATTTGTCATTTTTGACAAGAGAAAATGACTCTTTATGTAAAAGTGAAGTTAGATCTCTGCAACGTGGCTTACATTAATTACAAATATAAAACACAAAATACGTCAGAATTCACCCCTTTCACGTCTGTATTTAGTAGTGTCACACACGCGCATGTGCGAATAGGAAGGAGCTGAAGCGACCATATGAAAGTAATTCCATGCCAGGCCAGGGGGTGGCAGGGTGCACTAAACCTAATTCTGTTATCTGTACAGACTGAACATGGGAAATCCAGTCTGATTCCACATTGACAATGTCACTCCCGGCTCTGGGACCAAGAATGAGGTCACTTCAGGTTCTGGCACAAAGAACCACGTCACTTCCGGTTCCAGCACCAAGAACGATGTCACTTCCGGTTCCGGCACCAAGTATCCTATTACAGTTCCAATATCTACACACCTAGGGCGACAACCGTAAGTGAATTTTGCGAGAAACTGGGTGGCTCCCTGATCTCAACCAATCCAACGCCTCGTGAGGGCGGAGCTCAAAGTAGGGGTGTGGATGTTGCTCTGCAAAGTCCAGAAGTGCTCTTGTTAACTTAAGCAAGCTTCCGATTAGGATGAACCGTCTACAGCCAAAAAGTCTCCTAAAAGAAAGACGTAAATGTGTGTCATGTTGTTATATGAATGTTGTTACAATATTGAGATTAATTGTCACTTTATCTGTTTAAACTGTATAAATTCATTTCTTTTCTGTAAGCATGCAGAGCTGAGACAGATTTAGCATAGAGTGTCTGTATTCAGAATTGCTGGGCCAAGCATTAGGATAAGACAAGACAGGGACAGCTGGAGGACTGTGTCAGCCTAAAGAAGAACTGAGTGTTATTTAAATGTACTGTCTGATGTCAGCTAAAAATATTGTACCCTTGTTTGGAAATAGGCTCTGTGCCATTTGGGGGCTTGCATGTGGAGAAGACACTATAAAACCTTTTGGAGGATTGCCAGCCATTGGGAGACTTGACGCCCGGACTACAGGAGACTATGTCGACTTGGTCCGAGAAATCCTTCCAAACGCTGTGACGATGACTGCAAACTCCATACGCAAGGTCCCCACCCTTGGACTGAGTACTGCGGTGTGTCTTCCCCGTTAATTATGCAGCGTAAGCCGTTATTAAAGAACTAGAATTATCCTAACTTGTCGTGTAAGCTTGTAACCGCCATTGCATGCTGAGTGGGGTAATACCATTTTAATTTATAATTCAGGTTAATTAAAACGCCGCAATATAAAAGAACACATTTCCAGAGAGCTGATACCTCTCTTAAGGAAACACATGTGTGCAGAGAGCACGCTGAACATTTGAAAAGTAAACATAACACGCTGCAGGGGAAAAACCTTTCTGTAGCATCAGATTATAAAATGACATTCAACGGCATCAATGGACAAGTGATAAATGTGAACGATATTTTGTCAAAGGTGCTGTGTGTGCTCTGTGCTCTTCAGTTACGGCGACAGTGTAGGACAATGCAAGCTTGAAAGAACTGACAGCTATATCCATGAAAATATGAACAGTAAAATATGCATTTGAAGTAAACGATATGCCACACTCCATCAGAAGGAGTCAATCAGGAGAGCTGATAACAAAGAGCCACGGGAGATTCAGTGGTAAAAACGCCCAAATCCACAAATCTGCTTGACGCCACCAGCAGATGCACTGATGAGGCTGCACAACATCCACCTTCTGATTGCTCATCTAAATGAGTAACATTACTGTCTAACTGGAAATGCAAACATGCCATGAGAAAATAGCCACAGCGGTTTATCATGTTGTATATCCATAGATCAGAATGCTTATTTAAACTCTTGTTTGCTTTTGTCAGGTAATATAGTGATGCAATACTCAAAATGACAGAAAGTTATCGTAGCAGACGGAGGCCCTTCTCAAACGTATGGAGCCGAGCAGCTGCGGCTATCAACGTGTGTCTGTCCGTCTCCACTGTCACTGCGCTCATCACAACGTGCAAATTAATTATTACACTTCAATTACCCTGTGCTACTGAGCTCCTGAATGGATAACAGCCATTTTACCTTTGTATTTTTTCTCTGCATCAAGCCTTTTGTTCATTATCTTTGGCTCTGTCCCAGAATCCCCGGCGGCTGTTTAAAATGCCTGGACTGGAGAAATCTGGCTGACGGGTGTCTCAGGGAGAAGCCCTGTTTGTGTGGCCCTTGCAGTTCAGGATTTTGTGGCAGTTCACTACCCACTTTTTAACAGGTGGTCCCCAGATGTGTTTTATTATTCTGGCCCCCGCGAGACTACTATTCTCCTTACGTACGACTGTATGGGTTCTTTACGGGTACTCAACTTTTCCTAAAAACCCAAAAGACATACATGGTACTGTGATCATGTGTGTGAGGGTGTGTTACATTCTGTCATTTCACAAATGAGACATCAACAGGTCAATTGACTTATTCAGGGTGGCACAGTAACTGGTGATCAGGACAGAAACTTGCATTTATCACCCACCTAGGCCACACTGTCTGCTTAAAATTCTCAAACTTTACAGCTAAAAATCCTACATAGATGAATCGTGCAAGGTCTCACCTTTTTATGCTAAAGTATCACATACTCTGTACATTTCAAGTTATATTCATGTTTGCTTTGAAAACGGTCTTGTGATGGCGTCACTGTGAAATGTGCGATTTAAGTGATTCTCTAATTCAACCATGTCCACAACAACAACAACATTTATTTATATAGCACATTGTCATACAAATAATGTAGCTCAAAGTGCTTTACATGATGAAGAAAAGAGAAAAAAAAGACAAAGAATCCAAATAAGACAACACTAATTAACATAGAATAAGAGTAAGGTCCGATGGCCAGGGACGACAGAAAAAACAAAAAAACTCCAGACGGCTGGAGAAAAAAAATAAAATCTGCAGGGGCTCCAGACCAGGAGACCACCCAGCACCCTCTGGGCATTCTACCTAACATAAACGAACAGTCCTCTTTGTATTTGGGGTTCTCATGGAAGGACTTGATGATGATGGTCATGTAGACTTCTGGCTTTTAATCCATTGTAAAAGGCGCTATATAGCGCCCGACCCGGCACAGACTCAGGCAGAGGCACGTACTTAAATAAAAGCTTCTTTATTTTTCTTCAGCCGTGGGGCACGCCTTCCCCGTGTCCCACTGGCCCAACACAGTCCCACAAGCACTTAAATATAAGGCACAACAAACCACACTTCTTCTCAGCACCACCACTCCTCCTCAGGCTTCGTTCTCCTTCCTCCCAACTCTGGCTCTCTTGAGTGGTGGTGGCTGGCCTTTTTATACCCCACCCGGATGTAGTCCAGGTGCTTGGTCACTTGGGCCTAATTGCATTTCCGGGTGGGGCTGAGGAATTGACCAGCCGGGCTGGTAAGTCCACGCAGCTCCGCCTGGCGGCCATCCAAGCCCCCAACCAGGCTCTGGAGGACTCCATGTCCCATGGAGCCTTGCGCCAGGTTGGGGAATCGTCCACCAGGGAGGCTGCCACCAAGCGTCCCGGGGGAGGTACTGAGCTGCCCATGCTGGCTCCCCCAGAATGGATGCAGTAGGGGCGTCCCTGCCGGGCATGGGACCCGGCTGTCCTTCACACCATCAATGTAGGAACATCATGGTGCTCTGATTGCCACCACAGAAAACCGGGTCCAGACCCTCATGAAAGTGTTTTTTATTCCACCTACTGTCACAGTCAATGCATCACTCTTATTTCAACTAATATCACTGTTTAATGGGCTATGTTTGCTGTAAGACATACTGAAATATTTGTATTTCGCCCACTACTTGAAATAATTACATTTTGTTTGTAATTCACCATTTTCTACAGAGTTTGCTCCCTTAATTTCTTCATGAGCAGAAATCCAAAAACACCAGTGAAGGAACAGCTTCCCTTTTAGCCTTCAATCAGTGTGCTTACAGGCACTTTCATAACTTGGTTATTCGTAGAAACCATTTTTCAAAAATAACATGTGAACCATATTCCAATAAGTGAAACCAGGTTAACAGTCTTAGATTTTTTTCCACGAGTAACTAGGGGGCATCCCAAGCCCCTCAACTCCAGCAGCAATGCCACCTGTACTTCAGAAGATGTCACCCACCTGAAACTAAGCATGTTCAGGCCCGGCCAGTACTTGGATGGGAAAGCTTGGGTTCCTGCTGAAAGAGGTGTTGGCGATTCCAGCAGAGGACACCCACCCTGTGGTTTGTGTGTGCATCCCAATGAAACGGTGCAGTGATAGGGACACAGTGCTAT
The DNA here is from genome assembly GCF_900747795.2 of Erpetoichthys calabaricus. Lineage (NCBI taxonomy): Eukaryota > Metazoa > Chordata > Cladistia > Polypteriformes > Polypteridae > Erpetoichthys > Erpetoichthys calabaricus. Next base: position 19,647,240 of record NC_041407.2, read on the forward strand.
AAATATGGTGCCGTCAAACCGAGGTCTTGACTCTCCGTGGTCATTACAGATCCCTGGGCATCCTTTGTAAAGAGTAAGGTGTACCCTGGTATCCTGGCTACATTGTCCATCACGGCCTAGTCCATTCTGGTCCCCTAAACATCCCCTGTCTCTAACTGCTTAAGTATCCCTCTGCCCCCTTAGCCACGTAATAGCTAAGGTTTGGGGATGCTGCCACTTGGCATACTGGGAGAGCAAACAGCCCCGTCTCCCCCTGTCCTTCCTTCATGTCATAGGGTTGTTACTTTTCCAAGTCAGAACACCCATCTACCGGTATTCTTTGTTCATTATGAGGACCTCATAGTCAGGTAACTAATCATCCATCCCAGCCCAGCCCCATGAAGGACTGGCGCCTTGTCCAGGGGCTGTTCATTCCTTACGCCCTATGCTAGCTGGAATAGGCTCTGGCATCCACTGTGACCCTGTTCAGGGTGAAGCTGGTTAGACAATGAACTGACTGACATCCTAGCCCATCCTGCCTTCCATCACATTGTGTAAAATATAAAAACACAGAATACAATAACAGCCCGGGACCCAAGTTTCATGAGCCTTGAGCCAGACAACTAAACAATGCGATCATTTAAAAGTAATCATGGCATACGGATTTTGAAATTGGTTGAAATGAAAATCTATAGCCACGGGAGTCCCCCAGGACCAAACTTGGAAACCACTGCCCTGATTCTGTATAGTGCCATCCAGAAACAGACATTGGGTTAAGGAGGCAGCACAGTCTCGGTTCAGTTCATGGTGTGAGCAGATGCTCTTGAAGGAGCTCATGAATGCTGGTGCCCACAGGTCCAGGCGCTCGTGGTGTCAGAAGTGCTGTGCTGCAGGAACTTCCCCAGTTGCTGATAGGCAGCCAAGAGAGGTCAAGCTGATGCAATGTTAGACAAGGAAGGCTTACGTAATAAGGAAATCAAAATTGTATTTTTTTTCCCAGAACTGTATTTCCAGAAACATATTTTTAACTATAACTTTTAGAGGATTTAGTGGTAATTCCAGAAATGTACTTACATATTTTATTAATACAGCATGCAATGTCTTTGAGCTAAAGAGCTCATTTTGTGCTGCACAGTGACATTTTCTGGATCCTCCTTTTGATATTTTATTTTTTTTCATGTTGTCTAGGTGTAGTATGGACTGTGTAAGTAAACGTAAAAGGTTCTGAGTAAAAGTATGTCCTCATTTTCACTTTGTTGGTATGAATAATTTTCATATATGCTACAGCGCATACTGAGTTTTTAGAACATGAGAACAATCTGGACAAGAACAGGCCATTCAGCCCATCCAAGTTCGCCAGTCCTATCAACTGAATTGTTTTAAAATAACATCAAGTTGAGTTTTGAAGGTCCGTGAAGTCCTCCTGTCTACCACACTACTTGGTCAGCCATCCAACCATCCTGCCATCCACCTTCCTAAGCTGCTTATCCGGGTAAATGTTATGGGCGGCTGGAGCCTCGCCATGCAAATTTTGGGCTTTGGACTGCATGTTTCATTGTGTACCCTTTATCTTTTGTACAACTTTTGCATCTGCCATCATTAGAACAATCTGGATGAGAACATATCAACAAAGCTCACCAGTCCTATCCACTTAATTTTTCTAAAATAACATTTAGTTGAATTTTTAAAGTCCTACTGTCTACCACACTACTTGGTCACTTATGACACTCTGTGTGAAGAAAAACTTCCTAACGTTTGTGTGAAATTTACCATTATCAAGTTTACAACTGTGTCCCCATGTTCTTTATGAGCTCATTTTAAAGTCCCCGTCTCAATCCACTGGACTAATTCCCTTCATCATTTTAAGCATTTCAGTCAGGTCACCTCCTAAACTGAAAAGACTCAGCTCTTTTAATGATTTCAGGACTCCCAAATTATGATACCATCTATCTACATGTCTCTGTGTGATGAAAATATTTCTAAAGTTTGTATGAAATTTACCCTTAGCAGGTTCCAAACTGTGTTCCCATGTTCTTGTTGAACTCATTTTAAAGAAAGACTTTAAATCCACTGGACAAATTTCTTCATAATTTTAAGCACTTCAGTCATGTCTCCTCCTAATTTTATTTTTCTTAAACTGTAGATGCTCTTTTAATGTTTCCTCATAACTCATCTCCTGTACCCCTAGAATCAGCCTAGTCTCTCTTCTCTGGACCTTTTCTAGTGCTGCAATGACTTTTTTGTAGGTTTGAGACCAAAACTGCACCCAGTACTCTGGATGAGGCCTCACCAGTGTGTTATAAAGCTTCAGCAGAACCTCCTGTGACTTGTACTCCACACATCAAGGCGCTATATAACCGGACATTCTCTTAGGTTTCTTAATGGCTTCTGAACAGTGACTGGCAGTTGATAGTGTCGAGTCCACTATGACTCCTAAGTCCTTCTCATAAGGGATACTCTCAATTTTCAGACCTATATTACTTTTTAATTTTCCTATGTGTGTAATACTTTACATTTTCTGACATTGAATTTCATCTGCCATAAATCTTCCCCAGCCTGTATGCTGTCCAAAACTCTCTGTAATGATTCAATGGATTCCCGATTATCTGCCAACCCACCTATCTTGGTATCATCTGCAAAATGAACCAACTTGTCACTTATATTCCTATCCAAATAATTTATATATACTGTATATTAACAAGTTCAGATATCTGCTGAAGGAAAAACTGCCTTTATCTGTCTAAACCATTGTCCTTTTACGGTAAGGGATCTGATTCACAGCAGTGAAACCGCCATCAGATCAGGCAGCCACTCTATAACATCTTCACATGTACTAAATACATGAACGTCCTTTCTTGATGAAAAGTCTTGCAATGTCTTCCCAAATAAAACAGTCCTCCAGGACCCCAAGTGTTTTCAAATATTATACACGCCAAGCTCTCAATGTGTGATATACTGCTATAGCAGAACATAATTATCTGGTGCTAAGAAAAGTGATAGCAGCCACCCAATCAGCAAGCCTTTGCATGGCCAATGTGGCCCAAGCCAGTTTCATTTGTCAAGCACTTCCACAGCTCACAGCTGAGCTGACTAAGCCCAAGTGGTTTCACTTCAGTTTTATTGAGTGACAAAATGGTTGCTTTTTTTATTATCATCAATAATATGTATATAAAATGTGGCAACCTTGTCAAACCAACCTGCACTCGTGGGTTTCTTACGGCAAAGTGATCAGCAAATGACCCAACTTGGCAAAAAGAAAAAGAAGACTGGCAACATCTGCTGAGCATCAAGTAAGTCGCTAAAGCTGATGAAATGATGAACAATGTCATAATAGGAATAAGAAGAAGTAAAAGCACCATTTGCTGAGCATCACGTGCGGGATACAGAATGCAAGATCATCAAAGACAGAGAAATGAATAGCAACTGGAGGTCCACATATAACTGCTGGGGATAAAACCTTAATCTTGATCTTGATTGAAAGCTTATGACCTGATACTTTGTGAAAATTCAAAAAATCTGAATTAGGGGCAACCTCGCAAACCAACCTGCACTCGTGAGTTTCTTATGGCAAAGTGATCAGCAAATGACGCGACTTGGCAAAAAGAAAAAGAAGACCAGCAACATCTGCTAAGCATCAAGTAAATTGCCAAAGTTGGTTAAATTATTAACAATGTCATAATAGGAATAAGAAGAAGTAGAAACACCATCTGCTGAGCATGAAGTGCGGGACAGAGAATGCAAGAACAATAAAGACGGAGAAGCGAATAGCAACTGGAGGTCCACGTATAACTACTGGGGCTAAAACCTTGATCTTGGTCTTGATCAAAAGCTTATGACCTGATACTTTGTGGAAATTAAAAAAATTTGAGGTAGTGGCAACCTCAGCAACCAAACTTGCGCTTGTGGGTTTCTTACAGCAAAGCGATCGGCAAATGGAGTGACATGGCAGAAAGAAAAAGAAGACCATCAACATGTGACAAAAAAAAAACCAACATTGTAATAAGAAGAAGAAGAAGAGGAAAAACAGCACCATCTCCTAAACATCAGGTGTAGGATGCAAAAGGCAAGATCGACAAAGATGAAGGAACACATGCGGCACCATCTGCTAAGCATCAAGTGCAGGACACAAAAATACAGGATCACCAAAGATGGAGAAACGCATGCGACTGGAGGTCTATGTATTTCACTACTGTTATTTAAAATATAAGTCAAATGGGTGCTATGATGGGCTGGCAACCTGCCTGGGTGTTGTTCTTGTTGTCACACACGCGCAATTAGGGGACACTCAACGGGTTTGATCGCGTGTGACAGCACGAGAAATGGGGATCGGGAACATGATATTAAAACTCTCCTTTGCATCTACAGGAAAATGGCAGAATAAAAAGCCCGTACCTCATTCAACGCTCCGATCTCCACCAGCACCCGCACGATGAAGACAATTTCCTTTCCGACTCCATGGAATCACCTCACTTCCGGCCCCGTCCTAATGACTTCAGTTCCGTCCACTGTTTCTGACATCATTTACGGCCTTCCCTCCCCCAAGTTCTTCTAATTTCCGTCTGTATTTGATTTTTCCCTATAAAAGCTGTGCAACACAATGTTTCTATGATTTTTCATTTAATTTTGACCTGGTTGAGAACGACTGGATCCTCCGGCCAGTATACGGGGAGGCTCCCCAACTCTTAATCTGTCATTTGTTTCATTTATCACACTGCTTTGCACCCATTGCTTGATGGGATAGGCTCCAGCTGGCCAGAAGTGGTGTTGATGAATCCAGTAGGGGGTGCTTACCCTGTGGTCTGTATGTGGATCCCAATGCCACAGTGCAGTGACAGGGACACCGTGCTATAGATATGGTGCTGTCCTTTGGATTGGACGTAAAACTGAGGTTGTGACTCTCTGTGGTCATAAAAGATCCCTGCTCACCTTTTGAAAAGAGTAGGATCTATGGCCTTGTCCATTTCGACCCCCTAATCATCCCCTGTCCCTTACTGGCTACCTATCCCACTCACCACCTACAGTGGGTACGGAAAGTATTCAGACCCCCTTCAATTTTTCACTCTGTCATATTGCAGCCATTTGCTAAAATCATTTAAATTAATTTTTTCCCTCATTAATGTACACACAGCACCCCATATTGACAAACAAAAAAAATAATTTTTGAAATTGTTGCAGATTTATTAAAAAGAAAAACTGAAATATCACATGGTCCTAAGTATTCAGACCCTTTGCTCAGTATTTAGTAGAAGCACCCTTTTGAGCTAATACAGCCATGAGTCTTCTTGGGAAAGATGCAACAAGTTTTTCACACCTGGATTTGGGGATCCTCTGCCATTCCTCCTTGCAGATCCTCTCCAGTTCTGTCAGGTTGGATGGTAAACGTTGGTGGACAGCCATTTTTAGGTCTCTCCAGAGATGCTCAATTGGGTTTAAGTCAGGGCTCTGGCTGGGCCATTCAAGAATAGTCACAGAGTTGTTGTGAAGCCACTCCTTCGTTATTTTAGCTGTGTGCTTAGGGTCATTGTCTTGTTGGAAGGTAAACCTTCGGCCCAGTCTGAGGTCCTTAGCACTCTGGAGAAGGTTTTTGTCCAGGATATCCCTGTACTTCTGCGGTGGGTTGGCACCCTGCCCAGGATTGTTTCCTACCTTGTGCCCTGTGTTGGCTGGGATTGGCTCCAGCAGACCCCCGTGACCCTGTGTTCGGATTCAGCGGGTTGGAATATGGATGGATGGATGGATCCCTGTACTTGGCCGCATTCATCTTTCCCTCGATTGCAACCAGTCGTCCTGTCCCTGCAGCTGAAAAACACCCCACAGCATGATGCTGCCACCGCCATGCTTCACTGTGGGGACTGTATTGGACAAGTGATGAGCAGTGCCTGGTTGTCTCCACACATACCTCGGTGCAAGACACATGACAGCCCGCATGGAGTTTGCTAAAAGACACCTGAAGGACTCTGAGATGGTGAGAAATAAGATTCTCTGGTCTGATGAGACCAAGATAGAACTTTTTGGCCTTAATTCTAAGCGGTATGTGTGGAGACAACCAGGCACCGCTCATCACTTGTCCAATACAGTCCCCACAGTGAAGCATGGCGGTGGCAGCATCATGCTGTGGGGGTGTTTTTCAGCTGCAGGGACAGGACGACTGGTTGCAATCGAGGGAAAGATGAATGCGGCCAAGTACAGGGATATCCTGGACAAAAACCTTCTCCAGAGTGCTAAGGACCTCAGACTGGGCCGAAGGTTTACCTTCCAACAAGACAATGACCCTAAGCACACAGCTAAAATAACGAAGGAGTGGCTTCACAACAACTCTGTGACTGTTCTTGAATGGCCCAGCCAGAGCCCTGACTTAAACCCAATTGAGCATCTCTGGAGAGACCTAAAAATGGCTGTCCACCAACGTTTACCATCCAACCTGACAGAACTGGAGAGGATCTGCAAGGAGGAATGGCAGAGGATCCCCAAATCCAGGTGTGAAAAACTTGTTGCATCTTTCCCAAGAAGACTCATGGCTGTATTAGCTCAAAAGGGTGCTTCTACTAAATACTGAGCAAAGGGTCTGAATACTTAGGACCATGTGATATTTCAGTTTTTCTTTTTTAATAAATCTGCAACAATTTCAAAAATTCTTTTTTTTGTCTGTCAATATGGGGTGCTGTGTGTACATTAATTAGGGAAAAAATTAGTTTAAATGATTTTAGCAAATGGCTGCAATATGACAAAGAGTGAAAAATTGAAGGGGGTCTGAATACTTTCCGTACCCACTGTAATAGCTAATGAGTGGTGAGTATACTGGTGCAACAATGGCTGGCGTTGCGTCATCCAGGTGAATTGTGGTTGAAGTTTACGCAAAGTGAGAAAAGTGCCCTATAGCTTTAAAGAATTATTATGATTATTTGATATTTCCTTATTGCTAACGCTTGGTCTATAAACATGGGAATTCAGCAAAATTTGGTATTTGGACTCCTGAGCAGAACAAACTGTGTTTATAATTACAGAATCTGAGCAAACCCAAAGTTTTAATAGCTGGTGATTACAAACTTTCTATTTATCATTATCTGAAATGAACGTATGGTCAACTATATAACATACATCTATATAAAAGACAGATGTCAGATAATGCGCTGCTGATACAAGTTTACAGTAAGTGAAGAACTTCACATGCAGCACAGGATATAAGCAGACTGCTAATGTGTAATAAAAAAAAAATAAGTGCCACTTTTTTCCTTTGATGGAAATATTGTGGTTCTTTGAGCCGACGGTGGGGGCCTGCATGCGCACGTACCTAACTCTTTACACAAATCAACAGGTGTCTGCCCACATTAAAACCAGTGGAAGTGGCAGAAGAATTTCATGTGCACTCTCTGACAGCCAAGAAGGCAAGTGTAGGAGGGGAGATCTTCAAAAGCATCGCCATGCCAAGCAAGACAGATGCAAAAGATACAGATGGAGCACCAACACCGAGAAGGGGGGCTAGCACACCCTGTAGAGAAGGTAGCAATCCCACCAAGAAGAGTAGCACTTGCTAAATACCCAAGGAAACTGTACACTTTTGCAAAATCCCATCATTTGAGGAGCATTTTCTCGAGCATCGGTACTGTACAGAGCAGTGGTTGTCACATGTGGGCCGCGGACCACCAGTGGTCAAGTGGTCTGCAAGTTGACAATGATAAAGCCGAAGCAACTCTTAAATCGCTCAGCTATATTAGTCTGTTATATACGTACTTAAGCATTTATTTTTAACACTCAAGGCTGCTACTAAACTTAGATACATGAGAAATGGCTGTAAAACTGCTTAAGGGGGTTTAGTGAGTCCACCGTGGAAACACACACGTCCACCAAAGACATGTTGGGGCACCAGTCGGGTCGTCTATTTTATTAAGTAACTAGACAAAGAGCCCGTTTCGACAACGTAAGATGAAATGGGCACGAGTTTGTGTCAGCAGTGTATGAAGAACAAATGATAAGTAACGAAGAAGTTGTTTTGTAATGATTGTAGTCCGCTTTATTCATTACTGTACAGGCTTGTACTGTTAGTTGATGAATTGTCCAGGCCTATAGTATAATACTGAATGATGAATGTTCCAGTACAATATGGAATAGTAATAAGTATAAGCACCACAAACCTGATATAGGTGTATTGAATGAATGTGTAATTGAATCAGAATGCGTAATTAGGCCTCGAGCTGTAGTCGAAATCGCCTTTCAGGCCTCTAGAGCTTTAATCGAAGTCGCCTTTCTCTTTGAATTTTTGCTGCCGTAAATCCGCCGCCTGCCGCGATGTTGGGGTTGGATATCGGTCTCGTAAGATTTTTCGGGCAGCTGCGCAGAAGGCGACTGCGCATTTGGCTTCGGACGGACGTGAGTGAGGAGGCAGGCAAATTATGTATTAAGATAAGTCCCACAAAATAAACAGCCGCTCAATGGCATAAAGAACAGAAACAAAAATCACCTGGTATCACGAGGCTAAAATGCTGGAACTCCACAAGGAAGCAATAAAAGCATACAAGAAGAGAGGTGCGTATGATATTATTGATCTGTCAGAATTCCATTCATAAGGTGCCACATGAAAGGTTAGTGATGAAACTAAAAGAAGTGGAAATTCAGAGTAGGGTCTGCAGTTGGGTGCAGAATTGGCTCCGACACAAAGGGTTCTGATGAGGAGCACATTTTCACAATTAGGTGATGTTCCCTTCAAATCTCTACTTGATGTTATTTTGGACACTCTAGAAGAAAAGGATGGATAAGCTCATTGGGATGAACGGCCTCTTCTCAAATGTTCTAAAGATGGTGGCAACCAGAGCTCCACGTTCAACCTTTAGATTCTCTTTATTTAAAAAAAAAAACTCCTTTCGTGAAGACTTTAGTCTTGTTCTGGGTTAGTTTGACTACAGTTCCTTTAGTTTGTAGAACTGGCATTGGAGATCCTTTTACTGACCGACGTCCTGGTATCCCAGACCACCAACTGTTTTTTTGACTAAGAATTTGACAGCCCCTTTACAATTTTCAGTTATATTGGTCATTCCCGCTCAGAACTTTACCATCCGATTTATAAAACTTCTTATCATGGTCATAAAATTTTGGACTGTGTAAATGGTGGAGATGACAAACTTACCTGTTATATTACATTCCCCAACTTTTTTTATCATAATTTAATCATAATTAAAAATCATACTGCTGTTGTGTTATTTCTGTTTGTTTTTGTATATTATTCATTAATTATGTAATGTCCCTTTATACTGTAGTTGTTTGTTATTTACTATCTATGTGGAATGAATTGCTCTTCTGCGTTTCCTGTACTTTGTGGGTGTTACACCCAAGAGGCGGGGCCACTCTGATGACATTGCAGAAGGCCCGCCCTCAGCCTGCAATGGCTCATTGACTTTCATTGAAGTTCATTCCCTTGCCAGTGTTGATTTTCCTGGTTTCTGTTATGTCTGTTTTGTGTATTTTGTCATTTGAATTGTTGTTTTTTTTAGGTTAACTTGTTTTGTTTTTGTTGTTTTTTCTCTATTTTGTGATATTTAAATAAATATGTTCATTTATACAGATTCCGCTCTAGAACTTGTTCTTCCCAGCCAAAGGTTTTATGGCTCCTTTCCTTAGAAGGTCATTTTTGTGTATTTTGTAGATTATGGCACATTAAAGTGGCCAGCAGCCATACCACCTGCACTTCAGAACAGATCATCCACCTGAAGCTAAGCATGCATGGGAGACTATCTAGGAAAAGCTTGGAGTGCTGCTGGAGGAAGTGTTGGTGAGGCCAGCGTGGAGCTCTTATCCAGTGGTCTGAATGTGTATCGCAATGCCCCAGTGCAGTGATGGGAACACTGTGCTGTAAAAATGGTGCCGTCCTTCAGATGAGACGTAACACCGAGGTCCTGACTCTCTGTGGTCATAAAGGATCCCTGGGCATCCGTTGTCTGATGTCCTGGCTAAATTGCCCATCATGACCTTGTCCTGTCCCTTATTGGCACACACTCTCTCACCACTTCATCACCTAATAGCTCATCTGTGGTGAGTGTACTGGTGCAATAATGGCTGCTGTCTCATCATCCAGGTGGGTGCTACACATTCGTGGAGGCTGAAGTGGCACCCTGCTGTCTATATAAAGCAGTTTGAGCAGTGAGAAAAGCTTAGTCATAGAGCCATGGCTTAGTCATTCTGGCCCCGTAATCATCCCCTGTGTCTAATTAGCTATCTCTCTCACCACTTCTCTGCCTAACAGCTTACTTGTGGTGAGCATACTACTGTAGCACAAAAATGGCTACTGTCGTATCAACACATTAGTGGTGGTTGAAGTGGCTCCCCATGCTGTCTACGTTAAGCACCTTGAGTAGTAAGAAAAGCACTATATAAATGTAAAGGATTATTATTAGTTTGGGCCTCAGTGGGCTAAAACCTTCCTGTGGAGTTGGGAGGTCAGATTGCCTGGGGTGAGGCCAGGCTGGGAAGGCCTGGTTTGGCTGGAGGAGCGTTAAAGGAGCCCTCACTCTTGAATCACAACAGCACCATTGTCTTTGCGATGAGGATGGTAACTACCTTCTTCTTCTCCACGTCCTTTGTTTAACTTTGCGAGGTGTTCCTCTTCTTATTCTAATGTGCTGCATTTCGTTGGCTGCCAAAATGAGGCAGCCTTGTGGTTCTTTTGCAGCACCATATCCAAGATTTGAAAGTGTACTGAAATCAGTCACCCTGTGCAATTTCTGGTCATGTAATTTGGCAACTACAGTCATCAAATTTGACACGGCCTCCAAATAGACATCTTCTCAAATAGTGTGTGCCGCTGGCCTTCAAGGACTCTCCAGGGTAGCTTATCTTTGAAAATTGAAAGACAGCTCTTCCTCTTTGGATAAAAGGTTATTCTTTATCAGCAGCCATACCACCTGCACTTCAGAGCAAGCCAAGTGAGTGCGGGTCCGGCTGGTACTTGGATCGGAAATCATCTAGGGAAAAGTTTGGAAGATGTGGCACTTACCCTGTGGTTTAGGGTTTGGATCCCAATGTCCCAGCAGAGGGATGGAGACACTGTGCTCTAAATAAGGTGTCAAAAATAAGGCCATGGCTCTCTGTGGTCATTAACATTTCTTGGGCATCTTTCAAAAAGAGTAGGGTATATCCCAATGCCCATCACGACGCTTGTCCATTCTTCTCCTGACTCTTATTGGCGCTCTCTCTCTCACCCATTCACCACCTAAGAGCTCATGTGTGGTGAGCGTACTGATGCAATAATGGCTGTCCTCTCATTATCAAATTGGGTGCTACACATTGGCAGAGTTTGAAGTGGCTCCCCACTGTTTATATAAAGTATTTTGAGTAGTGAGAAAAGCTCTCTGCACATGTTTATAATTACTATTATTATCCATTTATTCAAAACAACACTGGCTATCCTGCTAAAAGAACTAATAAACTGTTCCTGCAAATAATGTGCAAATACAAGATGGCAACCTGAAAAGTCATGCAGTGCAGATAGTAACAGCATCTAACTTGTCATGTATGCGCGTCAGGGGACTTCCTTACAGGCTTGAACAAGGTATGTGATAGCCCACCAGGGGCAAGAGGGGGCTCTGATGTTTCTGATGTGTCTCTTCTCCTTCTCTCCCCTCCTCTTCTCTGAGAAACACCCAGTGAGGGCACATAGCTCCGTCCCTTCCAGGACGCACCGTCATAAGAAGTCTGACTTCCCAAAAGGAGTCTGCGTTTCCCCGAGAGTGAATCGCCGGACGCAGCTCCTGAGCGACTGTCCATTTACACAAGCTACCAGAGCATAGCCTGTTGTTTAAGCCCATGTGGCGATTTGTTTTGTTTGATTTCTGAGACTTTGTGTTTGACCAACAAATACTAAATACAGGATGACTGAGTTGGTGCCCCAAATTATTCCTGTTGTCCGTCCTGTCTTCCTCCACCCCTCCACAAACTTCAAGTTTGAAAAGTTAGGGAGCCAGATGTGACCCCGACAGCCGCAGTTACGGAAGTTATGCTGCATACTCCATCAGATCTGAACTGATCTTGCAGATGTTGTATTTAGTGAATCTACAAGACCAAGAGATCATTGCAACATGGTCCGTGGAGGACAGATGGTTATGGCTCACTACCCCAAGGTTGAATTCTGACTTGATAGCAATAATGAGCTGTGCTGAACAGGGAATGGGTGGTGAACAGATGAATGATTTGGCATCAAAAAGAGGTCCATCTTTGTCATGTGGAGCTGGAGATGGTGCTTCTTCATCCTGAGTACATCAACTGTGAAACAAGCGGAAATTCTGACTGATAATGTGTGGTTCTCTGGATGGAACAATGGGTATAGCAGTATCTCATCGACATAGCACTGATAAGAAAAGCCAATGGGTTTGGATGATGGGGCCTAGAGTAATTCTGGAGATCTGATGGCATGTGAAGATACCAGGTACAATATAAAGTACTGCAGAATCTTTACATGATGTCCATCAGAAAGAGTGATCCAGCCCTGGTATAGTATATACTATGCCAATTCAGCACGTTGTATGGTACGTTACTTCAGAAGTGTTAAACAATATAACACTCCTTTATGGCACTGCTGTATACCATGCCAATTCGGTACTAACAGACAACATACGACCACCAAGCCACAGGATCCCAAACAAATCATTCTACCCCTGGTCAGTTGAAAGGTCGAAAGCGTAAGGGATCCAGCAGGGAATGTGGCTGTCAGAAAATGGAAGTGCCCGCCGTTGGCAGGTGCTGATGGATTTCAGATCACAACCGCTTTCACTGAAATGCTTCTCTTCGGATGGCATGCTCTACTCAGAACTGCGTTCTGAATGTTCTCCATCTCTGTATTAGAGAGATGAAAGGCCAGCCCTGAGTGCAAAAGGCTTTCAAAGTGGCCAAGTCGCACTTATGGCATATAGCACCTTTTAGAATTTGGAGCTCTTTAGACGGATCATTCACAGTATCACTGTAGAGAAGGTTGAAGCAAAAAGTTCGCAATGCAATCCCAGCAATCACCAACACAAACGGAGACAAAATCATTGACCATAAAAATATAATGCACACATTTAGAGACTACTAGAAATCCTTATATTCTACTGAGTTTAAAGAAGACAACACACAATCTGATGCATTTCTGGATGCATTACAGATACCACAAATAGATATTCTTAGTGCAGAGGAATTGGAGAAACCTTTGGCACTATCAGAATTACTAGATCCTATAAAGTCACTTAAGAGTGGAAAAGCAGCAGGCCCTGATGGCTACCCTGTCGCATTTTATAAGAAATTCTCCACTCAGCTAGCTCCCCTTTTATTTGCAACATTCACAAAAGCTAGAGACAATCAAATTCTACCTCAAACATTTTCGCCAAGCATTAATCACTGTCTTTCCTAAACAAAATAAGGACTTACTACAATGTGCATCATACAGACCAATTTCCCTTCTGAATAATGACGTTAAGATACTCTCCAATGTCCCAGCTAGAAGGATGGAGAAAGTGCTGCCTTTGGTAATATCACAAGATCAAACTGGATTTGTTAAAGGCCGACACTTAGCTTCCAATCTTCGATGCCTGTTTAATGTAAAATATTCACCTGCAAAGTCAAACACCCCAGAGATGATATTATCGTTGGATGCAGAAAAAGCATTTGATATGATTGAATGGAACTACCTTTTCACTACATTAGAGAAATTTGGGTTTGGCCCAAACATTTGTGCATGGATCAAAGTACTGTATACCAATCCAGAAGCTTCCATTTGTATTAACAACATTAATTCATACTACTTTAAACTAGAACGTGGTACCAGACAAGGATGCCCCTTGTCACCACTACTTTTTGCAATCGCCATTGAACCACTGGCAGTTCACTGTCAAAGTGCTTATCAGATAAAGGGGATTATCAGAGAAGGACTTGAACAGAAAATTTCTCTATATGCAGATGATATGGTACTGTATATATCAGACCCACAAAACACTGTGCCTGCAGTCCTAACAGCACTTATAGAATTTTCAAAGATTTCTGGTCTCAGAATTAATTTGAATAAAAGTGTGCTCTTCCCAGTGAATCCTCAAGCATGCAATATTAGATTGGACACCTTCCCTTTTATCATTGCAGGTCAGTTTAAATACCTAGGGGTAAATATCACAAGTAAACATAAAGCTCTTTATCACCAAAATTTTGCTGTCTGTATGGAAAAAATTAAGCAAGACTTGCATAGATGGTCAACCCTTCATCTCACTCTAGCGGGAAGAATTAACGTTGTTAAGATGAATATCCTTCCTAAGCTTCTCTTTTTATTTCAAAACATTCCAATATACATCAATAAATCATTTTTTAAGCAATTAGATTCAACCATAACCTCATTTATTTGGAATTTAAAACATCCACGTATCCAAAGAGCGACCCTACAAAGACCTCAGGCAGAAGGTGGCATGGCTCTACCTAACTTTCAGTTTTATTACTGGGCAGCAAACATACAAGCCATAAAAACCTGGACATGGACACAAATAGATGAACATATACAGGCTTGGTCAGCAATAGAAATAAAATCCTGCAGTACTTCTTTATATTCCCTGCTTTGAGCCACTATAAATGTAAGTTATTGCCAATATACTAACAACCCAATTATGCTTCACTCACTCAGAATATGGAACCAATGTTGGACGTATTTGAAGACAGAGAAGCTGTTATCTGTGGTACCTCTGCATGAGAACCACCTTTTTCAGCCCTTGCAAACATATGCAGTTTTTAATGTCTGGAAAACATATGGGATTAAATTACTTAGAGATCTGTACATAGACAACATCTTTGCATCCTACAAATAATCACATTCCAAATTTAACTTTCCAGCAACACATTTCTTTCACTATCTTCAAATTAGAAACTTTGTTAAACAGAACCTGCCCGATTTTCCTCATCTCCCACCATCCTCTATGCTGGAAAAAATATTGCTCAGTTTCGAGGACTCAGACATTTCTGCAATATATAAAACCATTTTACAGTCCCTCCCTTTCAAAGATCCAAGAGGACAGTGGGAAAAGGATCTCTCACCAGGGGTGTGGAAATCAAATTTTTTCCTATTTGTCCACGGACAAGTAAACTTAGAAAATCCACTTGTCTGCCAGTTAAATTCACTTGTCCATAAACAAATAACAAAAGTGAAAAAAAGTTTATTTTTTCTGATCTCTTTTATTGATACCAAAACTGCCTTCCATTTTAAAACTGAAAAAAGTTCTTTCAGGGAGTAGTATTTTGCCACCTTGCTCTAGAACATTATATAAAAGATTCCCTTATCATTTTAACTCACTAATAAACAATGCCTTCATTATAGCTACACTAGTTCTGTTTCACATACTACAGTGAATTTCCCCTTGGGATTAATAAAGTATCTATCTATCTATCTACAGTTACAGTGAAGATTTTTGTAGATATTTCATAACCTTTGGAAACCGTTAGAATGTTTTCTTCTTTATTTTTAATAAACTGACAGCGCGAAACCAACTTGTTTTATATGAAATATTCGCTAATCAAAAACGATCTATTGACAGCTCATCAAAATTGATGTTGTCACGCAATGAATTTCTCAACTCCTCAATATATCACAACCTACACGAAATCGCAAATTTCAGGAAAGATTAACTGCCTAACAAGCTTTGCTATGTGGTGAAAACAATTGTATTGTAAGTAAAATGACTGCATTTTTAATGTAGAAACAATGAATTTTATCAGTCTTCTTCTATAATACGCTACCGTGGCTGTTCATTTGTCTGTCCAGGATTTTAAATCACCTGTAGCTCGCAAACCATTTCACCTTTTGACTTGAAATTTGGTACACATACAGTATACTACGTGACGTCTACTATCCGCTTTACTCTTTATTTTTATTTTATTTTATTGTTGAATCAAATCTCGGCAGTGCGCAGCAGGGCGGCGCATGCGTAAGGGAGCCGTTCTCATTCCCCTCCGCCTTCGCTAATCATTCTTGAGGCAGATTGAAGACTTAGGTGCCAGTTTAAGTGAAAAATTAAAGAAAACGTACTAAGTAATTGCAACACAAAAACTAACTTAATCAGTTTTAATGCGAAAAGATGCCAACAAAAGAAGAGAAGCAGCGGGCCGCTACGGTGGAGAAAAGAAGAGCTGCTCAGGAAACAGCAAGCGCATCAACCTCTGAGCAAAGGAATGATAAACATACAGAGAAACAGGATGAAAACTTGGAATGCTCAAGTCAAGTGTATTTATTCACTGCATGTTATCGTGCAGTACGCCGTTACTGGTAATATATAAAAGTTATTGATTATAATGAAAAATCATCAGATTACATCGTAATGTCGGCATGAAAAAAATGACCGCATCTCCAAGCGTGTAAGTATTAGGGTAAAATACTTATGTAAGACCGTAAGAGTGCCTCCCCTTTGAAAAATCAGCCATCATTTTGTAAACAATATTGAAGACCAATTTGAGACATGAAGAACATGCCTAAGTAGACTGTTTCCGCACAAATGTGCCCTGCACAGCACATATAATATTTTTTCTCCAGAAAATTGCACTTGCCCGCGGACATCTGAAACCAGAAAAACACGCTTGTCCGACGGTCAATTTACCCGTGGCGGATGAGTCGGGCGTTGGATTTCCGCACCCCTGCTCACTCAACATATCAGAAAAGGAGTGGAAGGTAGCAATGCAGAGAATTCACTCGAGCTTCATATGCGCAAAGCATACAATTATTCAACTCAAAAAATTATATATCGAGCACATCTATCTCGTTTAAAATTGTCCAAAATGTTTCCAGGACAAGATCCAACCTGCGAACGCTGCAATCAAGTCCCAGCCTCACTGGGTCACATGTTTTGGGCCTGCACCAAATGAACATCATTCTGGACCAAAATCTTTAAATGCCTTTCAGACAGCCTTGGTGTCCCAATCCCTCCTAATCCACTAACAGCTGTGCTTGGTGTACTCCCAGAACAAACTGTAATGGCCTTTACTACACTATTGGCACGTAGACTTATCTTGGTCAGCTGGAAGAATCCTAATTCTCCTCTTTTAAGTCAGTGGGTAACTGATGTTTTATATTATTTGAAATTGGAAAAAATAAAATTCTCACTTAGAATATCTGTGCAGAACTTTTGCAAAACCTGGCAGGACCTAATCAATAACATTGTAGATTAAGCTCTTAAAGCACTGAGGAAGCAGATTCTCTTCCCATTTCTTTTTCTTCTCCATTTATCCGCTTATTAAACTTATCAATTTACTTATTTTTACTGGCTTGAAGGTTTATTCTGTTGGCCATGCTGTCTTTTTCAGGGGTGGGGGTTGATTTGTTTTCAATCCTATTTTTGTAAAAATTGATCTATTTGTATAGAATTACAATAAAAGCAATAAAATAGAGAGAGAAGGTCGAAGTATAAAAAGTATGTCATCCCAGGACTAAAGTGATAAAGAATCGCATTATTAAATATGAATTATGCATTATTCCACACACATCACATCTCAGATAGAACAGTGCTAATCTCTGCACTGGCATTTTTATGTAATAATGTATTTTGGGAGATTTGTTTTTTTTTTAAAAAACAATTTTTATTCTATGTTGCGAAGGACTGGTTGAGGCATCTTGCCTGATGCTGCCGACATCACTGGTACTTTACATAACCGCAGGATGAAAAATGAGCGAGCTTGGGTTTATTTTCTACAAGTTTCATTTTAATATTTTTGTGAGCCTTCACTTGAATCAGAGCTTCTCCACAACTTTTTCTGAAGCCTAGCTACTCACCAGTTGCACAAAAAAAAAAACAGAAGACTAATCAGAAGAGACTTGCACCAAAACGTTCACTTTATTCAGCCATGCAAAGACCAGTTTGGGTGGTCCACAAGAAGCTACATAAAAGCATCAGAGCTCAAAAGGGACCGCATTGAACGATAGATAGATAGATAGATAGATAGATAGATAGATAGATAGATAGATAGATAGATAGATAGATAGATAGATAGATAGATAGATAGATAGATAGATAGATAGATAGATAGATAGATAGATAGATAGATAGATAGATAGATAGATAGATAGATAGATAGATAGATAGATAGATAGATAGATAGATAGATAGATAGATAGATAGATAGATAGATACTTTATTAATCCCAATGGGAAAGAGTAAATAAATGGTGGCCATATGGAACCAAAGGAAGGCGTAATAGTTGGCACGCTGCAGAAACACAAAGCTCAGAGTGGTAGGTACAGGATGAATATATCAAGCAGCTAAAAAAGAAGTAACTCCTCACCAACGGGGTACCCCAACAACACCTCAGTTCGCACTTCACACAAGTCTTGGCTAGATAACGGGGACACAACACATCTAACTTCCAATATCACTTTAAAGGCGGCACCCTGTAATGGATGGGCGCCCTGCCCTGTCCAGGGTTTGTTCCTGCCTTGCGCCCTATGCTGGCTGGGATAAGCTCCAGCACCCCCACAACTCTGTTCAGGACAACGTGGGTTAGAAAATGCCTGACTGACTTTAAAGGCAGAACCCCAAAGCTCAAAAGTGTTACCAAAAAGAGAGAGTAGACATTCAAAATCTCCTTGCCACTTCACGTCACACTGGGGTCCTGAGCTCCCCACTTACAACACGGCAGCGGGCAGCCTTAATGCAATCTTGATCCGTAGCAACCTGGGCACCCGCTTTTGGACAACTGCCACCATCATCATTTAAATTTTTGTTATAGAGAAGGAACATTCATTTTAAGCAAACGGAAAAGTTAAAACATTTGCATTTGCAAGCAACTTCTGCGTTATCAAATAGGTGGAGTGTAGGGGTATCACCCCTAAAATCCTCACCTTACCTTAATTTTGGAGAAAAGAAGCCGGCATCTGGGAGGGCAAAGCCACAGTCTAAGTCGCTGTAAGAGCCAGAGAGCGTTTAACGTGTGACAGGTCCCCAAGTTGACCAAATAACTTCCTCCTCACAGGCGTCAAGGAGGGGGTAGTGGGGGGTGGGTGGTGGTGGAGGGGGAATTCAGGAGAGCTCTTATCAAGCCGATTTATCCACGTTGCTGGTATTTGCCAAAGCAGCAGAGAAACATCCACGTCCAGCTTGCCGGAGTCAAACATGGAGGCCAGTGACCTTAATGACTGCTTCTGCACGGCAGGTTTTTATTACGTTCTCACTTTATTTACAAGCGGCCTTCACAGCTGCTGTTATATTTATCACACTTCCTGTCCTGCTGAAATGCGTTGGCGGGCAAAAAAAAAAAAAAAAAACTTACAGCTAAAGAAAGAAATGGCTCTGCTTTGAAATGAACGTGTCTGTGTGAGGCAGAATACTCCACTTGAGACGAAATTCAGCGCCGTCCCCTTGTCGTTTTAACACTCTCCCTGCAGCGCTGAACTAAAAAGGCTTCTTAGCTGTCTTGCCACCACAATCTGTTCAACAAGAACATGGAGCATACGGTGACAAACTCAAGGGTAGATGTTGTGCTAATATTAGAAAGTTTTGCTTCACACAAAGAGCCAAACACACACGGAATAAATGACCAGGATGTGTGGTAGACAGTGGAAGTTTCGAGGACCTTCAGATCTCAATTTGGACAGTGTGGGTGAAAAGGGTGAATGAGCTTGGTGGGCTGAATGGCCTGTTCTTGTCACTATTGCTCTAATGTTCAGTCTTAACACCTTCCAAAGTGTTAAAAGAAATTATCTAAAAATGTGATATTAGCTCACGCAGCATTAAATTGTTCCATTCCAGTGATAAAGTAATTTATAAACACCCTGGTGTTCACGAGAAAGGCACCACATAAAAAAGAAATTCATTAATCTGAACGCTTTACTCAGGAAGTCAAGCAGTATTCATAATCGTTATTGTCTGTTTTTACCTGCATTATTATCATTCTTTAATTTATTATTGTTTTTTGTATCAGTATGCTGCTGCTGGAGAATGTGAATTTCCCCTTGGAATTAATAAAGTATCTATCTATCTATCTTATCATTTTCAAGTATCGTGTCATGCATATGCGTCACAGGGATGTGCTACCACTCCAAGACCAGAGGAGGCGCTGCTGCTAATTGCCTTGTCTCTTTTTTTTCCCCCTCTGCAGCACAGGGAGGACAACTGACTCCGCCCACTCCAGTCCCTGGGCCATAAAAGTGCGACTGTCCAGAAGGAGGCATCACTTCTGGCTCAAGTGACCTAAGGAGAGGAGCTCCACCACTCGTCCATGACATTCTTGTACCAGTACTTAAAAGTAGCCCGAGTGTACCAGGACAGCCTTTTTTTGAATGCCATCATGCATTGTTTTTGCTTTCCTTATAAGTAAATGGGGACAGTCGGGTTTGCACCCCAAAAATTCGCTCTTGTATCAGCCTATTATTCGTTCAGATGACCACAATGCTTATTTATTACACGCAGTACAGCCAGATTGGATCTCTAAGGATTTAAAAGAAAAAAAACAAGTTGGTCTTCCATTTGTCTTGAGGTCAACTTTGCCAGGACATCCATATTACTAACCGAGAATGGTAAACCGGATATGGACGCAGGTACATGGCATGCACATGGACGAAGGAGACATAGTGCGCAGGCGCCGACAGCGAGCGAAGTCTGATCCACCGAGAACAAAGGAGTCACAGCTCAAAAACGAAGGAGCTCAACTGACGTAAATAAGAAATGAGGCAACGCGCCCATAGGTGACGACACAGTCACACAAAAAAGAGGATTCCGTGCTGCACCCCAGAGTCAAATGGAAGAGGCTACAGAGGCCCCACAGGTCCACAAAGATAGTACGGAAGGCGCGTGAAAGTACGAAAGGCGCATGCGCCTACAACGCGCTTCTGAACTAAACGGCCACACTACACATCATGGTCCACGCGCTTCTAACACAACTACGGAGGCCCCACAGGTCCACAAAGATGCGAGCCCGCATGGATAAAAACAATAGACGTGGGCGCCTACAACGCGCATCTGAAACCACGGAAGCAAAACTGTCTCGGCTCCAAAACCAAACAGCTCGACTAACGGAGCTACAATAACAAGCCCGCATGGACAAATACAATGTACATAGACGCCTACAACGCGCGTCTGAAACTGCGGAAGCAAAGCAGGCACGGGTTCAAAACAAACGACCACAACTGACGGAGATACATACAGAAGCGAGCCCGCCTGAATACAATTAATGAACGTAGGCGCCTACAACGCGCCTCTCAAACAGCAGAGTGAATAGATAAACGGCAAAGAAAGGAACGACAGACGGCCGATAAACAATTCCGCCAATTAGCTGACAACGCATTCTGTAATGAGTCCACTATTAGTGGACATTCATTAGGATTAATGGATATACTTCCTTTGTTCGTCATCTACACCTTTACACTCCAATATATCTCATACATTCATCAATGTATTTCGGGTTACCCAACACCAGGGGTAGGCGAGCGAAGCAAGCAGGGGACGGAGCCCCCTTGTCAGTACTGAGACCCTTTCACTTTCTGTACACTTCACTGTGTTGTAGTGTTAATTTTAAATGGACAAATTTGCGATTTGTGCCTCTCGATCTACACTCAATAACCCATAATCACAAAGTGAAAGCATGTTCAGAAAGGTTTGCAAATTTATTAAAAAATGAAAAATCCTGTGGCATTTAAAAGTTCTTCTTCTCTATTGTGTAATGAAGACCATTGGTGGACGTATATCCATATATCAAAAATGACTCATACAAATTACATTGCCTGTGGTCAAATGTTCTTTAAAAAAAAACAAAGCACACATAACATACATAGGTTAACAACTAACATTTTCAAGCAGACTTCATAATATTCGCTCTAAGAGGAACCCTAATAATGAAACCAGCATCCCAACCCAACCCAACACCCTGTCTCTCATGCAGGTCCCCAAACAAAATGTCCCAATTTTTCATACTAATCTCGTTTTTTTCAATCCCCCCATCTCTTTTCATAGGCCAACTTAACCTACGGAAACTTCTCATCTGCAGCTCACGTCATAGAGAACAGCCGTAGTCCCCGTCAGAGCTGAAACAAAAAAACAAAGCCCTGGTGTATTCAACATGAACCTTATGCCAATCTAAAAACCTCAGTTTACTGCATTTCTTGTAAGACATGTCCATCCACCTATACAAGTGAAACAGGGAGATGGCTAGCAGAACATTTCAGGGAGCATGTCCAGTCCATTAAAATCAAAGATCTCACAAAGTCTGTTGTAGATCACTTCACATGCTTTGTTCACAGCCACCCTGAGCTCTCTGTCTGTGTTCTTTCTCAGGTCTTCAAAGATACTTTTCAAAGAAAAACAGAAGCGAAGTTCATCCCCAAATTTCCAACTATCTTTTTACTCTCTCTCCACCTTCAACATCAGATTTTTCTAACCGTCTCCTTTCATCTTCCTTGGCTTTATCACCTCCTTCCCCTCCTGTATTTATTACCTGCTTTTCCTTTCCGATGAAGACACAATCGAAACGTTGAGTCTTTTACTTTGTTAATTTTCCACGTGAAAAAAAAAAAACATTAACCCTTTATCATTTGCAATAAAGTATATATACAGTACAGGAAAAGATAAAAGAACCCTCGCAATCAACAACCACCCTCTCTCCCACAACTCATCCAGGCCTGTGTTTCTGCTCTTTCCATTTACAAGACTACTGATGTCCGAGCAAGCTGAGGAGAGAAGTGCTACCCACACGACAGTCCCTAAA
Organism: Erpetoichthys calabaricus; assembly: GCF_900747795.2. Lineage (NCBI taxonomy): Eukaryota > Metazoa > Chordata > Cladistia > Polypteriformes > Polypteridae > Erpetoichthys > Erpetoichthys calabaricus. The sequence goes on from NC_041407.2 coordinate 19,669,893, forward strand.
GGCTCCAAAGTTAAGAGGTAAGATCCCAACGACAACCAGATGCTACCCAACACTGGACAAATCAAACCATAGACTTCAAATCTGCAAAGTAAGCACTGGATGACCCATTGATCTTTGTCACTGTAATCTCAAAAAGAGCGAGATGGAAAAAAAACAAAGCTTTCCAGCAAGACAATGGAAACAAGTCATCAGATTTCCAATGAGAGGATAGAACTGAGAGAATGGCCTTCACCGGTTGAAGGCAAGGGAGTGACTAGCGATAAGAAATATTAAGATATTTGACAAATGATAAGAGACCATTAAGCATGTTTGTTTGGCTAGTAGCTAAGCTATCCAGATTCATCTTAAAGGTTGTCAAGGTTTCTGCTTCAACTCCATGTCTCGGTAGTTTGTTCCAGAGACCCCCAACTTCTTGCGTAAAGAATGCTTCCTGGCTTCAGTTTTAAATGCACTTCCCCTTAATTTCTACTGATCTACTAAGGTAAAATCTAATAAGAGAAACATTCAAAGTGGAGAGGGATGGCGAGAGACAGAATAGCAGACAGGATGTTATTGATGGAAGACCAAAAGGTAAGTACTCGGGGGGGGCACTAACCATTTGGGATATTCGTAGTAAAGAATATGTAATAGGGGCCCTTAACCAGACCAACAGTGCAGCACGGAGTGAGAAATAAGCGCTATACAAACCAGGATTTTGTAAAATGGTGGCCCTACATTTGTGTTGAGTGGGACTAATGTTGTTTTTATTACTGTTGAATATACATGGTGTGTGTGCCTTGATGACAGCTTAAAGGCTCTGGTGGTGGTAATTCCTCTCCAATCCACAGGATGGCGCTGTATTCTAACACCTCTTCTCTTCCTCATTCCCTCCCTGTACAGATCAGATGATTGACAGCCTCAAAAACTTATGATGTCACATAAGGACGTCCGTCCACTTGGAACCGCCTCTTCCTGCCTAGCCTGCATTTAACTAGAAATGACACCATCTTGGATAGACTAATCTGAGACTCATGTCTTTAGGAATGTTCTTTTTTGCCAAAAAGCTTTATTATATTTTGCCTCTACAATATACGGGGTGTAGATGCCACACGGGCCGGATGGGCATCCTGGCCAGGAAAGAGAGCAGACCTGGAAGGAAGGACCGGAAAGGGTGGATGGACAGCCCATTAAAAAGAGAAGATGTTGATGGAGGTTTTTTATTCCTCCCAACACGCTAGATGGCAGCAGTCCTGGAGTTCGTTGCACAGCAGGGAACCAGCAGGGCATGCCAGGATGTGTAGTCCGGCAGAGCAGTCCTGCTGGGGTCATTGGGTGACACAAGATGACGCTGTAGGGAGACAATCTCCCTATTATGGACTTTCGTGTGACCCAGAAGTGCTTTCATTGGGCAGTCGCCCTGGCACCGGAAGTACTCCCAGGTCTATAATAAAAGGGCCGCACTCCCTTATTCAGCCGAGTCGAAGCTGGGTGGTAGTGGAGCAATACTTGAGTGGAAGAGAGTAGTGCGGTAGGGAGGAGATACTGTGAGAGGAAGACCTGTATTGTGCTTGTGCTTGTGTCACATTTGGAGGTATTTAAAATAAAACCTTCGATTGTATGAACCCGGGACTGTACAAGTGTGGGCTCGCTGATGCCCTGGGGTTTATCACAGGGGTCACTGTACTGCCCTAAATCTTTGTCTTGTCCTCATTTACAATGGAATTGTAAATTTACCGCTGATTTACGACACACACAATCCCAGGTGCCAGCTTGTCTTGACTGTCCTTTAAATGGGCTGCGAACTTGGATGGAGTCACAAAGAGGACCCGAATGTCTGCAAAACCTGGGAACATAAGCGACACAGAGAAAACGAAAGCGGGGTGTATTAAATACTCAGCTAATTGCCCTGTGATTGCAGGTGCCTAAGCAGCTCAGTTTTCACTTTACCGACATGGCGACACGAGAGTAAAAGTAAGGTGAGAAGGTTTTAGAAATGGTCTACCGTCTATTGTAATGGGCAATGCTCAATCACTGTCCAATAAGACAGATGAACCGCTGCCCTTATAGTAATATAAGTCCAACCATCCCAACATAAATGCCATCATTGTCTCTTTTATTTTTGCATGTCTTATCTAAACGGTTTGTGTTAAACATTCATTTAAATCCACTTCCAAATGGCTAAGATAAACTAACTACCTACCTTTTGATGATAGTACAATATAGCACTCAAATTGTAAGCCAAACATGCCCAGATAATATCTTATAATTTTGAACACTGACCAGTAACATTATGTAAGAGCAAACAGACAGATTATTATCGTTTTGTCATTCCTAGTACAGTAATATGTATTTGCATACCTGATGCATGCATTTCCAGTCTCTCAATATACAAGTGAATCTGCTCTCAGAGAGATTATACAAAAGCTAAAAAAAAAAATGTGCATTTCTCGATATCCCATATTCCAGCTATGAACTGCAGACCTGCACGCCTTACCGGCTGTAAGATTAGTTGGGGACTTTAATACCGATTGAGTTGGTGGCTCATGAATATCAGACAAACTTTTGACCTGGCCGATCACTTGACATTTGAATATTGTTTGCTTCTGTTGGGTGATTTTATACCCTAAGGTATCCATTGGGTTTGTTTCTTTTTGAAATAAAGTTTTAAGTTAGATTTTTTTATGATTTGGGCCATTATTGTTGCAACCATTCTCACGGTGCTACTATTGATTCCAGTTGCTAGGACCGTTTCCATTGGGAGAAATGAAGAATCGATCTATCTACCTATCTATCTATGTAATCCTGCCAACCACGCTAAATTATCTATCTATGTAATCCTGCCAACTACACTAAATTATCTATCTATGTAATCCTGCCCACTATGCTAAATTAGCTATCTATCTATCTATCTATCTATCTATCTATCTATCTATCTATCTATCTGCCTTTCATATCTATCTATCATATACTGCCTCTCATATCTATCTATCAATTATTACATAACGTCTTTCATATCTATCTATCAGTCTATCTAATGCAATGGATGTACTGGCATTCCTGCCAAGATGGACCAAGTTCCCTTACCTGGCTGGGTGGCCAGTATAACAAATGGTTAGGAAGGGAATCATGATATTCCTACTCCCATGCAGACATGGAGGGGCTCTGCATCAGCTGAGGCACTGAGACGAACATCACAGCAACAATGTTTGGGACTTTCTTACTTGGCTGGGAGGCCAACATAATGGATGGACGCACTTAATAGAGCAGCAGCCTGACTGGGATTGTTAGCAGTTCCACCCCCATGCACTGGGTAGCAGCATCTCTTGTGGCAAGCCACTATATGGATGTCTGCAGGGCAGCATGGGAGTTGTAGTCCCACCAGGGTTCCAGAGTGGTTTCACCTGACCTGGAAGTACTTCTTGGAGACAGTGGTTTGGATACTGTAGGTATTCCCAGGTTGGGTTTAAAAGAGAGCCTTCCACTTTGCCCAAAGCTTGCTGGAAGGCATGGAGATGGAAGAAAAGAAAAGGATTGGATTGTGCAGCACTGAGTCAAAAGAAGCCTGTCAAAGGTACTTTTGAGAAAATAAGTTTATTTGAACCCATGACTGTCTCTGAGTAGCTGTGTCTGTGGTTTGGGGCTCAGTAACACCCTCTGGTGGACATACTATCTATCTATCTATCTTATCCTGCCTACTACGCTAAAATTAAATTCTATCTATCTATCTTATCCTGCCTACTACGCTAAAATTAAATTTTATCTATCTATCTATCTATCTATCTATCTATCTATCTATCTATCTATCTATCTATCTATCTGTCTGTCTGTCTGTCTGTCTGTCTGTCTGTCTGTCTGTCTGTCTGTCTGTCTGTCTGTCTGTCTGTCTATCAGTCAGTCATGATGTTAATAAGGGTAGTGGTATTTTTATTCACCATCAGAGGACCATCACAACAGGAGGGTCATTCAAGACCATGTAATATCTATCTATATTATATAGTGCCTTTCATTTTGATATGTCTACCATGTAGTGCCTTTAACATCTATCTATCATATAGTGCCTTTCAACACCTATCTATTATATTTTAGCTATCTATCTCCTTGTTACCCCATCATATTCAAAGCCACCACTGTTACTCACCACCTGCTTTAAATGAATATTCTTTGCATATGTAATTCTGTAACACACTTGTCACTTATGTGAAAAGAACCGTCATACCAAATCAAGTTTGTGTTATTTCATCAAAGCATTTAATAAACAGTGCACTGTCACGTTAGATGTGAGTTCTCACACTTACAGTTTACCTGAATGTATTCCTCATTAAAGGAAATAAAATCAATGTTTGATACTGACTGGTAGTTTTACTACAGAGTTTGCGGGGTCTCACACACATTCACACCTTTCAACTACAAATAATAAAGAATGCAGCAAGCAGCAGTTTAAAAAGAGGTCTGCATTCATCAAGATCTTCACATTTTCATAACTTCTGCCATTACCCATACTGGTAGCAAAGTTAAATTCTTAAAATATATACATGAAGGGAACTTTCTAGGGGATTTTGGGCTCTTTAATGTGTAAATACAAGCATAGCTTTATTCTGAGGAAATGTGAAATAATCAGTAAGGTGAAGTAATTCAAGTAAAAGTAGCTGGCAGATAAAAACAAATAAAAAACTGACCAGACGTACTAAACGAAGCAGTATAACACAAAACTAACAGATGAAATTAAACAGAATCTAATCTGCATTTTCAGATCTTACTAGGGGGCTCCCTGCTTGCTTCTCTCGCCCACCCCCCTGTTTGGTTTACCGGATATACAATACAGTTTATTTTTGTATAGCCCAAAATCACACAAGAAGTGCCGCAATGGGCTTTAACAAGCCCTGCCTCTTGACAGCCCCCCAGCCTTGACCCTCTAAGAAGACCAGAAAAAACTCCCCCCCCAAAAAAAAAAAAACCCTTGTAGGGAAAAAAAATGGAAGAAACCTCGGGAAAGGCAGTTCAAAGAGAGACCCCTTTCCAGGTAGGTTGGACGTGCAGTGGGTGTCAAAAAAAAAGGGGGGTCAATACAATACAGTACAATACATAGAACAGAATAAATCCTCAATACAGTATAAAAATAAAAATTCTAGAAGTACGGAGTAGAATTTCACGTTAGATGATATCACATAATATGATTTGGATTTGTTTTAAGTCCTGGAGACCTCATTCATCAAGCTGCCTCCCCCATTTTGCCATTCCACATCTGAAATAGCGCTAATCCGATGAAAGGACCCCTCATTCCCACGTCCCCAGTCATCAGGGATGACTTTACCTTAGGCAGGCAATCTACAATTTAAAGAGATTGTTATTTCTTGGGAATTGTTACATATGCATTATTTTCACCTTTACTTTAAAAACTTTTGTAAAAACAATACTTGTCCTTTGTCCTTTATTTCCAGCCACGTGCGTGGTTACATCTCTTTTTTGCCAGACGTATAATACTGCTCGTGTTGTGAAGGGTGTTGTGGCTGAACGTACGCTAAGGATATGCCTTTGGATCATTTGCTGTCTTTCTGCTGCTTGCACGCTGCCTCTTCTGCCTGTCGCATGGCGTTGTTTTAAGAGCTGGGAGCACATGATGCTTGTCTGCCAAAAGCAATCCAACAACTGCTTGGTTAGATGTCTGTGGACTCCTTTTAAATGATGGCTCACTGCCTGGTCTCACGTGATGTTGTAAAAACAATACTTGTCCTTTATTTCTGGCCCCGAGCGTGGTTAAAGTCTTTCTTGCAGGACATATAATGCTGCTCACGTTGTCGAGGTGGGGTGGGGGGGCTGCTGTCGCGCTGCCCTTCGATCTTTTTAAAGCCTGTACAGCCGCTGTGCTTTTTGCTACGGCCCTGGGACAATCTCTTGGCACCAAGTCTCATGTTTACGGTCCCCGCAAGATGCACCGTGGCAAGTCTCTTTGGTCTCGCCAGTCTTTTAAATGTCTTCCGAGAAGATCACGTATCGTCGCATTGCTTTTGCTTTCCAGGACAGGATTTTTTTTTTTTTATAATAGAGAGATTTGGACATACAATACATCTTACAAAGGTAGCTATTTTATAGCTTACAATATAATTAAGTTCCCATTTTCATCTGTGTGGGGTCTGCCATTTCTCCAGCCCCTTCCAGACCATCTGAACGCATTTGTAAAACACATCGAGTGGGTTGAGCCACACAATCAAAACTGGAATAAGGGGAGTAACCAGCTTAAGGCCGAAACCTAAAAATCTGCGTTTACGTGAGCAAGTATGCTACTCGAGTTCTCCTTTTCCCAGGAGCTCCGATGTCATTAACCTGTGCGTAACAGACTTAAACGTCACCATCGGCCGCCATGAATCCGAGAACAAGCGTGATCATTTTCTTGTGTTTTATAAATATGTTTAGCTCTGTATGTGTGGTAAAGTAAATAAAATTCATCTCATTTTAACTTCCCTGACTGACCTGAATCATCGATGATTTGTGGTATGAATACTGGCCACTACGTCACCTGATCACACCGTTTCAGCAGCTTCATAGCAGAGAAGCTAAATTGACTCTTCATTTATAGGTTTCTGGTAGTGGAGAACACACGGCGCACCCTTATGCTTGGCTGTGCGATTGAACCCTGTGAAGGAGCGGCATACCGATACGTGTGCTACTTGTCCTACAGCCAGTGCTGCTGACATAACGACTTCAGTAAAATGAGTATTGTGTTAGGTTACTCGTTTCTTTACAAAGTAATCACACTACGTAATGCACGTTACTTTTAGCACGTTATCCTACTCCTCTCGAGATTATGTTACTGAGTTTAGCGCTGAACGTTCTGCTCATCGATATAAACTTAGCAATTTCTGCAATATTAAGGAATAATGCAATCGCCGAAACGTGGCATAGATCTTAATGAAAGTTTAGCTATGTTTTCCTTCCCCATTTTTGACCCCTTGGTTTCCTGCTCATGTTTTTAATACGAGGGACATTTAAAAAGTTTCCGCACTTTTATATTTTCATTGGAAGCGGTGAAGGCAGGAGGAGTAGTGATTGGTCGTGTCAGAGAGGGTCATGTGACTAGTTCTGTCTGACAAGCCGGCTGCCCTTGCAGTTTAGTATAAGAGTTGTCACCCTGTGGTGAAGATGGCTGTGAAACTTCTAAACTGCACCAAAGAGGAACAGCGTCCTGTCATACGCTTTTTGTGGACAGAAGGTGTGCCGGGAGCACAAATTCATCTTCGTATGTGTGGTCAGCATGGAGATAAAGTTCTCTCTCATAGAGTCGTCTATGAGTGGATTGAAATGTTTGAAAATGGCCATATAAGTGTGACGGATGCAGAGCTACAGCCACGACCACAGGGAATAAAAGCAGCATGCGCATCAGTGGCTACGCGCTCAACCAAAAGCATTTCTTGCTGATGGCATTAAAAAGTTGGTACAATTGCATCACAAAGGAAGGTAACAGTGTAGAAATGTGATGGCATTTGTTTTTGAAATTCTTAATAAATACAGTTTAACAAAAAAAAGTGTAGAAACTTTTTGAATGTCCCTCGTTTATTTGTAAGCGAATTAAATACAGGATAACTTGAGTAGATTAAAAAAAATAAAAGCTAAAAAACACTTCTGTTAGTGGAGTACCATCTCAGACATCCACCCCTCACAATTCATTCTAGCTGTTTTTGTTTCTTAAAATATGACAGAACTATTTTTAACATAAGAGAGTCGATTACAAGCTCAGCGATAGTTACAGCAAGTTTATTTTGAAGCAACATCAATGAATTCTTGTCATGTCTTAAAAACATCTTGAATATTTTCTCTCTATTCTTCTTATATAATATGCTATACCGTGGCTGTTTGTTTGTCTGTCCAGGATGTTAAATCACCTGTAGCTCGCAAACCGTTTGACCTATTGACCTGGTACACATATACTACATGACGTCTACTGTCCGCTTTCGGGGTGATGATTGACTTCCAAGGTTATTCCTCTTTATTTTTATTTTAATGTAGAATCAACTCTTGGCAGCGCGCAGCAGGGCGGCCATGCGGCGCATGCGTATACGGGCGCTATTCTCATTCCAACCACCTTTACTGTCACTTCCTCTGCCTTTTCAGATCTTAAATCATTCTTGAGGCACATTGAAGACTTAAGTGCCAGCTTAAGTGAAAAATTAAGAAAAACGTACTAAGTAATTGCAACACAAACACTGACTTAATCAGTTTTAACGTGAAAAGATGCCAACAAATGAAGAGAAGAAGCGGGCCACTAGGGTGGAGAAAAGAAGAGCTGCTTAGGAAGGAGCAAGCGCATCAACCTCTGAGCAAACGAATGCTAAACGTACACAAGAAGAATATGAGAACTAGGAATGCTCAAGTCAAGTGTATTCACTGCGCCGCCATTACTGGTTTGAGATAAAATAGAATGTCTCCTACCCACCAAGTTATGGAAGGTTGGATTCTGCCAACTGATCAAAATACATCTACGTGCTAACAGGGTGGTACAGGAAATTACAATCAGCTTCTCCATATAATGCAACAAATATCTCCTGGATCAGGCGTGACTGTAACACCAAGGCTCTTTGAGAATTTTACGACATTCCCTGAACTTATGACCTAGTGAGGCTGAAGTTAGCAGATTGGGTCTTGCCCAAAGTGCATTTTAGACAATTTTAAACAAGATAAATGCAATTGATGAAAGACCTTTAGCTGAGTTATAGAATGCCTGGCACATACAGAACTAGAAGGTCTTCTAACTATGGCTAAGTTTCACTCCTTCTCTGAGATGCCAATTGAAAGATCCCTCTCCCACCGTTCCCGAGGATCTTTGAAAGGTAAATCGTTTGCAATATTTTTATATATTGTTGAAATGCTCTTTGAGTCTTCATCAAGACTAACCAGATAGCCCTCTTTTCTGATCATTAATGACCTCGGCCCCATCGCCAGTCAAGTGCTTCTGATAGACTTCATACATCTATTTATTATTACACCTGTGAAGCAGCAGCAGTAGCACTAAACATGGCTGGATATTGTGCAAGACGCAACTTGACACCAGTAGGACTCTCTTCGATTTTCAGCTAGTATAGTTTTACCTGTCGCACTCCCATGTTTTAGCTAATAAATCATTTCTTCGCTTTCATTTTAGAATCATTTCTTACTCTCATAGAATGTCTGATATTCTGCATACCACTTTCTGTAGCGATTTTTGTATGGGTATAATAAATCTGCACATCAGTTTTAGATTTTTTTTTCTCTTTGAAGCAAACTGAGGTGATCTTATAAGCAAAACCAAAGGAAATAAGCATTAAGTTAAACAGATAAGAGCCTTGCACCTCAGCAACTGAACACCTTAACACCCTGGAAAGTACAAACAAGTGAATGGAAAATATTTGTATGAGGGTGGTGGTAATCGTCATATGTACAGTTAAATGAGGACAGGTTACTATGAGAAAGACGAAATGGCCAGACGCTCCACTGTTTTAACTTAAGGCCAACAGTTCTGATATTAGCACGTAGTTAACGTGGAGGCCAAGCAATTCATCAAAAGACATCCAAGCTTATAATGATAGATAGATAGATAGATAGATAGATAGATAGATAGATAGATAGATAGATAGATAGATAGATAGATAGATAGATAGATAGATAGATAGATAGATAGATAGATAGATAGATAGATAGATAGATAGATAGATAGATAGATAGATAGATAGATAGATAGATAGATAGATAGATAGATAGATAGATAGATAGATAGATAGATAGATAGATAGATAGATAGATAGATAGATAGATAGATAGATAGATAGATAGATAGATAGATAGATAGATAGATAGATAGATAGATAGATAGATAGATAGATAGATAGCGTTTTGGTTCTGTGCTTGATCATGGCCGACTCTAGGTCAGGTTGCATCCTAGATAACGCTCACAATGTGGTGTCCTTACCACATCTAGCTGCTCAGGCAAGTTTAGCAGAGGGATACTGTTTACCTCTTAACATGTTATTTTAAAAAAATAAGAAAATGTCTGTGGTTTTTGCTACACATCTGACCCAATACGAGTGTTTGAGTGGTGGATTAACAGGCACAAGCCAAGCGTGTCAGTACTCGGTCCGTGTGCTCCATCACAAGCATACTAGGCCAGCACTGATTATCCCTAATGACACCTCACCCCTCTTCCTGCTGAGAAGAACACTGCATGAGTCCATGTAGAATGAATCCACAGCCTGGTGGAGTGCCCACCACATACAGTAAGTAAACCAAATTTCCACCTTCAGGACCGTCCCACACGAAGGGTCTGTGATTCAAAGCTTCTTTACTTTCCATTTGAAAGTACAAATTAAGCAATCTAAACAGAGTTGTAGGGGCTGGCCTTGGGCATTGCAGCTCCTAAATCTAGATTTTTACCTGCTAGACTTGATGTGTGGCTAAGTATATATTGATTTTCCTCATCAAATTAAGAAGGCACTAAGAAGAGTGTATTAAGTTTATTTTTAGCAAGGCAGCTTCCGGGAACCTCATCTATTACTGCATTTCTAAGAAAAAGCTTTGGTGGGCGCTGGCCTTTGACACAACAACAGTCGTCATTGGCTTTGTAGGCCACCGCATGCTGCGTTCAAGCGTGCAGTTCTGATCAGACTTGATTGTGCCATCATTTTAGATTCACTGCTTTGAGGTAAATTTGGCTACGACTGCAGATGGCCTCCACTAACCTTCTGCTCAATAGAAGGGCCACAGATTACTTGATTTAGCGGAAGGGGAGGGACGGGAGACCGGCTGATTTCACTTTATGGTCTGCTCTTTCTGCACGCATGTGAAGGCACAAAGAGCTAAACATGCATGCATACAGCTGTGTCTTTATATGTGTGCAGGCCTGTGTGCATTTAAGAGCATAAATAGATAGAATTGTGTGTGCTTACAGTTATATGCATGTGTATGTGTGCATGCATAATGGTTTGTCAGACTGTGTGTGCATCTCACTAAAACTGTGTGAATTTCCCATTGGGAATAATAAAGTATCTATCTATCTATCTATCTATCTAAATATGTTAGCACATAAAGTTTGTGAATGTGTTTCAGTTTATGGGTGTACATGTGCAATTATTTAAGCTCACCGGACAAAAAATTAATCACCACCCGTGTAAGAGGTGACACATACTTCAGACACCAACAGAGGGCACCCTGGTATGAATACCGTCCTACAAATAGCTGTATTTGCTACGTGTTCCGTAGGGTGACAATGAAAAGTGGTGGTTGTCTCTGTGAAAAATGGGCCACATGACAGACATAAATGATTGGCATTCAGCCTTGACTAAGTGTGTAAGTGGTTGACTTTCCAGGCGATTCAAAGCGTACAGTCCAATATGTCTTCTGACAGTGATGTACATCGCAGTCAACCACTAACCATCGCCAGAACTGTGGTCAAAAGACGGTGCTCACAGACAGGATCAGTCGCAGAGCAAACTATTTCTACAGGTGTCCCAACTTTTGTCGATTACTTACAAACCCAAAAGGGAACAAACTGTGTTACCCTTTGGGCTTTCTCTCTAGCGTGAATACTGAATGGCTACCCCAGTCTTCTAAGACGACAAGTTTCACGTGCACAGGGCTGGAAGAACATTCTGAAGCATCCTCACATCTTGACCGGCCCACAAAAAAATCCACAGATTTAGGGTTAGGCTTAGGGTTAGAACCCATAGAAAATCTGTGGGACTATTTGGATCAGCGAGTGAAACACCAGGCACCAGTCTGGTCGAACTGTGGGATTTGGAGCTCTAAAAGTGGATGAAAATTGATTTGGTCTACATCCGCAAACTGTTAGCGTCCATGCCAAAAGAAATGCACCTGTTCTTCCATTTCATCTAGAAGAGAACAGGCCACTCAAGTCCTTCCACTTAATTCTTGTAAAATAACATCAAGTCAAGTTTTGAAGGTCCCTAAAGTTCTACTGTCCACCGCACTACTTGGTCACTTATTCCAAGCATCTGTGGTTCTCTGTGTGAAGAAAACTTCCTAAAGTTTGTATGATATTTTTCCTTAACAAGTTTCCAACTGTGTCCCTGTGTTATTGATGAACTCATTTTAAAGTCACCGTCTCAATCCACTGGACTAATTCCCTTCATCATTTTAAACACTTCAGTCAGGTCTCCTCTTAATCTCCTCAAGGCTTGGCTCTTTTCATCTTTCCTCACAACTCATCCCCTGAAGTCCCGGAATCAGCCTCGGGAGGCGTTATGGGTATCCTTCAATAAGGGCGCGCACAAAAAGGCGATCTTCAAAAGGGCGACCTCAATTGGGCGCAATGTGTAGCCTTCGACTACGAGTAGATCTGCACCTTTGTTGCTCTTCACGTATTCCAGAGCCATTTGAACTAAATTATCTACGAACGCCTTTATTCGCCGCGCCCAATTGAGGTTGCACTTTTGAAGCTCGCCTTTTTGTGCGCGCCCTTATTGAATAGAACCGGCGTTATGTACTGTTATATACTGTATAAGATTAAGCCTCGGCTTAGCTAATTTTTTTTTGTCCGGCAAGCTTGGTGCCACAGACCACCTGCCAACTTGTTTGCCTGCCTAAGGTAAAGTCAACCCTTATGGAGGATCGCAGGAATCATCGGGTAGAGGGGTCCTTCTATCGGATTGGCTGGCCCAGTGCTGTCTCAGCTATGGAATGGTCAATTTGGGGAGGCAGCTTGATGGCTGACATCTCCAGGACTCTAAACATATCCAAATCATATTATGTGATATCCTCTACTGTTAAATTCTGCTCCGTACCCGTAATATTTTTATTTTTATACTGTATGCTGCGTTCAAGCGCGCAGTTCTGATCAGACTTGATTGTGCCATCATTTTAGATTCACTGCTTTGAGGTAAATTTGGCTACGACTGCAGATGGCCTCCACTAACCTTCTGCTCAATAGAAGGGCCACAGATTACTTGATTTAGTGGAAGTGGGGGGGGGGGCTGTTCTGTTCTGTGTATTGTATTGTATTTATCCCCTTCCTTTTGACACCCACTGCACGCCCAACCTGCCTTTCCCAAGGTTTCTTCCATTTTTTCCCTACAAGGGTTTTTTTTTTTTGGGAGTATTTCCTTGTCTTCTTAGAGTGTCAAGGCTGGGGGGCTGTCAAGAGGCAGAGCCTGTTAAAACCCATTGCGGCACTCCTTGTGTGATTTTAGGCTACAGTGATCCCTCGCTATATCGCGCTTCGTCTTTCGCGGCTTCACTCCATCGCGGATTTTAAATGTAAGCATATGTGAATATATATCGCGGATTTTTCACTGCTTCGCGGATGTCTGCGGTCTACAGTACGTGTGCTTCCTCAGTTGATTTGCCCATTTGAATTCAAACAAGGGACGCTATTGGCGGATGGCTGAGAAGCTACCCAATCAGAGCCTTCGGTTAAGTTCCTGTGTGCTGCTGATTGGCTCAGCGACGGAGTGCTGCATTAACCAGGAAGTCTAATCTCACTCATTCAACATTAACGCACGTTACTGCTACTGCTGCAGGATCCGTGTCCAAGTGCCAACAGAAGATGCAAATGATTGCAGAAAAGGTAAAAGTTTTGGATATGTTGAAGGAAGGAAACAGCTACACCGCTGCAGGACACCATTACGGCATCAATGAGTCCACGATTCTTTTTATTTAAAAAGGAGGAAAAGCATATAAGATCTACGGCCACAGTGTCCTTTAACCAGGGCGCAAGTGGACGTAATAAGGCAGTAGTTAGGGATTTGGATTGAAGAGTGCTGGAAGAAGTACAACGGCGGTGCTAAACAGTCGCCTGAAGAGGCTCCTTTAGAAGAGCTGTAATGCTATCCTTTGTAGTGCAGTAAAATTAAACTCATCGTTATCGGACAAGTCGTCGTGTCATTGTTGGTGAGTAACCATAATTAATTATTTACGTTCAGTACTTATTACATGTTCATAGTTTAGTGTCACTGTATACAATTTTTCTTGCATTGTACGTATTTATTGCTGGTGGCCTGTCTGTCGTAATGGCTGTAACATATGTGATATCGGAGACGCTCTTTATCTTTAAAATAATATTTAGGTTTTACTGTATGTAAACTTTGTTTACACACATAATTTCAACGAATCTTACCTAATATCTAAGAGAATACAAAGGGTTTATGCTGTATAATTGTGCGTGAAATGTTTATAATAGTGTGGGAGAGTTTATAAGGGCTTAAAATATATAAAACTAACCATATAAACATATGGTTTCTACTTCACGGATTTTCTTATTTCGCGGGTGGCTCTGGAACGCAACCCCCGCGATGGAGGAGGGATTACTGTATACAAAAATAAATTGTATTGTATTGTATATATCTGACATTGCTGAAATTTGTTTTTGATATGCATGTCCCTCTAAATGTATAGGTGACCTTTAAAGTTACATGTCTAGCCTGAAATGGATTCTCGCACCATCCAGGGGTTTGTTTCGATTTTGTGCTTGATGCTTGTATAACAGGCTCTGGCCTCTTAAACGTCTTTGGAATAAGTGGTTTCAGAATATTATTGGAAAATGTATGCGCCTGCATGGACGAGCAACTGTGAATTTGCATAAAATGTGAACATCTGGCTACGGTGGAATACTTCTGACAAAATTAAGAGAGAGGAGAGGTTAGGAGCATTGGCTGATACAGCGCGTTGCTGTACACACCACATGACAAACCAACTCAGGATCCCAGATTAGGACCCGAGTGCAGCCATGTGACTTGTGACACCTCAACACCTCACTAGTTCAGATGGACTGGAACAATGTGAGGTTTTTATGGTGGCTGGAGTGCCAACTCTGCCACCAACCGCCAAGTTTTTCCCTGCAGGTTGGAGGGCCTACTTGCAGGGCTGTATGCAGGTTAACGTCATACCCAGGACGGATGCAATTGCAGGTTAAGGGTCTTGCTCAAGGGCCCAATGGAGTAGAATCACTTTTGGCATTTATGGGATTTGAACCGACAACCTTCCATTTACCAGTGCAACTCCCCAGCCTAAGAGCCACCACTCCGCCCCACAAAAGACAAAATTAAATAAATCAATAAATGCACAAATAAATAAAAGCACTGTGAAACATTAGCATAAATAAATGTGTCATGAAATGTGAGCTTAAATAAATCAATGTGTCACGGAATATGGTTTTCTGTGTTGCTCGTTTATTTAATTTTGTCCGTAATATTCCTCCAAACGCATCATGAAATACGGCTTGAAATAAAACTGTCACTTTCACTCGTCAAAGTTGCGAGGGTGGGCTCTAGCGCATACTGTGTCTTGATTGGTGAATTGTCTTCTGTAGATTGCTTGTGCCTAATTCAGTATGTCAGTGCAGGAGATAGAGGTTAATGAAACAGCACAAGAATTAATTAGAAAAATGCTTACTACTGCTGATGAAATGGATTCTGCCAAAGTTATCACTTCTCCTCTGATACACCACAGAGATCTGCAGTCTGTCGTACTTTTAAGCCACATGAAAGAAATTGTTCTATTGACTCAGCTGGAGTGTCAAAGGATGGCCGTCACCTGAACTAGCGTGTAGCCTCACCCGTTGCACCAGCTCTTCGATGTTTTCAAAAATCGTTTTATTGATATGGTAGTCTAAAAGGACTGCCAAAAATTGTAATTTCTTCTGATAAATCTTCAATTTTCTCTCCTCTCTGAAATATGTGATAACTTCGGCAGAATCTAAGCCTCCTTGATCGAACAGACAGGTGTCAGCAAGGCCGGTGCCACCATTAAGGCAAATAAGGCATTCGCCTGGGACGCAGATCATGAAGAGGAGAAACAACACAGCCGTACGGATTAGTTGGTTGGCATATGGCACAAAACAACCCCGCACCGGCACTGGGTGTCAGTTGGACTCCGCTGGTCACAGCATTGCACCCATTCCTTTCTTGTTCTTGCCATCCTTCTCCATGTAGGTCTCATCCGTTTTCATAGCTCATCTTCCCATCTTGGTGGGGGACCTTCCGAGTGGTCGGTTCTGCAACTGCATGCGTCCATCAATTGTCATTTTGTCGTGCGATGTGTTCTGCCCACCTGAGTTTGCTCTGCCGATACTCCGCGATCACGTCTTTCACTCGCGTTCTCTCCCTGATCCCCTCGTTTCTGATGTGATCTCTTAACGAGACTTCAAGCATCGACAATTGCATGGCCCACTGCGCTGTGACCATCTGTTGCTCATCCTTCTTCATCGTAGCCCAGGTTCCACTTGTCGGTCCTGGTGAGCCGCAGTGGCTACAGGTTTTCATTCCAACCCAATTGCTTAATTAGAAATCAATCGTTGCCAATCACAGACCTTATTTAATTTTATGGCTTGTTAGTCTGTGCAATGTAAGGCTCTTATATCGTAGATTGTTTTCCTTTCCAAGGATATCATCCAAATGATTTGAAGCCTAAAACAGATCATTTTCAGTCTGTCACATTTTTCTATTAAGTGTTTTATTAAATCAAACAGTGCATGATGAACACACACAGATGTAATTGGAAAAAAGCTAGCTGGAGAACTGCTGGCTGCTTTGTCTTTTACATCTTATTGCTAATAAGGAGCAATTAAAACACTGAATGCAGCAGTTTAAGATTGAAATAAGCAATTAAGGTTGGAGAACCTTAACAAGCGAGACCACTAAAATGAAGCATCAAAATGTCACTTAAGCAATATGTGCTTCATCAGCAATAATTGAGTTCTTGTTAAGGAACTGGGTTGGAACAAAAACCTGCACATACTGCGGCTCTCCAGGACCGACATTGCCTACCCCTGGTGTAGAGCATCGCGGGCAAAACCGTACTGATGAAGAGGTCGGCGCGAGTGGTCCTGTCCAACTTGCTTTTAACACACCCTTGATCGCGCAGTAAGCATTTTTCTAATTAATTCTTGTGCTCTTTCATTTAACTCCATTTCCCATACTGACCTACTGAATTCGGCGTGAGCAATCTACAGAAAGTGATTCACCAATCAAAACAACAGTATGCACTAAAGCCCACCCTCTCAACTTTGACGAGCGAAAGTGACAGTTTTATTTCAAGCTGTATTTTGGAGGAATATTACAGACAAAATTAAATAAATGAATAAGCAACAAAAAACATATTTCATGACACATTTATGTACTTACTAGACAAAGAGCCCGTTTCGACAACGTAAGATGAAACGGGCACGAGTGGAATAGTATAATATATAATAAGTATAAGCACCACAAACCTGATATAGGTGTATTGAATGAATGCGTAATTAGGCCTCGAGCTGTAGTCGAAATCGCCTTTCAGGCCTCTAGAGCTTTAATCGAAGTCGCCTTTCTCTTTGAATTTTTGCGGCCGTAAATCCGCCGCCTCCCGCGATGTTGGGGTTGGATGTCGGTCGAAGTCGCCTTTCTCTTTGAATTTTCGCGGCCATAGTCGCCTTTCTCTTTGAATTTTCGCGGCCGTAAATCCGCCGCCTGCTGAGATGCTGGTCTCGTAAGGTTTTTCGGGCAGCTGCGCAGAAGGCAACTGCGCATTCGGCTTCGGACATGCGCAGAAGACAACGTGCGCAGAAGGCGACTGCGCATTTGGCTTCGGACTATAGCAGTAGAGGTGTCGATCCACCTCTTGAACCCTCAGGTACCACTCCAAACACCAGGTGAAAGTATAACAACTATTTATTTTGCGATGATACAGTGCACCAAGCACCCTCCACTCCACACTACTCATATAAATCAATACACTAACAATTATACTCTCTCCTCCTCGCCCAGACACTTCGCCACCCTACCTCCCAGCTCAGCTCAATGTCTGGGCTTTCCCAGAGTCCTTTTATACACCCTGACCCGGAGGTCTTCCTGCCCAACAGTCCAGTTCCTTATTCCTTCCGGGTCAGGGTAAACAGTCCTTATCTTCAACCTGGAAGCACGTCATCTCCCCTGCTCACGTGACCAGGACGTACTTCCAGGTTATAGGGCACATATGAGTCCACGGGCTTCCCGACAGCGACTCCTAGTGGTCCCCATGGTATCCAGCAGGGCTGTGTATAAAAACTACATAGTCCATGAGGCCCTGCTGGAACTCGGGGCACGTCCATGCTGTTGGGAGAGCTCCTCTTGGCGGCCTGGGGGTGAGGGCCGGAATAGGAAGCCGGCAATACATCACAGGACGGACGTGAGTGAGTGAGTGAGTGAGTGAGGAGACTGGCGAATTATGTATTAAGATGCTCATATTTCTGGACACATTTATTTATGCTTGCATTTCATGACACATTTATTAATTTATGCTCATATTTCTGGACACATTTATTAATTTATGCTCACATTTCACTGTACTTTTATTTATTTGCACATCTGTTTAATTTTGTCTGAAATACTCCTGGCATATCTGGCAGGTACGGCTGTACAGAATTTATCAGTAAATCAGCCCTGAAGTAACACCTGTCACCAGGAGCTGTGATCTTAATCAATGGCAGTGGCTGCTTGCGTGTGCCATCAGCAGGTGGTGATTGTGTCCTTCTTTGGACTCAATGGTAATTGCAGAACAATTCAGTTCAGTACAATTTAGGGGTCACAAGTACCAACCGTGCGAAAAGGAGTATTTGTTTCTGGTCCCACCAGTGCAGAGACATTAGAACTGCTCCACTGCTAGCGTCTAATCGGTTTAAATGATTGCATATGAATGCCACGTGTCCTTCTCTGGCATGTAGGTGGGTGCCAAGGCACCATGTTGGAGTATTTGTGTATGTGCTGTTAGCAGTTCATATCTGTTTGTACCTGCGTTTGTGCATGTGTGATGATGAGGGCAGCCATGTGCATTCCTCTGTACTGTCAAACCCGAGGGTGCATGTGAATACGTGTGAGGATATGCAAACAGGAAGTGTGTGTGTGTGTGTGTGTGTGTGTGTGTGCAAGAAGAAAAACCTCAGTGTGCAGCAGGTTCAGGCGACAACCTGCCACTGGGCAAGAGAGCATCCGGTATGCTAAGCCTGTAAATCAACGTGTCTCACTGACTCGAAAGGAAGCAGCACCTTCATTGGATAAAAGGCAGTAGATGAAATACATCCCCTCTTCAGCCATTTGGTGGGCAATCTGAATTTGTTTTATTTTCAGTGTGGTGCAGAGGTTACAGCTTTGGACTTTAAGACCTGAGGTTGTCGGTTCAAATCCCACTACTGACACCATGCGACTATGAGCGACTCGTTTTACCTGCCTGTGCTTCAATTGGGAAAAGCAAAAAAGAAATGGAACCAACTGTATCCCAAGTGTTGTACATTGCCGTGGATAAAGGCGTCAGCCAAATTATATGTTTCAATAAGATGCCAGCTCATTTTTAATTGCTTTCACTTGTTTATTTATTTTAATGTCAAACTTATTTTATTAGAGAATATAATGGTTCAAATGGATTTTAAAGAGACTATTATGTTACATTAATACAAATACTGGAAAATCACAGTGGGGGTAGTGCTGCTCAGTTGGAACAACAAGACCGGGGTCCACGTGTTGAATTGTAACAAAAAGGCTGGGGTCCACATGCTGACTTGCAATAATGAGACTGGGGTACACGTGCTAAATCCGCTCCTCATTGTCTGCCTCCAGCCCTCCATCAATGGATGTTTCTACATCAAAGCCAATGGGCTGCCTCTCCCAGTTCCTCTGTACCACAGTTAAAGAAGTTGAGGACATCATACAGAGGATGCGACCTTCAACATGTTCATTGGACCCTTTTCCTAGTCCTCTGGTAAGAGCTAATGCATCAGATATAAGCCCTCTTATTGCTGACATCATTAATCACTCTCTCCAGAGCAGCTTAGTCCCACTGGCCTTGAAAACCGCAAAAATTAGACCTCATTTAAAAAAATCCTCTTTGGATCCTGAAGTGATAGCAAACTATCGTCCAATCTCCAACCTTCCATTTTTGTCTAAGGTTTTGGAAAAGGTTGTTTTGGTTCAGCTTCAGGATCACCTCAAAAAATTCAATCTGTTTGAAAAATTTCAGTCTGGTTTCCGAACTTCTCACAGCACAGAGACAGCCTGATTAGAGTCACCAATGACCTCCTGATGGCTGCTGACCAGGGCTCTCCATCACTCCTTATCCTCCTGGACCTTACAGCTGCATTTGCTATGGTAGATCATAATATTCTCCTTCATCATCTTCACTATATAATTGGACTTTCTGGCACTGCTTTCAAGTGGTTCGAGTCCTATCTCACAGACAGGACTGAGTATGTGGCCTTGAGGGATGCTAAATCTCATACCCACACTGTCACCTGTGGAGTCCCACAAGGATCAGTCCTTGGGCCGACCCTCTTTAATATCTATATGCTAACCCTGGGTCACATCATCCGCAAGCATGGAGTTTCATTCCATTGCTATGCCGATGATATGCACCTCTATGTGAGACTGGCTTCGACTTCTCTTACTCCTCCGTCAACTTTTTCCTCTTGCTTGGATGAGATTGAGGCCTGGATGTCCAAGAACTTCCTCAAGCTGAACAGCACCAAAACTGAAGCTCTTTTAATTGGCACCCTCCATCAACTTCGTTCCTCTTTAAATTGTATTTCCTTTTCTGACCATACTATTACCCTCTCCCCTTCTGTTACAAATCTGGGTATCAAGTTAGACTCCCATCTGTCATTTGATATACATATCCATCGCCTTTGTAAAATTGCATTCCTTCATCTCAGAAATATAGCCAAACTCCGTCCCTACCTCTCCCTCAGTGATACTGAAAAGCTGGTTCATGCATTTGTCTCATCTAGACTGGACTATTGTAATGCACTCCTCATCGGGATACCCAACAAGAGCCTTCAAAAGCTACAACAAATTCAAAATAGTGCTGCAAGGACCCTGATGAGGGTGCGGAAATATGACCACATCTCATCAATCCTTCACTCCATTGGCTCCCTATTCATCTCCGTATCGAACACAAACTCTGTTTGCTTACTCACCAGTGTATCCATGGAAATGCTCCACAATATCTTAAAGAACTCCTTATATTACAATCCACTACAAGAAACCTCCGTTTTACAAATACCTACCGCCTTTGCCCCCCATGACCAAACTTCATACAATGGGTGACCGAGCCTTTGCAGTCGCTGCTCCACGGCTCTGGAATGTCCTACCAGAGAGCCTGAGAACACAGCAGATTTTGGGCTGTTTTAAAAAACAGCTAAAGACTTTTCTATTTAGGAAAGCATATTAACAAGAATGCTACTAATTATTGTTGTTTTATCTCTGTTTTTATCTTGCCTTGTCTTTGTTTAATATTTTTATGTTGCACTTTGAGATTTACTGCTAATGTAAAGTGCCCCTATAAATAAAATGCATTATTATTATTATTATTGTAAATTGTAATAATGAGACCGGGGACCACATGTTGAGTTCCAACCAAGAGACTGAGGTCCACATGTTGAATTGTAATAATGAGACCAGGGTCCACGTGTGAAATTGTAATATCAAGACTGGGGTCCATGTGCTAAATTGTAATAACGAGACCAGGATCCACATGCTAAACTGTAATAACGAGACCAGGGTCCATGTGCTGAAGTATAACACAAAGACCGGGGTCCACATGCTGAATTCTAACAAAGAGACAGAAGTCCACGTGCTGAATTGTAATAACAAAATTGGGGGCCATGTTCTTAATTGTAGCAAGTAGACCAGGGCTCACATCCTAGGTGCTTTCTGGATGGCGCATGCATGTTCTACCTGTGTCCTGATGGGTTTTCTTTGGGTGTTCCATTTCTTCCTATGGTCAAAGACATCCATCCAGTTTCCAACCCGCTGAATCCGAACACAGGGTCACGGGGGTCTGCTGGAGCCAATCCCAGCCAACACAGGGCACAAGGCAGGGAACCAATCCAGGGCAGGGTGCCAACCCACTGCAGGACACACACAAACACACACCAAGCACACACTAGGGCCAATTTAGAATCACCAATCCACCAACCTGCATGTCTTTGGACTGTGGGAGGAAACCGGAGCACCCGGAGGAAACTGGTCAAAGACATGCAGGTTAGATTGTTACATTGGCTCTGGTGTGTGTGTGTGTGTGTGTGTGTTCGTGTTCACATTGCGATGGACTGGCGTCCTGTCCAGCTATTTGTCCTGCCTTGCTCCTGTTGCTTGCTCGGACAGGCTCCAGCTTTCCAATGATCCTGCTCTGGATAAGCAGGTTTAGAAGATGAATGGTTAAGAAATATAACTTTTAAATATTAATAGCTGTATTATGCTTATTGATGAATTAAATCCTTCTTTTTGGTTAACAAGAAGCTGAAAGAAATATAAGATTTAAGGTTTTTCAGGATTCTAGTTTGTATATATAGTAGCTATAGATTTTATTTTAATGTTTTCTGGTTCAACTTGTTATTGCTGTTTAAATAATGTGTGCATGGCATTATTCTTATGTATTCAACTACACTTGTAGTTGAAATCAAGTCGAAATACATTTTAAAAAGTCTGAATTAGCGTAAGGATGTTCATAAGAAATGTTTATGTACTTATACTCTTATGTAATAAGAGTAGAAGATATTTGAAATATTAAAATGAGTGCTTCAATTGAAATGCTTAAAGTCTAAATATCCTTGATTGTGACAATCATCTGTCATTTGTCACCCTCTGATGGAGGTCCACAGGGGGTTAGATCCCTAATAAAGGATTAAACATCAAAAATAACATCACATTCGGAATCACTGAGCATGAAATTGTATAAAACGACACCCCACATGCTCATGTTTGAAATTTCTCATTTTTAACCTCTTCAGGGGCTTGGACCACCAGTAAAGAATCAAACATATTTTCATATTCATGATCGACACCCTTGAAATAACATATAATGACGCTCCATATGTGTATATCATCAGTTGCCATTTTTTTCAAAGTTTTGTGTAAAGAAGTCATTTTGACCCCTCATAACTCATTAGGGGGTCACCCCCCCATCGATCAGTCGATATGGTATTTGTTACACACGTGCACATGGGAGACGGTTTCCATGCTCAAATAATGTCGTTTCTCAGCCAAGCCAGAGGTTGGCGCTGTCATCTGATGCTTTCTCCCTTCATCCCTTTGCAGGCCAGCCAAAGAATCCTCCCAGTAAGGTCACTTCCAGACTACAAATCCTGCCTCCTGATGACATCACTTCTACCTCCCAGAACCCTCCTCCTGATGACTTCACTTCCTGCTCCAATCTATAATATTCCGCCTATTCCTGTCTACTCCATATAAATGGAACAGCCATCACAATGTTAGTCAGTTCAGTTGCGGACTTCTCTCTGTAAAGGCAGGTTTATTTTTTTTTTAATACTATGGGGCTATGCCCCCTGCTCGCTTTGCTTGTCAACCCCTGGGCAGGCGCTACACGCAACCCACTTTGCGGCTCTGCCACTCGCGTACGGGGAAGCAGATGTACAATTTAAACAGATTGTTATTTTCATGGGAATTGTTACATATGCATAATAGAACTAACTATTTTACATTACAGCGAGTAATTAACCATAGTAAGAAATAGTAAAACGTAATAAATTGAAAGAAAATTATGTTTCATGTTGCGTTAGAGATATTCGTTGCGTACTCCGTTTTCATTCTGTTAGGCTTTGAAATTAACACGCAAATACTTTTTAAACTTACACTTTTACTGTAAAAGTTCAGTAAAAACAATTTTTTTAATTAACTTTTCGTTAATATCGAATTGAATTTTGATTCCGTGTTTGGAGTTACATCATGACAATGCAACGTATTACTGCCTATGAGTGAATATCATTTCTTTCTCTCTAATACATAAACCTTAAGTAAACTTTTTTCACGTTGTCATTATGGGGTGTTGTGTGTAGAATTCTGAAGAAAAAAATTAATTTAATCCATTTTGGAATAAGGCTGTAACATAACAAAATGTGGAAAAAGCGATGCGCTGTGAATACTTTCTGGATGCACTGTATATATATATATATATATATATATACATATATATATATATATATATCTGAGATGCTTCTAAGAGGAACCCTTTAAAAATCCCTCTTCAAGGTCAAATTCCGTACATGTACGTCTTTGAAAACATTCCATAGTCCAAATATTAATGAACAAAAACACGTATCGCTAATGCTAACCGGCTGACATGACATCATCATGAGTTATGACTCTGACATCCTGCATATCAAGACTCAAAGTATTCTTGCAATTTGAGCAAACGTAGAAAGTTAAAGCTTTAATTTCAACTTATATTAATGTTTGCTTAAGTAGAACAGAATATAATTCTCTTTCATAGTTATAGATTATGGTATAACCTTTCACCCCCTGTAAGTTAATATGAGACCGAACGTTCTTAGCCGTATATCTGTAACTCAGTGTGTTAATTAAGTCAGCGTGTGAGTGTCTGGAAGAGGCTCATAGTTAGCAGGGACTGAAGACCCTTTAGCTGTTTGTAAATGAGACAGGCATGCAGTTTTCTGACCGTTTAGAAACCGTATGAATCAAACAAGACATATAAGCTTTAAACAAAACTTTTCTTTGCTATATCAATTTTTTCTCTATTTTTGTGTGAACTGTTTTACCTTGAATTTTTACTAAAGCTTTTAAAAAACAAAGATATTTTGTCTGTGGAATCCCCTCAACACGTCAAGCTATTGTCAGAATCCCATGACATGAACTAAAGCTGCAGAACTTTGATAATTTGGGGGTAAACACAGCTACAATTTTTTGTACTTTTCCAAACATTATGGAGGACACTTTATATCAATTAAACAGAGTACTGTCCCCGAGAAGGATTTCTAAGGGGCACCGCTTTTAACATTTACCACAGCACAATGTTTTGCTTCTTGTGTTCAGGAACACTTTGCACCCAACTACACACTGCATTGGGCTAGAACTCCCATTTTTTAACTTTGATTCACTGAATTTCCTCTTACTTTTAAAACAGTTAACGTCTACAGAACACACACAGACAACAATACAATACCAATCTACACTGACTGTCCCAGTCTTCTCTACTTATTCACTCCAGCAAGTCTAAAAGAAAAGCACGCTGCCTCATTGTAACATCAACAAAATGTCCTTGCAAGTACTGGATCTGCTTTTCTTATTTCCCTTTCTTTGCCAAAAGCGGATGTGTGCCAAAGCTGTAAACAATGCAGAGGGCAAAAATATCACCCAGAAGACCACTTTTCAGGACTTCTGTAAAATAACAGCCTGAACACTGGCGGGTGTTTTGGGAACCAAGTACAAACCTCAGTGATGTCATCTTCTTTATCTTTCAGGCTAACTTGGAAAAGGCCAACTATCCAGCAATAATCTTTAAATGGCCAAGTGCCATTGGCATCTCCATATCTACAAAAGACACCATCAGGTAACATCCTGTCAGGATACGAGCACCAGGCATCGCCTCGCCAGGGCATCCAAAATACCCACCTCATTTCTTGTGGCCTTTTACTTCTAGAAGGTTTCACTTCAACAACCTCTAGCTGGCAAGAAACCTTTTTAGGGACTAAAAGTTACTCTTGTCCATTTATCACTTCTGCAAATTTTTTTTAAGACAAGACATGGCAGTACTTCTGAGAATTATAAAAAGGAACAAAAAAAAATAATATCTAGGCAGAACTGTCAAGACGGGTGGATTAGGTAGCCTCCATTCTCTGGTCCAGCAATATGAAGCTTTATCAGTGCCGCTCTCTCTAATCCCAAACCTGAAACCACCTCGCAGCTGACACCAGGTCTCGTATCACCGATCGCAGATAGTGTTAATGTCTGTGACACACCACCTGTTGGAATGGCAACTGCATTACATTTTATTGCTAAAAATGTTTGTGATGCACCATCTGTTGGAAAGACAAATGCAATGCAATGTGTGTTTACTACAGCTAAGGGCTGATGTATGGAAGTAAGACAGGTAGATTTATCTACTGTAAACTGAATACATCCTGTATTTGTTTTTGCTTCACCCATATCCACCTTAATAAAAGGATTAGTGGCAAATCAATAACATTTGTAGTCATATATTGCACTTGTAATTCCAACAGTTGGCACATCACAAACATTAACACTGCTTTTATGAATCCAGTACAACATGGAATATAACAAAGACATATGTATTGCATTTGATATTCTAACAGACGGCACACACTTTTACGAATCCTAATGTACATGGCATATAACAAAGATTTTGTAATGCATGTAGTAATAAAATGCATTACATTTGTCATTCCAACAGAGGGCATGTCACAAAAAATGTATAGAAATGCATTCCATTACTACAGACGTTTGTGATGCACCATCTGTTGGAAAGACAAATGCAATGCAATGTGTGTTTACTACAGCTAAGGGCTGATGTATGGAAGTAAAACCTAGATAGATAGATAGATAGATAGATAGATAGATAGATAGATAGATAGATAGATAGATAGATAGATAGATAGATAGATAGATAGATAGGATTTTACTTTTAGCGTAGTAGGCAGGATAAAATAGACAGATATGAAAGGCACTAGGATAGATAGATAATTATTAATTTATTCATGTTTTAATATAAAAGTCTAATTGGGACAGGTTTTGGCTATAAAAACTCTACTGTAAACTGAATACATCTGATATTTCTTTTTGCTTCACCCATAGCCACCTTAATAAAAGGATTAGTGTCTGTGCATTCATCTAGCTGCTATGTCTCAATCACTCCAACAGATGGCACATCAATAACATTTGTAGTACTATATTGCACTTGTCATTCCAACAGTTGGCACATCACAAACATTAACACTGCTTTTATGAATCCAGTACAACATGGAATATAACAAAGACATATGTATTGCATTTGATATTCTAACAGACGGCACACACTTTTACGAATCCTAATGTACATGGCATATAACAAAGATTTTGTAATGCATGTAATAATAAAATGCATTACATTTGTCATTCCAACAGAGGGCATGTCACAAAAAATGTATAGTAATGCATTCCATTACTACAAATGCTTGTGATGTGCCATCTGTTGGAATGACAAATGCAATGCATTTTATTGCTACCTGCATTGCAAAATACATTCCAATATTCGGTACACTACAGACGTTAATGCTGAAGTCTGCATTGATTACTTCAATTCTGACCCATCTTAGACGGGTAGCAGAGATAGTAACCAATAATATACAGTAGGTGTCACAGTTTATTCAAGGCCTTGCCTTACTTTAACATCTCCACTTGGGTCCAATCTGTCAGAGAGAGTTGCTCTGCTCTGCAAGGGAACCCTCAGCACTGTAGCTTGGGCCAGGGTCGGCATCCCGTGTGCGGGTAATTTTAGCACGGAGTTTGTAGGGAAACGCTCATCAAGCGGCTTCCTGCTCTTTCAATGAGACAATAGCAGGAAGAGATCAGGCTCTACTGTGCGTTGTTAGCAGCTTGTTGGGCACCCGTAACAATTGCATCAAAATACGATTATCCTGAATGAGAATGCCAGGGCTGCTGTACTTCATTCATAATCTGACACAAAGGCACAGAGATATCCTGGCAACTGAAGGATTTCGGAGGTTGGGACAGCTTGTGGGACAATGGTGGGAATTCAGTTTCATTCAATTTGCTCCCATTGAGTGCTTTTTACAGAGTGCAAACTCAGACTGCTTCTACATTTATATCTTTAGAAAGCATTGACACCCTTCACTTTCTGCACACTTTATTGTGTTGAACCTCTGCTATTTATGCTCATAATGAAAAAATGGAAAAACACATGTATTAAAAATCAACACAAATCAAATCTCTCATCTTTCATACACGTAAGCTCAGTATTATGGGAGTGCGTCCTGTTTAGAATGTGCATGGATTGTTCCGGATGTATCTGTTTTACAATATTTTAGCAAAAACAGCCTGTGTTTTGAATGTTTTGAGCATAAGACCAGATAACTGACACGTGGATTATGTGACACAAGTATAACGGGACATTTGGTTTCTTTTTTCCACGGCTGTTTTCACATTGTTTGCTGTTCTACAGCACTGGTCACTATTGGCTTCTATAATAGCAGAAATGTTTCTCCCTGTTCTCCTTTAAGATCTCCCCAAGTCAAGAACACACTTTTCATTTTGGTTACATTGGGGGAATTCTCCCCCCCCCTCACCCCTGCTCCACCTACACCTCCACTTCTACTTGCGACAGCTGAAAATGAGGCCATAGACATTCATTAATGCTGCTGTTAGATTATACCAGACAAAAAGGGGATTGAAAATTATTGGCAGGGGTTTGCAGAATAGTACATAGTGCCCTGACCACCTACTTCTGTGCAGGCCCACACAAATATCACTTTCCCAGTATAGCCCTAGTCGCGGTGTGTTTAGTGTTTCAAGGGCTCTTTATACCTTTCAGATAATCCAAATTGTGTGTAAATAGGAGTTTTGTTATCCTTTTGCTGCAAATCTCTGCAGACAAAGAACTTTCTCTGCATTTCTCCTGGCCGGTCCAAGAAATACATTCTCTTTGTCTGATATGATATAATAGTTAAAACCAAAAAATAAAAAAAAGAATCCAACCTAATAAAAGGATAAGTGTCCGAGTATCTGCGTATCTTTGTTTATCCAGGTGTTAAGTCTCTTTCATTCCAACATATGGCGCATCACAAATATTTTAGCAATAAATGTAATGCAGTTGCCATTGTAATAGATGACACATCACAAACATTAATACTGCTTTTACACATTACACACCAAATGGCATTTAACAGCAGAGATATGCATTGCATTTGTCTTTCCAACAGATCGTGTATCACAAACATTTTTAGTAATAAAATGTAATGCAGTTTCCATTCTAACAGATGGTGTGTCACAGACATTAATACTGTTTTTACAAATCCCATACCAAATAACATAGCAGTGACATATGTATTGCAGTTTTTATTCCAACAGATGGCACATCACAAACATTAGTACTACTTTACAAATCCCATACCAAATGGCATTTAACAGAGACATGTGCATTGCATTTGTCATTCCAACAGATGGCACATCACAAACATTAATGCTGCTTCTATTAATCCCATACCAAATGGCACTGAACAGATACTTATGCATTGCACTTGTCATTCCAACAGATGGTGCATCAAAAACATTTACAGTAATGCATTTTACTACGCTTCATCTGTTGGAATGAAAAATGAAATGCATTTTATTACTACAAGTGTCTGTGGTGCGCCATCTGTTGGAATGATAAATTCAATGCATTTTATTATTACAATGACAAATTCAATGCATTTTAATATTACAAGTGTCTGTGATGCACCATCTGTTGGAATAACAAATGCAATGCATTTAATTACTACAAGTGTCTGTGATGCACCATCTGTTGTAATGACAAATGCAATAAATTTTATTACTACAAGTATCTGTGATGCACCTTCTGTTGGAATGACAGATGCAACATACTTTATTACTACATGCATTACTAAATACACTCCACTAGATGGTGCACTGCAAACATTAATGCTGAGGTCTAAGTTCGGTTACTTTGATTTCAATCCACCTTAGTTGGGCAACATAGCTAGTTTATAATAAAAGGAAAACCAAGAAATGCGACATAATATTATTATTATTATTAATAATAATACTAACAGCAAGTAGAAATCAAACATATTTTGAAAGTATACCACTTCTTAATCAGATTATGTACATGAGCCTAAAGCATATTAAATACACAGACCACACTTATGGAACTTCACATCCTCTTATGTTACCAAGGGGAGTTTTGAGAGATTTCTAAGCATAATGGAGGATTATCATGGAAATGCTTTCAAAAGACTTGCTCCATCAGCTTTGTAGGTCTACGATCGTCTCATGAATTCTGCCTGTACTGCTACCCACTCTCTCCAAACAATCCATACTATGGGATGTGCAGGCTCTTCCTGTCAGTTTGGAAAACCAGCGCAGCACCCCGGTGAAACAGAACCTGTCTGTGTGTAAAAGGTTATGAGAGAAAACTGAACTGAAAAGGACACAATAAAGGTCAGAGAACACACAAAGGTGTGCTTCAGACTTTTTTGCATTTTTTTGCATTTTTTGCATTTTTTGCATTTTGTTCATTTCTCATGCCATCTCTTTGCGGGGTTTGTTTGTTCATATCACGTACTCAGATATCCTACACATTCACATCAAAACAGACCCACAATTATTTAAAAAAAAGACCAACACCAACTATAATTTTATTTCTGAGTAATGTTCTTTCTTGTCATTACAGCGTCTTGACGGGCAAACATAAATGAATCACTCAGTATGTAAAATCAAAAATACACACAAATAGAACAGCAAAGGCTTCAATCTGTGACATTGAATTTTAATGCCCTTAAATTATCTCCTGCTCTACTCTTTTCCTTATACACATTTCCAGAAATTACTTCTTCCAATTCGGAATCACACTGAGCAAAGCCAATCTGGGCAGCACTGGCTTCAAGTCCCACACGCACTCACACTAAGATAACTGGAAAACACCAACCAGTGCTGTCCACACACTGGAAGAACCTGCACGTTCAATTCTGGTCACATGATTCTGCTATTTAGTTTGTTTGACCCCCTCACATTTAAATAAAGGCTGACTGATGAACTACGGCCATCAGCATCCAAAATTTGGCTCAATTTTATTTTATTTTTTTTGCGCTTTTGCTATTTTACGTGATATAAAGCTGAGCTCGGCCTGCAAGCCACCCCCCAGCTCACCTAAATTCTATGTTTTATATAGCCCCCCAATAGGGTGTGTGCGATAGACTGGCATCGTGCCCAGTGTTTGTTCCTGCTTGATGCCATATGCTAGCTGAGACAGGCCTCAGCACCGTCCCCCAGTGTGGATTAAGCTGGTTAGTAAATGACATGATACAGTATATAGCCCCCCAATAGGTCCGACACATACAGTACATAGAGAGGAGAATGGCTGAACTGGTTAGAGCAGGCAGAAAGGCTGCGGTAACTCAGACAAGCACTCCGTACAACTGCGGGGAGCAGAAAAGCATCTCAGAATGCACCACATATGTCAAACCTTCAGGTGGATGGGCTACAACAGCAGAAGACCACCTCGGGTTCCACTCCGGTCAGCCAAGAACAGAAAGCTGAGGCTGTAGTGGGCACAGGCTCACCGAAACTGGACAGAGGAAGGCTGGAAAAAACGTCATCTAGTCTGACGAATCTCGATTTCTGCTGAGGCACACAGATGGTTGGGTCAGAATACGGCGGCAACAACATGAAATCGCGCACACACATTACGTCCTGTTAGGTGACCCTACGTCTTATTGGGTTATGCTATGTGGTTTAATGCAACATTATGTTATGTGGTCACATTATGTTATTTTATGTCACAATACATTACATCACATTATGCCATGTTGTGTTATCTTCTGTCACATTATGTTAAGTTATGTCATGCCTTGTTATCTGATCTTATCTTATCTCACATTATGTTAACTTACATAATATCTATCTATCTAATATAAAAGTTAAAATAGCATGACATGGTATTATGATATCCTACATCTCATTATTTTATTCTGTTGTATATTATCTTACATCACATTACCCTATGTTATCTTATGTCACATTATGTTAACTTATATAATTTTCTATAATTTGGACGTGAAAGTATCTCTCTGAAAAAGTCTCGTCTCGTCCCAGGATTTTTTTTTTTACTATAATAGAGAGAAATGTTAACTTACATAATATCATGTCATTTCATGTTATTTTACCTGTTAGGTTATCCTACATCATATTATTTTATTCTACTGTATATTATCTACCATCACATTATGCTATGTTATCTCAAATAAAATAATGTTGTTATCTTATGTAACATTATGCTACATTTTGTTATCATGTTATGCTTATTTCACATTGTTATGTTCTCTAATGACACATTACAGTGCATCCGGAAAGTATTCACAGCGCATCACTTTTTCCACATTTTGTTATGTTACAGCCTTATTCCAAAATGGATTAAATTCATTTTTTTCCTCAGAATTCTACACACAACACCCCATAATGACAACGTGAAAAAAAGTTTACTTGAGGTTTTTGCAAATTTAAAAAAAAAAATAAAAAAACTGAGAAATCCCATGTACATAAGTATTCACAGCCTTTGCTCAATACTTTGTCGATGCACCTTTCGCAGCAATTAAAGCCTCAAGTCTTTTTGAATATGATGCCACAAGCTTGGCACACTTATCCTTGGCCAGTTTCGCCCATTCCTCTTTGCAGCACCTCTCAAGCTCCATCAGCCATTTTAAGATCTCTCCAGAGATGTTCAATCAGATTCAAGTCTGGACTCTGGCTGGGCCACTCAAGGACATTCACAGAGTTGTCCTGAAGCCACTCCTTTGATATCTTGGCTGTGTGCTTAGGGTCGTTGTCCTGCTGAAAGATGAACCGTCGCCCCAGTCTGAGGTCAAGAGCGCTCTGGAGCAGGTTTTCATCCAGGATGTCTCTGTACATTGCTGCAGTCATCTTTCCCTTTATCCTGACTAGTCTCCCAGTTCCTGCCGCTGAAAAACATCCCCACAGCATGATGCTGCCACCACCATGCTTCACTGTAGGGATGGTATTGGCCTGGTGATAAGCGGTGCCTGGTTTCCTCCAAACGTGACGCATGGCATTCACACCAAAGAGTTCAATCTTTCTCTCATCAGACCAGAGAATTTTCTTTCTCATGGTCTGAGAGTCCTTCAGATGCCTTTTGACAAACTCCAGGCGGGCTGCCATGTGCCTTTTACTAAGGAGTGGCTTCCGTCTGGCCACTGTACCATACAGGCCTGATTGGTGGATTGCTGCAGAGATGGTTGTCCTTCTGGAAGGTTCTCCTCTCTCCACAGAGGATCTCTGGAGCTCTGACAGAGTGACCATCGGGTTCTTGGTCACCTCCCTGACTAAGGCCCTTCTCCCCCGATCGCTCAGTTTAGATGGCCGGTCAGCTCTAGGAAGAGTCCTGGTGGTTTCGAACTTCTTCCACTTACGGATGATGGAGGCCACTGTGCTCATTGGGACCTTCAAAGCAGCAGAAATTTTTCTGTAACCTTCCCCAGATTTGTGCCTTGAGACAATCCTGTCTCGGAGGTCTACAGACAATTCCTTTGACTTCATGCTTGGTTTGTGCTCTGACATGAACTGTCAACTGTGGGACCTTCTATAGACAGGTGTGTGCCTTTCCAAATCATGTCCAGTCAACTGAATTTACCACAGGTGGACTCCAATGAAGCTGCAGAAACATCTCAAGGATGATCAGGGGAAACAGGATGCACCTGAGCTCAATTTCGAGCTTCATGTCAAAGGCTGTGAATACTTATGTACGTGTGATTTCTCAATTTTTTTATTTTTAATAAATTTGTAAAAATCTCAAGTAAACTTTTTTCACGTTGTCATTATGGGGAGTTGTGTGTAGAATTCTGAGGAAAAAAATGAATTTAATCCATTTTGGAATAAGTCTGTAACATAACAAAATGTGGAAAAAGTGATGCGCTGGGAATACTTTCCGGATGCACTGTATGTTAACTTACAGAACATCATGTCATGTTATTTTATCTTTTACTAGCCATCCCCTGTGGCTTCGCCCGCATAGTAGTGAAACAGGACAGCGAGGAGGGCCCTGCCTGGCTCCCCACTCCTGACATCACGCTTACCCCTCCACTCGCCCTGCAGCCTCTGCCTTGGATTAGCACAAATATAGCACTCCTGCAAGCGAACTATGATTCTTAGCGTGAAGATAAGTCGCAAAATCAACTGGAATGTTCAAGCAAATTCTAGAAGAAGAAGCAGATCTAAATCCGTTAAGTATTTCTTTCATCCGCTAGCTAAGCGGAGTTAAGGTTAATAAATCGGTACCGCAAGCGAACTATAATACTTAGCACGAGAGAAGTCGCAAAATCAACCAGAATGTTCAAGTAAATTATAGAAAAAAACCTGATCTAAATCCATTAAGTAGTTCTCTCATGAAAAGCGGACAGACATAAATCATATTATTTTATTCTATGTTATCTTACATCAGATTATGCTATGTTTTGTTATCTCTCATAATATTATGTCATAATATCTTATGTCACATTACGTTATCTTAAGTCACATTATGTTATGCCATGTCTTGTTATCTTATGTCATACTAGCTACATAAGCCCATGCTGTAAAAAGTCCTAGAAACTACTGAAGTCGTCAAAAAAAAAATTAAATGTAGAGATGTCAGGTAATTGAAAGGAACTACTCTGGGCATCTCTCTCCTAGGAGGTTTTGTTTTGCCCGTGTGCTCGCCTCGCTTGTGTATTAGCGGTGGGAGGAAAAGTCAAAAGGATACCTTTTTGCCGATGTCCTCGCCTCGCTTCTGTGTTAGTGGCTAAGCGAGTGTCTCTTTCTTCTGATGTTTCGTTTTGCCGACATGGTGGCCTCGCTTGTGTATTAGCAGCTAAGCGAGTTTTGGTTTCCTCAGGGGTGGAGCCCTTACCCCAACTGCACCTCTCACTTCTGGGCCGGACAGACAGACACAAACACTTCCACATGTAGATGTTTATGTATAAGATTAGGTTATCTTATCTTATGTCATGTCATGCCTTATGTTATGGATTTAGTGTCTAAAGTGAAAATGTCTGGCCAGCAGAAGACGAGCAGGTGTTTGCGGACACAGGTGGGCATTTTGCTCACAGTATTTAATTTATTTTTTTTTTACTAAATTTTAATCTACACGGCAGTCCTGCTACTTATTCGTTTGCACATCCACAACTCCTAACTGGTCATTTCTGAAACGTCCTCAGCTCACAATGAACACACAATGTGCCTACACTCTGAAGGGGAACCACCAGACAGCATTGCAGGTTAAAAATGCCAACAAGAGGAGGAACCGGACGCAACTTCTTAAATGTAAATGTGGTGCATGTCAAAGGCCTGTTGTTCAGACCCTGCTCTAACCTGCTGGTTTGCTGAAGTGGTGGTCAGAGTTTTATTTGCACATCGCTTTTACTGACAGACATTAAATCCCAAGCAGGAGCGATGGCGACTCAGTGTGCCGTGTTAATTTCCTTGAAGAGTGCCACCGATAGCAATAAAGAAGGGCCACATTTTCCAGATACCCATTGTGTTGTGTGGTAGGCCACGTCACAAGGCTTAGTTATAGGGATAGAATAAAACTGTGCATAGATTTACTTTTAAGGTTTTATGAACTTACCTTCTCACTTTGTGTAGAGTGTGGCGCCTGTAAGAAATGGCTGCTTAGTGGCACAAAGGTGTCCTCCGAGCGGTGACACGCTGGGGCAAACACGTGTGGGAGTCCGGCTGGGCTGAGAATGTGCACAAGAGTGGAGTGTGCCATTGTTATGGAGTCGCCTCGTCACTGTGGGGAAAGGCTGCAAGCTTAGCTGCCAGCAAAGAAATCAGCTGAAAGTGAGTTATGGGCCCAGAGAGAAGGTGCAGGAAAATATGACCTGTACGTTGTTCAGGAAAGCTGCCTGGACGGTGATTGTGTCTGCATGTGGGTCTGAATCCCCTTAAACAGGAGCATCTTCCTGCTTGAGGTACACCATGTTGTGAGGGTGATGACATACAGTATGCTTCTATTGGCCGGGACTGAAGGGTTGTCAGCTGGGATTGGTTTGGGAAATCCTGGTGCAGGAGACTCTGGAGATCGCGCTTGCATTGGGTGGTGGTCTTTTGTCTGGGTGGTAGCCTCCCTCCGATTTACACGTGAGAGAGAAGGCTGTGGTGGCGTCTGCAGTAGGTGCTTTCGCTGTACGTAGCTACTTTTGGAGTTACCTGACAGAAAGAGAATGCTGAGACCCCCGATTAACATCTAAAGTGGAGGAAGAGTGTGATGAGCCTTTTTACCGCTGAATTTAATGTGTGTAAAGTTTTTATTTTTTTGAAGATCTTTTCCTAGAGTTACTTTCTGGAAGAAATGGGGAAAGAGGATCTGGGACCTTTTAGCTTTTTCTGTACTCTGTATTTATTTTTGTATTATATTTTTGAACAGTCATTACACTTGAACTGTGACACATGACTGTGATTTTTGCACTGGTTTTAATAGTTTTTGTATTTTTTTGTGTGTGTCTGTGTTTGTCTCTACCACCCTGGTTTATCTAACTACAAAATGCCCAGCATCTGTAACGTTTCTGCTTGTGTATTTTCTTTGTTTCTCTATGTCTTTATTTTATTTTAAAGTCAAGTAGTTTTCGTTTACTCTGCAGTTTAGTTTCTACGAGTGGTCATGTGTTCTGGGATGTTCCTTGTACTGTGTGGGTGGAGCCCACAAGAGGCGGGGCCACCCTGATGTCACAGCTGAAGGACCGCCCCCAGCCTTAATCTTCAGAGGCTGCGAGTAAATCCTTCAGCAGTCCATTGATGTTCTTTCAAGTGCACTGCATTGGATATTCTATATATTGAATATTATTATATAATATATATTATATATATAATATTATATAATTATAAAATATTATAGAAAATATTGGATTTTCTGTTTTGTTGGGACTTTTGCTTTTGTTCTTAGTTTTTAATATTTGCACTTGTGTATTGTGAATTCTTCACCTTGGATGGCCATTTTTGCTCCTTTTGCTATTTCCTAATATATCATTGCATTCAGAGCCGGTTCTATGATATCTGCTGCCCTAGGCAAAGTTGTAAATGGTGCCCCCCGTCACCCCCTTTGCTTTGAGAGAAATCATCACTGCCAGACCTGTACATTGAGACCTGGGGACAGCAAAGTATTTAGGGCCTCAGATTCACAATTTGAGAATGTTGAATTATAGAAACGTCTGTTTACAAGACTGTCTCAGAAAAATTGGCTCCTGAGGGGCGCCATGACAGAAAGTAAATAGGAATCGGGCTCTATTAGTGGTCTTTATTTATTGCTTTTAATGTTTCTCTAAAGGAAGCTAAGAAACACTTACTGCAAAACTGTTATATCTATTTAAAGCACCAGCTAAACGTGTTCCTTTTGATGATGGCGACATTCTGCATATAATTTTTTTTTGTTTTAAACGAAGACATTACAATAACATATAGATGTCATTTAAATTAATAAAATAAATCAAAAACAGTATAATGACAACATTCAGTGAAACTGAGAATATAATGATTATCTTTAATTAGGAATCAGTCAGTCATTGTCCAACCTGCTATATCCCAACACAGGGTCACTGGGGACAATCCCAGCCAACGCAGGGTGCAAGGCAGGAACAAACCCCAGGCAGGGCGCCAGCCCACCGCAGGTAAATAGGAATCTTTACCCACAATTCCTATTTACCATATACTTGTGAATGCAAATATCTACCAATCGAAAAAACGCACAACCGCTTCAGCATGCCCAGAGCAAATCTCACAAATAGTGGTGAGCAACAGAGGACGATATTTGCTAAGTTTGAACACTTGGGATACGATCACAGTTTGGGTTAAATCAGCAATTTTAGCAATTCACTGAAGAGCTACAAGTCCTGTTGCCGTTTTGATCGTCTAATTTTATTTCCCCATGTCTATCTTTTCTATGCTACAGTTTGAGGATTATTATTAGTGGCGTCATCATCATTATTGTTGCTATTGTTCATGTTATTGTTGAACCGCGTAGGTCATCAGATGTTAAGACCGAACATCGCTAGTATGCAAAAATAACATAAAACACTAGAACTGGACATTCGCTTTCGGTTCGAATGTTCGTAGGTCTGTATTGTTTTAGAAAATGTTGCATTGCCCAGGGCTATTTCCGGGTAAGGGATTGTGCTGTGCATCGTGCAGGCGCGCTGAGATGCACAACAGAAACATTTCTTTGTGTTCCGCTCCGGTCCAGACAAATTCTTCTAAACAAAATAAAGATTGGAATCTCAACATGGGGATGCAGTAATGCACCCTGACCACTAGCCTAGACCACCTATGCCCAGAAACAGCCCTGATTCCTCTCATAAAGATTTCACATCAGATATGTCCTTTCTAGCCAAATGTGTTAACATTTCCTTTCCCAAGAAGGCCATTTTTGTGTATTGTATAGTATTGGGACATGTATGAAATTGTTTTGAAACTTTGAAAGCCAGATCCTCATTTTGGGCCTAAGTAGGCCCAAGCCTTCCCTGTGGAGCTGGGAGATTGAGGTGAGGTCGATTCTGGACCGACTTGTGGAGCCTTGAGGAAGCCTCACACTGTCTTTGCTACAGAAGGGAACTCAAATCCTTAACAATGTCGACCTTGTTGCAGTCCTTGGAACACAGGGCATCAAGCATGAATGTCTCAACCAGGTAACTAACTCTCTGCTCTGTTTGGCTCCTCTGGTTACTGAGCAGGAGTTGGAAAAATAGACGGGCATTGTGTGCTTGAAGTAGAGAGGCAAATGCACAGCCATTTTTAGATCTGGTTCCACATTATCAGTAACCACTTTCTGCTCCGATTAATCGATGAATAATGATTAACCAGGGTTAGCTAAGCGAGTAAAGCATATCCTGTGACAACAGAGAACTTGCATTCATTTACTGGACTACTGACCTGCAGGGAAACTGTAGCTGACCACCAGAGAATAAGCAGCTCCTACATTAAACGCTGCGGGACAGTACTGTGGTGCAGCCTTTGGGCACTGGGAAAGAACTTCCAAAATATGGCAACGATATTTTTGCCCTTCATACATGAAGTGTCATATGAACTCTGAGCCTCAGCGGGACTCTAAGGCCATGGAATTGCAGTCTAACAGAATCACAGCATGGCAATAATGGGGCCAGGAGTCAAGGCCCTAGGAGCTTATTCTGAGTCGAGTTACACTGACTTGTGAACGGCTTGTCATCTTAAAACGTTTATTGTGAGGATTTGTGAAGCCAAGGCAGAAGAATGCAAACAAACTGCATTTTCAAAACAAAAGAATTATTTCTGAAAATTGAAAAAATAATGAACATTGAATAAGTCTTCATTGAAAACCATAGGAGGCTCAATTGTTATAAAGGAATATTTCAGACAAAACTAAATAAAGAATGAGACACATTACCTGCATTGAAAGGGAGCATCAGTTACGCCACTATGGCCATGTGACGCGATTCCCCGAGGGTGATCTGGCTCACAGGATCCTCATTGTTGAGGACACGAGCGGCTGGATCATGTAACACCTGGCTGCAGTAGACAGATGGTCATCTCCATAGGGTGAGACTGGACTGCGTGTCTGCCTAGGGTTACATCGTGTGGTGGGTGTGCCAATGTGTTGTGCCAGTGCATGCTGCCCAACCTGACCTGACGAGCACCGGTGTTGATGTAGCATTCACGCCTGACTTAGTTAACATAGCAGTGCTGATATGACCGAAGAAGGACCTCAATGACCAAGTACTGCAATTAGAAGGTTTTAAAAACTAAACACAATTTATAATGGGCAGAAACCAACTGAACATGGGCACTCCATGGAGAGCTGATGCTTATATAAATGTTAAGTGGATGCCATCTTGGCGGAGGTGGTAGCCTTGATTGAGGACAAGAGTATCAAATGGCCATGTGAGCCCATTGGAGTACTGCAGAGGCGGTGCAGGGGTTCAAGAAGTGACAAACTATATGAGCGTCCCAGTTTCAAATATGCCAGGCTCTGCAATGAGAAGGCCGCCCTTCCTCTTGAACTCCTTTTTCATTACACTGAGGACCACTTAAAGCTTAAGCAAGATAATTGAGAATTTACTGGATGTAGGAGTGAAAATACCACTTAGGAGGATGAAACACAAGCACATCCTTGCTAATGGAAATAAATCTGTGCTTAGGTGGGTGTCTATATGCAGCATATATGTCAATATATATGTGCGTGTGTGTGTGTGTGTGTGCTGTTTTATTAGACACAAAGGGTAGAACACAACACTGACAAGGCCCCACAAAACAGCAAAGGGCAACCAGGAAGAAAACAGGGGAGATTTCCTAAGATACTGGAGGTAGTCGAGCTAGTGGGCACTAGATAGTCCTAAAGCCTCTTCAGACAGATGGGGTGAAACTCCAGTGGGGTGGCAGAAAGTTAAAATACCTCCTGGTCAATACCAAGGACCGTGATGTCCCTTTAAAGGTCTGGTTCAGGAGGAATGCCGAATAGGTAGCCATTGCACTCCAGACTATCAGGTTGAAGCATACAGTGCAGGGCCTTTCAGACCCCCTAATTTATTTAATATTACAGCCTTTTCATTATTTCCAACACTCAATTCTCTAGACTGACCAAGCAAAAACAGAATTTTAGGAATTTACGTGAGTATTCGGACCCTTTGCTGTGACACTTGAATTTTGGCTCAGGTGCATCCCATTTTTATTTATCATCATTGAGATGTTTCTAGTGCACCTGTGGTCAGTCTGACTGTTTGGAGGTAATTAGGAAAGGCAGATCCCCTGTCTATAAAAGACCCCCACCTGTTGACAATGTGTATCAGAGCAAAAACCAAGCCATGAGGTAGAAAGAATTGCCTGCAGAACTTTAAAAAAAGATCATAGGAAGCCTACAAAAACAAAAACCTAACAGCACGGAAGACTTCCAAGAGGACAGTGGGCCTCCTTAATTCTTAATTTGGCAACAAACACGGGCTGGACAACCAGCCAAACTGAGCAATCTTGGGAGAAAGACCATAGTTAGAAAGGCGACCAATAATCTGATGGTCATCCTAGCCAAGCTGCAGAAAACCCATGTGGAGATGGGTGAAACATTCAGAAGGACAACCACCATTGCGACACTCCATTGACTTTATGGCAGAGTGGCCAGATGACACATGAAAGCCCACTTGGAGTTTACAGAAAGTCACCTAATCGATTCTCAGATTGGACGAGGAGGAGGAGGAGGTTGGGAACATGCACTGATACAGTGCATTGCTACACCCTCTATGAGACGAACAACCCAGAATTGGGACCCGAGTGCAAATGGGTGACACCTCAGCACTGCACTGGAACACTGTGGTTTTTTACAGTGGTTGGAGTGCCAATCCTGCCACCAACCCCCAAGTTTTCCCTACAAGTTGGAGGACCTGCTTGCAGGATGGGTGCAGATTAACATCATACCCAGCATGGAGTAATTGTAGGTTAAGGGTCTTGCTCAGAATGGGAGAAACAAGTATTCTCTGGTTTGATGAAACCAAGATTGAACTGCTTGGCCTCAATTCGAAGTGTCACATCTGGAGGAAACCAAGTGCAGCTCATCACCTGTGTCATACCATTCTGACGGTGAAGATGGAGGTGGCAACATCAGGCTC
This sequence comes from Erpetoichthys calabaricus, assembly GCF_900747795.2. Taxonomy (NCBI): domain Eukaryota; kingdom Metazoa; phylum Chordata; class Cladistia; order Polypteriformes; family Polypteridae; genus Erpetoichthys; species Erpetoichthys calabaricus. Next base: position 19,710,952 of record NC_041407.2, read on the forward strand.
GGCGGTTGGAGCCTGGCAGACTAAATAGGGTTTAGGGGACACTGAACAGAGCAAAGTATAGAGATATCCTCAAGGAAAACTCGTGCTTTCAGACCACGTGTACAAAAGACCAGAAATACTTCTGGGTGGAAGATAAAATGTGCTGCCTGCCTCAGATGGACAAGACAGAGTCGGGTGGAAGGTGGGCGAAACTGCCGAGGAAGAGTGGAAATGACCGAGAGAGAAGGGAGAAAAGAGTTATTGTGTGCTACTGTGCTTATTGTACTTGTGGATGTGGTGGGAAACGCTTGACTCAAAGAGTTTCCCACAATAACAGACTCTTTGTGCCTTTGAAATGTTGCCCGTTCCTGTTTGTGTTGGGTGTTTAGGGAGCTGCAGTGCCCCCTGATGTCCAGAATATACATATATCTGCGGTGGGCTGGTGCCCTGCCCGGGGTTTGTTTCCTGTCTTGTGCCCCGTGACCCTGTAGTTAGGATATAGCAAGTTGGATAATGCATGGATGGATGGATGGATATTATATATATATATATATATATATAAAATATGCAGTGCATCTGGAAAGTATTCACAGTGTATCACTTTTTCCACATTTTGTTATGTTACAGCCTTATTCCAAAATGGATTAAATTCATTTTTTTCCTCAGAATTCTACCCACAACACCCCATAATGACAACATGAAAAAAGTTTACTTGAGATTTTTGCAAATTTATTAAAAAAAAAAAATTGAGAAAGCACATGTACGTAAGTATTCACAGCTTTTGCCATGAAGCTCAAAATTGAGCTCAGGTGCATCCTGTTTCCCCTGATCATCCTTGAGATGTTTCTGCAGCTTAATTGGAGTCCACCTTGTGGTAAATTCAGTTGACTGGGCATGATTTGGAAAGGCACACACCTGTCTATATAAGGTCCCACAGTTGACAGTTCATGTCAGACCACAAACCAAGCATGAAGTCAAAGGAATTGTCTGTAGACCTCCAGGACAGGATTGTCTCGAGGCACAAATCTGGGGAAGGTTACAGAAAAATTTCTGCTGCTTTGAAGGTCACAATGAGCACAGTGGCCTCCATCATCCGTAAGTGGAAGAAGTTCGAAACCACCAGGACTCTTCCTAGAGCTGGCCGGCCATCTAAACTGAGCGACTGGGGGAGAAGGGCATTAGTCAGGGAGGTGCAGCAATCCACCAATCAGGCCAGTATGGTAGAGTGGCCAGTCGGAAGCCACTCTTTAGTAAAAGGCACATGGCAGCCTGCCTGGAGTTTGCCAAAGGCACCTGAAGGACTCTCAGACCATGAGAAAGAAAATCCTCTGGTCTGATGAGACAAAGATTGAACTCTTTGGTGTGAATGCCAGGCGTCACGTTTGGAGGAAACCAAGCACCGCTCATTACCAGGCCAATACCATCCCTACAGTGAAGCATGGTGGTGGCAGCATCATGCTGTGGGGATGTTTTTCAGCAGCAGGGACTGGGAGACTAGTCAGGATAAAGGGAAAGATGACAGCAGCAATGTACAGAGACATCCTGGATGAAAACCTGCTCCAGAGCGCTC